>NC_000073.6:16801554-17156554 GCF_000001635.26 Mus musculus | reverse complement strand
ACTGATAAGCGCACCTGTGCTCCAGAATCCAACAGATCACCCCCGGGCTGATCTCTCCTACTCCTGACCTTGGATCTGTCACCAGCAGAGAAGATGACTCTGTGCTCCCTATGCAACCTCTGTGACACAGAAACTCCACTGGGCCCCAGACATCCCCATGTCCACAACGCTCTGGGAAGGTGGAATTTACCCTCAGCCAGAGGTGTCTGTAAGAGCTAGAAAGGGACCAGCTGAGTGGTGCCAGGGGAATGAAACTCATCACTTATCACTGCTCTCAACATTCAGGACCCGATCCAGGGCAAACCTTCTGGATCAGTTGTGTCAGGAGATCCATGTCCTGTGTGTGCAGCAGAAGGTCACTTGTGCCCTGGATAGGTGTGGGCCCACCCTGCTGTAGAGAGTTTCAGAGGGACACCTGAATTCTAGGCTCCTTTGTTGGTTGAAATGTAGTTCAGGTCAGCCCACATCCACCCTGACATTTTAAGGATGTCCTTTCCTTGGTAATTCTCCATGCTCACCCTCTCTCTCTTTTCCCTTAAGATGCTAGAAAGAAGGTTGAACATGGTCCCCTAGTACAGCACAGTTCTCAGTCACAGGAAGCAGCCAGTAGGTCAGTGTGACCTTCTGGGAGGGACCTTCAGGTCTATTGGGACAGACATGAAAATCATTTCTTTCATCATCTCCAGGAAACCAGCATCTCACTGTTTGACCATGAGGTAATACCTCCCCCTGGTGACCAATGTGATGACTGCAGTTCATTTCTGCGATCTGTCCAGATCAGCAAAGCCTCTTACTGTTTGGCTACAGGAGAGGATGCCCTGAGCTGGAGGACCTATGCCCTTGGTTCTTCCTCGTGGACTTTCTTGTGAAGTCTCCTAAGCCAATGAGGACAGTTGTCTCATGGCCTGATGACCTGTCCAGCTATGCTCTCCATTCTGAGTCTTGGAAGGAGGTGACCTTGCTTACATGTGGCTCTCAAATTAGTGCACTAATTGGTTTCAAATACTATGAAATACGGTCAGCCAAAAAAAAAACATTGTTCCCTGTCAGCTTCAACAGGAAGTAAGGGTCCAAAGCTGGCAAAATACTCTTCAGGGTCACTTGAAGTTCACCCTGTACCAGAGGTCTGGGGCCAGCATTTCCTGGTGCACATCCATGAAGATAGTAAAATCTGCCTGGTGCCAAGAGGGTCTTTCTCAATACCATGTTCATTGTGAGAGCCTCAAGAAACTAGACTGAGTCCCTTTCCTATCACACACACACACACACACACACACACACACACACTACTCTCTGATGGTGGAGTCAGTACAAGAGTCTGATCTATTGCCATTTGTCTCCACTATGTGTGTCTTGCATGAAGTGCTCAAACACCAACATAGGGACAAGGTGCAGAGGGGAGGCAGACACAGGTCAAGCAAAACAGTGCTGTGTCTAAACCTAGACCAGCACTTGACTAATCACAGAGAACCACTTACTGTCCACCTGGAGTTGCACATGCGCTACTTCAGCTTTCAGATCTGTACTCAGAGTTCGTAAGGTGTAGAATCCGGCATCATTCCGAGTGACATTCTGAAGCACGAGGGATCCATTACTATACATTATCTCTCTACCGCTGTGAGCAGGGCCCAACACACTTGAATTCTTGGCTATTACATATCTGGCAACCTCGAGATTCTTGAACACAATCGCCCCTTTGTACCAGAAAATGGCTCGAAGATTCTCTGGAAGATTTCGAGCAAGAAGAAGAACACTTTCTCCTTTAGCAACACTGGGCGGCACTGATTCAATACTGAGCTGAGCAGAGGTGGGAGGGCGTCCACAGGTCAAAATGGAGGCTAGAAGGAAGAGAGAAATCCATCAGTATTAGGACTTCTGTATTTGGCTAAGATGGTGCCCTGTGTCCTGAACAACTGTGTCCATTGCTCAGCCGAGGTGTGTGGGTGTCTCCTTGGTGGAGGTCAGGGCATTACCTCCACGTGCTCCATGTCCCTCACTCGGTATTTCCTCTCTATGGTGCTCTCTCCTTGGAGGTCAGCATGGCCCACCTCACTGTCTTCAGATCCCTGCTCACACTCAGTGTAGATGGGGGTTGGGATGATGCCTCCCTACTCTTCCCCTACACTGATTCGTGACTCTCCAATTCTTTCTGTCGTTAAGTTCCTGTTGCTTTATTGGTTCTAATCCACATGTGACTTCACCTTCTAGCTTTCATTATTGATCTGTTTTTCAAGGCATGAAGACTAGGATTTCATGAGGACCCTGATATGTCTTACATTTAATAGTAGTAGTAGTTGTAGTAGTAGTAGTAGTAGTAGTAGTAATGCTTATAAATCTCCATGGACACTGCCAATACATGAATTTATTTAAGGAACGAATAGGTCTGGAGATACAGTATTGAATCTTCCATTTTTTAATTTTTTTAAATTTATTTATGAATTACATTTATGTGTGAGTTTCAGACATTGGATTTATCTCAGTGTGGGTGGGGGGTGTAGGTGTGGGTGTGGGTGTAGGTGTGTGGGTGTGTGTAGGTGTTTCTGTCAAGGGCATGTCACAGTGGGGGGTGGGGTGCAGGACACGATCCCTAGGTGGAAGTCAAGGAACAACTAGGGCACCCTTTCATTCCCAGAAAAAATACATGTCTAGAATGTGAACATGATCCCCTGGCAGAGTAGCAGATACAGAAAGCAGCTAATAGGTCTGAGAAGACTGTGCCAGTGACCTCCAGGTCTATAGGGACAGAGTTAAAAGCCAGGACACAAGGTGGGTTCCTGGTACAGAACCTCAGTATTGATTGTATTTCCTGATGTTGCCTCCTCCTAGGCCCTTACAGGAACTTCAGCTCATTTCTGAGGAACTGTGGGTTCAAGTTTGCAGCTATGGTGTTGTAAACACAGCTCAGGCAGATAAAATGGAAGACATCAGGCTATGAACATAGTCTAAGACGAGGGCTCCATCCCCATGAGTAACAACACAGGTTGGGGCCAAAGCTGGGGTTCGAAAACTCCTGGTCACCCAAACACCTTTGGGAAACTTCAGGAATCAGGATTGGTCCAAGAGCCTGAGATGAGCCCAGTGCAAGGGGTGAGGGGACTCCAGCTTAGCTCAGGGGTGAGTGTTCATTTCTGGAAGGTAGAGGGGCCTTCTGTGGCTTTCCCCACGGAGGTTCTTGGTGAGACAGTCTGTACTTTCCAAACTATTTATCAGTAGTGGAAAATAGATGCATACAGCTTACTCAGGGCTGACTGTGGGGAGCCGCACTCACATTTGCCATTACAAGATGGCGCTGACAGCTGTGTTCTAAGTAGTGAATAATCTGCACATGTGCAGGGGCAGTTTTCCCGCCATGTGCTCTGCCTTTCTTGTGATGACAACTGGGCCGATGGGCTGCAGCCAATCAGGGAGTGACACATCCTAGGCGGAGGATAATTCTCCTCAAAAGGGACGGGGTTCTGGCACTCCCTCTCGGCCCCTCTCTCTGCCTCTCTCTCTGCGTCTCTCTCTCTCTTCCTCTCTGCCTCTCTCTGCCGCGCTCTTCCTCTCTTGCTCCTGAAGATGTAAGCAATAAAGCTTTTGCCGCAGAAGATTCCGGTTTGTTGCGTCTTTCCTGGCCGGTCGAGTGCGGGTAATAGCTGACCTTTTGCAGGAAGGAATGTCTAGAAAGAAGAGCTTATTGGCTAAGCCCTTGAGGCTAGCCCATCTACATACCTCATTAGCATGGAGAACTCTGCTCCGCGATACATGACAAAATGTCACGATCCTCATGTGGAGTGTCATGGTCATGTGCTCCAGGACAGAAAACACGCCTGGATTAAATCAAACACCTACCATTCTCAGATATGATCATTTACCAGGGTTTCTGAATCCACTCAACCTACCCAGTTTTTGTATGGTAGCATGGATCCACTTGCCCCACAAGGAACTGTCCACATCAGCAGAGCCTGTCACCAATTGCATGCAGAAGAGAAATCCCTAAACAGTACCCAGAAGACAAGAACTTTTCAGGAGGTCCTGTGTCCTCTGTCCCTATCCTTAGGGATCCTGACCTTCCTGGAAGTCTCATAAGCCTGTTAGGAGAGTTCGATGGTGGCCTGGGCACCTGCTCTGCTGTACTCTCCCTGCTGAGTCACTAGGGATGGTCAGGAGACCTAGCCTAACCATGGCTCTCACTGCAGTGCACTGTCTGGCTACACACAGCAAGACTTTCACTACAAAAGCACTGGTCTCTGCTGACAGAAAGTCAAAACGCAACCCTAGTAAAATTATTCTCAGAGCCATCAGGAGATGAGTCTGGAACAGAGGTCTGGAATTGGGGATTCCTAATATTCACTTCCATAAGGAGCACATGGCTTCCTCAACCAGGTATAACCACTCTCCCTCCAGGACTTTTCAAGGACAGATTCCTGCTAAGATCCTCAATAGTCTAGACAGAGGCTGATGTCCTTGCTGATTTGCCCACCATGCATCCAGGTTCCTCCAAGGTGAAGTCAAATGAAAGATTCTGTGCAATTGACATTGTTCTCCACCATTTGAGTCCTACACTGAATGTTCAAGCCCCAACATGGAGACACAATGCAGTGGGAAGGGAGACACAGGCCAGGCCTGACACTTCTGTGTGCCTAGTGGAAGGACCCCACCCAGAACCCAGAGTTCACAAAGAATTACTTACAGTACACATGAAGGTGCATGGATGTATTTGATATAATTTCTCCACGTTTACTTATGGTTCGTAGGGTGTAGAATCCTGTGTCCTCCTGGGTGACATTTTGAATCCACAGGGACCCATTTCGGTACAATGTCTCTCTACCACTGTGCACAGGTCCCGTCACACCTCTGCTATAGGTCAGTGAATACAGTGCAATTCCGAGGCTCATGTCTGTCACCCCTTTGTACCAGATAAAGCCTAGAAGATTCTCTGGCAGATTGTCAACCCGTAGAAGAACATTTTCTCCTTCAACCACTTGGGGTGGTAAGGATTCGATGTCGACTTGGGTAGTGGTGGGCAGGAGCCAGCAGGTTAAGAGGGAGGCTAGAAGGGAAGAGAGAGAAGCCACCAATCCTGAGCAGCTGTGAGCATCCCTCAGCTTAGGCCTCTGGGTAGGGGTGTGCCCTTAATGGAGGTGAGCAACATGACCTCCATGCCCTCAGAGCCTCAGAGGGTGTCATTTCCTCTCAGGAATCCTCTACTCAGGTGCCCCCATATCACTCTTCATATAAAGATTGTCTGGTGTGAGGAGAAACGGCTCTCTGACCCCCTCTTACTCTTACTCTTCCTCCTCCTCCTCTTCCTCCTCCTCCTCCTCCTCCTCCTCCTCCTTCTCTTCCACACAGTCCTCACTTTCTGAATTGTTTTCTGTTCTATGTAAGGTTCCATTAAACCATTGGCTTTCTCCTCTGGATACTCCGACTTCCAGTCCACTAGGAAAAAAAAAAAAAGGCTTTTTTTGAGGGAAGAGATTAGTATGGTCTTTTTAAATGGTTCAGTTCCTGAAAAAAAAATCTCAGAAACCAGTTGGGAAAAAAAAAGAAGGGAGGGAGGGAGGGAGGAGAGATATCACCATGGATTTATCTACATAGTTTCCAGGCTAGTAGCAAAAGACAATCATTACATTTAAGTGTAACTTATATTTCTGTATTGTATGTGTGAGTTTGGGAAGGCACATGTTTCAGTGTGCACATTATGGGTGCATGACACACACCTGTGTAGGGGGCAGAGCAGACCTTGCAGGAACCTGTATCTCCATCTACCCTGTGAGAGCTGAGGAATGAATTCAGACTGGCATGTCTCCACACACTGAGCCATCTTGCTGGCCCTCCCCGGTTTGACTTCTATTTGGAGGTTCACCCTGTCAAGGTGGGGACCATTGGGATTCCAATGCTAGCCAATGTGACTGATATTGAAAAGGGGCACCTGAGGATTTTCTCTCCCCTCCTCAGCTCCTGTCTGCTCAGACCTTCCTGTTAAAGAGCCTCTGTCCCTCACTGCACCTTCTGCACCATGAAAGTAAGCAAAAACCACACATCTTCCCTAAGGATCCTGTCCATTTCAGAAGACTCTGGGCCTCCCCCACCCCACACACAGTCTTGGAGTAGGCACCCTTACCTGTGAGCAGGATACACCCCTTGCAGGGAAGCACAGAGGACACATCCATATCTCTTCTAGCTGTGATGACCTCACTCTGAGGAGACCTTCAGCTCCAGCAAAGCACCTGGACTCTGCTGTCTTTCCTCCTCTTGAGCTAGGTGGCCTCTCATGCAGGAGCACTTCCCAGAATCCAAGGGGCTGTGGGTGGTGGGCTCTGTGTCCAAGGCACTGCTCTGCCCTTTCCATTCTCTGTGCTGCCCTGCATCCCTCTCTTTATCTTTCTCCTCCAAGCAGCACCTTGAGGAGCTGAGCTGATAAGCATCTCCATGCCCTCAGAGAACAACGGCTCGTCCCAAGGCTGACATCTGCTGAGTCCTGGCCTTGAGTCTGTCATCACCAAAGAGGGAGCCTCCATGCTGCCTATGTGTCCCTGTGACACAGAGACTCAGCTGAGCACCCAGTCTGCCATGTGTCCTCAGTGCTCTGGGAAGGTGGGATTTCCCATCAAGAAGGTGACAGAGATGTCTGAGGGCAGTTTAAAGGGACCAACTGTGTGATTACTGGAGATGAAGATAAACCCTTTATCACTAATGTCACCAGTCAAGTTCCTGACCCAGGAGAGAGGTCCAGGACTCATTTTGTGAGGAGATTCATGTCCTCATTGTTGGAGAGCAACCTATGTGTCCTAGAAAGGACTATGGGCTCCTCTTCCTGTGGAGGGTTTCAAGGGACCCTTCCAGCATTGTGTGTTGGATGATCTGTCATTGGGTGAGCCCAGGTTCTCTCTGGTCTTCTTGGGTCACCTATACCCTTTGTCTGGGTGATTCCCCTGCAAATATACATGCTTCCCCTATAAGAGATGCCAGGAGGGAGGAGACTTTCAGGTTCCCCAATCAAAGGGGTATCCTTATATACCCCTAGCAAGGTCTAGGGAGGGAGATCTACATTAGTAGGTACAGGGATGGAAACCAATATCCTAGGCTCAGGGAAACAGTTGTCTGAGTGTTGAATGTGTGTCCTGATATCAACCTCTGGAGGTCACCAGGAAAACTGTGATTTAATGTCTACATGACAGCAGGCATGGTTAACAGGTCAAATGTGACCTTCCCTGATCTCTTTAGCACAGTGTGGATTCAGGACCTGTCATCCTGCCCACTCTGCAGATCAAATTCCATCTAGTGTAGGGTGGGTCTTGACAGGATTCCAGATGTTATATGGGAAGTCCTGGACTAAAGTTGGAAGAAGTATGCATTCAGAAGATGGGCAGCCTCAGAAGAATCCTTGTGCTCACAAATTTCAAAGGAAAGTCCTGGTACATTTTTCTTCAGATTTAAAGGAAATGGCAGTAATGAATGGGGGTGCACCTGTACTCACTGGCTCATGTCTGGGGGCTCATCCCTTCCTTCTCTTAGCCCACTGGGTACTGAGGGTCTGCTATTGAGGACAGGGAACAAAATAGTGATTCAAATGGAAGTGCCAACTGCTCTTCCCTGTACACTACTCTAGGTCTCTTTCTCCTACTATGATAAAAACACTGTGAACAGAAGCAGTTCAGGAGAGCAGAGCATGCATTTCCTGTCCAGGTCTGGGTCATAGTGTAGCTCTGAAGGAAGTCAAGGCAGAAAACATGCTGTTTTCTGGCTCATTTGCTGGCTCATTCTCTGGCTTATGCTTAGCTAGCTCTCTTATTCAACCAAGGACCATCTGCCTAGGGATAGTGCTGCCCACAATGGCCTGGGCCTCTTGCATCAGTTAAGACAATTGCTCTCAGACATGTCCACAGCCAGACCTGATAAGTAATTCAGTGTAGGCCTTTCCCCCAGGTAACTCTGGGTTGTGTCAAGGTGACAGTTAATGATAACTAAGACACTGTACCAAACTGTAAAGTCTTCCTCCTCCAAACTTCGCAGAAAGTTCCCTGTTCTCCAAGTGAGTGTCCCTCTCTCTTCCCTGCAAATACCACATGTGCTGGTGTCCACAGCCCTGCACAGCTAGACCCTTAGAGCCAGGACATGGCTCAGGGGCATCTACCCTGGGTTTCACTTTTCCAACTTAGCAGATACTGATCCCAGCAACAATCTGATGTCTGATGTGAAGAGTTAGTGAAATAGCGAATTCAAAACATGAGTTCCGTCCTGACATGGGACAGGCCTCCCAGGCACCTTCACCCCCAGCCTCTTCTGGATCCACTGGAATCAGAGCAGAAGCCAGTGACCAGCTGAGACAAGATAGGAGCTGGGAGCATTTGGGGGAAAGGAACACGGGCATGGTTCCAAATTCTGAGTGATCCTTCTGGGTCATGGAGAATATGTCAGCAAAAGGGGGGGACAAGAAGGCATGAGTGGGTGACAGAAAGAAAAATCCACTTGACCTTAAGTATACCCCTCCCCCTGGGAAGTTCCTCCCACGTGAGAGATGAGAGAAAGACTCACTTCATATCTCTCTCTCTCTCTCTCTCTCTCTCTCTCTCTCTCCAACACCAATTCAGAGTCATCCTGGAGAAATCAGAGATGCAAATAGAAATGAAAGAGACAGAGATGGATCTCATGAAAGGACTAGGAATTGTTTATGCCCATGGACTTGGGCTGGGAATTACTTTCTGTATCCATCCATAAAGCCAAGGCCTCATACCAAAGCTCAGTGCTGACATTTCAATAATCCACTTAATAAGACCTGTAAGTTTCTTTCACTGTGGTCCTATTGAGGCCAATGGTCCAGTTCCAAACAAGAGAAATATAGGATCCATTAGCAATAGTAGTGATGTTGGAATAAACAGCTTGGGAGGATGACTAGGGCTTCTCATTGATAATCCAAGAGGGTGGTAGGCTGCATGGCAGGAGAGGTTGAGGTTTGCCCTTGTATGCAAATGAATTTCTGAGAAGGAATATCAGCAGGACATCTGAGCCATTGGAGCAAACATAATAAAGCCACATGTGACCTCAGCAGAGGGAAGGGGAAAACATGGTCTGTACAAGGTTATGGTATCTGTGCTATAACCTAAGTTAAGCAGGTCCTGATCCCAGCAACAATCTGATTCTGATGTGAAGAAGCCAGAGATGGGGTGCAGGTTAGTACAAGAGTATTCATGTAGCATGCACGATCCCTGATCCATCATCAGCACACACAGAGAACAATCCCACTGGACATTCAAGTGTTCACTGAGGCTTAGAATATCTAAGATACAAGTTGCAAAATGCATGAAACTCAAGAAGAAGGAAGACCAAAGTGTGGATACTTCACTCCTTCTTAGAATGGGGAACAAAATACCCATGGAAGGAGTTACAGAGACAAAGGAGCTGAGACAAAAGGATTGACCATACAGAAACTAGCCCATCTGGGGATCCATCCTATATACAACCACCAAACCCAGACACTAATGCATATGCCAGAAAGCTTTTACTGACAGGACCCCGATATAGCTCTCTCTTGTGAGGCTATGCCAGTGCCTGGCAAATACAGAAGTAGATGCATACAGTCATCTATTGGTTGGAGCACAGGGCCCCTAATAAAGGAGGTGAAGAAAGTACTCAAGGAGCTAAAGGGGTCTGCAATCCTATAGGAGAAACAATATGAACTACCCACTACTCCCCCAGAGCTGTATCTCTAGTTGCATATGTAGCAGAGGATGGCCTAGTTGGCCATGAATGGGAGGAGAGGGCCTTGGTATTGCAAAGATCATATGCCCCAGGACAGGGGAATGCCAGGGCCAGGAAGCAGGAGTGGGTGGGTTGGGGAGCAGGGCAGAAGGAGAGTATAGGGGGCTTTGGGGTTAGAATTTGAAATGTAAATGAAGAAAATATCTAATAAAAAAAGAACTCAGGCTAGAACTACAGGTGTGTTTGTCAGATCTGGGATAGGGATTTGGGATGCTAAATTTCACCATATGAGACCACTGTTACTAATATGCAGATTCTTAGGCCAATCCCTACAAGGATTATTTCTCTAAAGAGCAAAATGAGATGAGATGAGAGACAGATGCAAAGATTGTTAGAAGTCAGTGACTAGGCTGCCTGAGCAGGCGAGGGAGCGCTCTTTTGTCCCGGGTCCCTCAGAGATTGGGATCCAGACATCCGGGCACCTTCCCTGCCAAAGGAGAGGTGTCTGCCCGGAAGGGCTCTGACTGCCTGAGCAGGTGAGGGAGCCTCTTGCGTCCCAGGTCCCTCAGAGCCAAATCTGCGCAGGTAAGAGTGTTGACTACAGAAGCTACACAGGTTCTGGGACAGGCAGAAGCGACACAGCTTCTGGGACAAACCCAATTTCAGGCTCCAGACATCCAGGCACCTTCCCCGCCAGAGGAGAGGTGTCCTCCTGGATGGGCTCTGACTGCCTGAGCAGGTAAGGGAGCCATTTTGTGTCCCAAATCCCTCAGAGGCGAATCTGCACAGGTGAGAGTGAGAACTACAGAATCGACACAGCTTCTGGGACAGGCCATTTCGGGGCCTCATCTTCAGCCAGGAGGCAGGTCTGCAGGCCAAACCTCTGTGCACCATCCCTGCAAGAGGAGAGGTTACCTGCAGAAAGTACTCTGACCACCAAGACTCAGAAGAGATCTGGAATCCCAGGACTGCTGACAGAGGCTAACAGAATCACAGGAGGAACAAACTCCAACCAGAGACAACTATAACAACTAACTCCAGAGATTACCAGATGGCAAAAGGCAAACATAAGAATCTTACTAACAGAAACCAAGACCACTCACCATCATCAGCACTCCCACCTCAGCCAGTCCTGATACCCCAACACACCTGAAAAGCAAAACTCAGATTTAAAATCATATCTCATGATACTGGTAGAGGACATCAAGAAGTACGTTAATACCTCACTTAAAGAAATACCGAGAACACTGCTAAAGAGGTAGAAGTCCTTAAAGAAATACAGGAAAACACAATCAAACAGGTGATGGAATTGAACAAAACCATCCAAGAATTAAAAAGGGAAGTAGAAACAATAAAGAAAACTCAAAGTAAGAAAACTCTGGAGATAGAATTCCTAGGAAAGAAATCTGGAACCATAGATGCAAGCATCAGCAACAGAATACAAGAGATGGAAGAGAGAATCTCAAGTGCAGAAGATTCCATAGAGAACATGGGCACAACAATCAAAGAAAATGCAAAATGCAAAAGGATCCTAACTCAAACATCCAGGAAATCCAGGACACAATGAGAAGACCAAACCTACGGATAATAGAAGTAGATGAGAATGAAGATTTTCAACTTAAAGGGCCAGCAAATACCGTCAACAAAATTATGGAAGAAAACTTCCCAAACCTAAAGAAAGAGATGCCCATGAACATACAAGAAGCCTACAGAAATCCAAATAGACTGGACCAGAAAAGAAATTCCTCCTGACACATAAAAATCAGAACAACAAATGCACTAAATAAAGATAGAACATTAAAAGCAGTAAGGAAAAAGGTGAAGTAACATATAAAGGCAGACCTATGCGAATTACACCAGACTTCTCACCAGAGACTATGAAAGTCAGAAGATCCTGGACAGATGTTATGCAGACCCTAAGAGAACACAAATACCAGCCCAGGCTACTATACCCAGTGTTGAAGACCATACGGTGAGAAAGTAGGCCTTTCACAGCTTCCCACCCTAACAAGCTAAATGGCCTTGTGCTAAGGAGCAAGTCATCACCCCCTCCTCCCTGTTCCCTTCCTGGCACCTAAGGCTGTAAAAGCTGAATTATAGTCCCCTCTTCCTTATCTCTTCCTGACTCCCAAGACTTCTAAGGACATGAGTTACATCCTGAGCCCAGCCTGACTCCCAAGGCTGTTAAGGAGGATTCTACATTCCGGAGATAAGACACAGAGTGCCCGCCGCCTGCAGCCTGAATTCGGCCTTCATATCCCCAGATGCCCACTTCTTTGTTCTCTGTTAATTCCCCCTCAACCCCTCCCTATTACCCTTGCTGTATGCTTAAAACCCAGCCTTTGAGAATAATAAACTGAGACCTTGATAGGAACCTCTTTTGGTCTCCACTTCTCCTTTCCCTCCCTCCTATTTTCTCTCAGGTTTGCGGTCCCCCTCGTACCCACGAATAACTAGGTCCTGCTGGACAGGACAACAAAGCAAAGCTCAAAATTATCATAGATGGAGAAACCAAACTATTCCATGACAAAACCAAATCCACACAATATTTTTCCAGGAATCCAACCCTTCAAAGGATAATAAAGGGAAAACAACAACACAAGGACAGAAACTACACCCTACAAAAACCAGGAAAGTAATCCTTCAACAAACCTAAAAGAAGACAGCCACAAGAAGAGAATCCCAACTTTAAAAACAAAAATAACAAGAAGCACCAATTACTTTTCTTTAATTTCTCTTAATATCAATGGACTCAATTCCCCCAATAAAAAGACAGAGGCTAATAGACTGGCTACACAAACAGGACCCAACATTTTGCTGCTTACAGGAAACCCACTACAGGGGAAAGGACAGACACTACCTCAGAGTAAAGGTGTGGAAAACAATTTTCCAAGCAAATGGTCCAAAGAAACAAGCTAGAGTAGCCATTCTAATATCGAATAAAATTGCCTTCAACCCAAAGTTTTCAGATAAGACAAGGAGGGGCACTTCATACTCATCAAAGGTAAAAATCTTCCAAGATGAACTCTCAATTCTGAATATCTATGCTCCAAATACAAGGGCAGCCACATTCATTAGAGAAACATTAGTAAAGCTCAAAGCACACATTGCACCTCACACAATAATAGTGGGAGACTTCAACACCCCACTCTCACCAATGGACAGATCCTGAAAACAGAAACTGAACAGAGACATGTGGACACTAACAAAAGTTATGAAACAAATGGATTTAGTGGATATCTACAGAGCATTTTATCCTAAAACAAAAGGATATACCTTCTTCTCAGCACCACATGATACCTTCTCCAAAATTGACCATATAATTGGTCACAAAACAGGCCTCAAAAGATACAAAAATATTGAAATTATCCCATGCATTCTATCTAATCACCATGGACTAAGGCTGATCTTCAATAACAACATAAATAATAGAAAGCCGATATTCACATGGAAACTGAACAACACTCTACTCAATGATTCCTTGGTCAAGGATGAAATAAAGAAAGAAATTACTTTTTAGAGTGTAATAAAAATGAAGCCACATATCCAAACTTATGGGACACAATGAAGGCAGACCTCAGAAGAAAACCCATAACCCTGAGTGCCTCCAAAAAGAAACTAGAGACAGCGTACACTAGCAGCCTGAGAGCACACCTAGAAGCTCTAGAACTAAAGGAAGCAAACTCACCCAAGAGGAGTAGACAGCAGGAAATAATCAAACTCAGGGCTGAAATCAACCAAGTGGAAACAAAAAGAACTATTCAAAGAATCAACCAAACCAGGAACTAGTTCTTTGAGAAAATCAACATGATAGATAAACCCTTAGCCAGACTAACTAGAGGGCACAGGGACACTATCCTAATTAACAAAATCAAAAATGAAAAAAGGAGACATAACAACAGAACCTGAGGAAATAAAAAACATCATCGGATCCTACTACAAAAGGCTATACTCAACAAAACTTGAAAACTTAGATGAAATGGATAACTTCCTAGACAGATACCAGGTACCAAAGTTAAATCAGGATCAGATTAATGGCCTAAACAGTCCCAATTCCCCTAAAGAAATAGAAGGATTCATCAATAGTCTCCCAAACAAAAAGAGCCCAGGACCAGATGGGTTTAGTGCAGAGTTCTATCAGACCTTCAAAGAAGACCTAATTCCAGTTCTTCTCAAACTATTCCACAAAATAGAAACAGAAGGTACTCTACCCAA
The DNA here is from genome assembly GCF_000001635.26 of Mus musculus. Classification (NCBI taxonomy): domain Eukaryota; kingdom Metazoa; phylum Chordata; class Mammalia; order Rodentia; family Muridae; genus Mus; species Mus musculus. The sequence goes on along the minus strand of NC_000073.6, from coordinate 17,142,655 downwards.
TTCATTCTATGAACCCAGAATTACTCTAATACCTACACCACACAAAGATCCAACAAAGAAAGAGAACGTCAGACCAATTTCCCTTATGAATATCAATGCAAAAATACTCAATAAAATCCTCACAAACCGAATCCAAAAATACATCAGAACGATCATCCATCATGACCAAGTAGGCTTCATACCAGAGATGCAGGGATGGTTTAATATATGGAAATACATCAACATAATACACTATATAAACAAACTCAAAGACAAAAACCACATGATCATCTCCTTAGATGCAGAGAAAGCATTTGACAAAATCCAACACCCATTCATGATAAAAGTCTTGGAAAGATCAGGAATTCAAGGCTCATACCTAAACATAATAAAAACAATATACAGCAAACCAGTAGCCAACATCAAACTAAATGGAGAGAAACTTGAAGCAATGCCACTAAAATCAGGGACTAGACAAGGCTGCCCACTTTCACCCTACCTATTCAATACAGTACTTGAAGTTCTAGTCAGAGCAATTAGACAACAAAAGGAGATAAAGGGGATACAAATTGGAAAGTAAGAAGTCAATATATCACTATTTGCAGATGATACGATAGTATATATAAGTGACCCCACAAATTCCACCAGAGAACTCCTAAACCTGATAAACAGCTTCAGTGCAGTAGCTGAATATAAAATTAACTCAAATAAATCAATGGCTTTTCTCTACACAAAGGATAAATGGACTGAGAAAGAAATTAGGGAAATAACACCCTTCACAATAATCACAAATAATATAAAATACCTTGGTGGGACTCTAACTAAAGAAGTAAAAGATCTGTATGATAAGAACTTCAAGTCTCTGAAGAAAGAAATTGAAGAAGATCTCAGAAAATGGAAAGATTTCCCATGCTCATGGATTGGCAAGATTAATATAGTCAAAATGGCTATCCTGAGAAAACAATCTACAGATTCAATGCAATCCCCATCAATATTCCAACTCAATTCTTCACGGAGATAGAAAGGGCAATTTGCAAATTCATTGGGGATAATAAAAAACCTAGGATAGCAAAAACAATTCTAAACAATAAAAGAACCTCTCTCTGGTGGAATCACTATGCCAGACATTAAGCTGTAATACAGAGCAATTGTGATAAAAACTGCATGGTACTGTTACAGCAACAGACAGGTAGATCAAAGGAATAGAATTGAAGACCCAGAAATGAATCCACACACCTATAGTCATTTGATCTTTGACAGGGGAGCTAAAACCATCCAGTGAAATAAAGACAGCATTTTCAACAAATGGTACTGGCTCAACTGGCGGTTATCATGTAGAAGAATGCAACTTGATCCATTCTTATCTCCTTGTACAAAGCTCAAATCTAAGTGGATCAAAGACCTCCACATAAACCCAGAGACACTGAAATTAATAGAGGAGAAATTGGGAAAAAACCTCGAACATATGGGCACAGGGGAAAAATTCTTAAACAGAACAGCAATGGCTTGTGCTGTAAGATCAAGAATTGACAAATAGGATCTCATAAAATTGCAAGATTAAAAAAAGGCAAAAGACACTGTCAATAAGACAAAAAGGCCACCAACAGGTTGGGAAAGAATTTTTACCAATCCTAAATCTGATAGGGGACTAATATCCCATATAAACAAAGAGCTCAAGAAGCTGGACTCCAGAAATTCAAATAACACCATTAAAAAATGAGGTACAGAGCTAAACAAAGAATTCTCAACTGAGGAATACCAAATGGAGTTACAGAGACAAAGTTTGGAGCTGAGACGAAAGGATGGACCATCCAGAGACTGCCCCACCCGGGGGTCCATCCCATAATCAGCCACCAAATGCTGACACTATTGCATACGCCAGCAAGGTTTTGCTGAAAGGACCCTGATAGAGCGGCCTCTTGTGAGGCTATGCCAGTGCCTGGCAAACACAGAAGTGGATTCTCACAGTCAGCTATTGGATGGAACACAAGACTCCCAATGGACGAGCTAGAGAAAGTACCCAAGGAGCTGAAGGGGTCTGCAACCCCATATGTGGAACAACAATATGAACTAACCAGTACCACCTGAGCTCATGTCTCTCACTGCATATGTAACAGAAGATGGCCTAGTGGTCGATCATTGGGAAGAGAGGCCCCTTGGTCTTGCAAACTTTATATACCCAGTACAGGGAAAACACCAGGGCCAAGAAGTGGGAGTGGGTGGGTAAGGAGAGTGGGTGGGGGGAGGGTATAAAGACTTTTGGGATAGCACTTGAAATGTAAATGAAGTAAATACCTAATAAAAATTGGAGAAATGGGATACAGAGCTAAACAAAGAATTCTCAACTGAGGAATACTGAATGGCTGAGAAGCACCTGAACAAATGTTCAACATCCTTAATCATCAGGGAAATGCAAATCAAAACAACCTTGAGATTCCACCTCACACCAGTCAGAATGGCTAAGATCAAACATTCAGGTGACTGCAGATACTGGCAAGGATGTGGAGAAAGAGGAACACTCCTCCATTGCTGGTGGGATTGCAAGCTTGTACAACCACTCTGGAAATCAGTCTGGAGGTTCCTCAGAAAATTGGACATAGTACTACCGAAAGATCCAGCAATACCTCTCCTGGGCATATACCCAGAAGATGTTCCAACTGGTAATAAGGACACATGCTCCACTATGTTCGTAGGAGCCTTATTTATAATAGCCAGAAGCTGGAAAGAACCCAGATGTCACTCAACAGAGGAATGAATACAGAAAATGTGGTACATTTACACAATAGAGTAGTACTCAGCTATTAAAAACAGTGAATTTATGAAATTCCTAGGCAAATGGATGGATCTAGAGGATATCATCCTTAGTGAGATAACCCAATCACAAAAGAAGTCATTAGATATACACTCACTGATAAGTGGATATTAGCCCAGAAACTTAGAACACCCAAGGTACAATTTGCAAAACACAAGAAAATCAAGAGGGAAGACCAACTTGTGGATACTTCATTCCTCCTTAGAACAGGGAACAAAATACCCATGAAAGGAGTTACAGAGACAAAGTTTGGAGCTGAAACGAAAGGATGGACCATCCAGAGACTGCCCCACCCAGGGATCCATCCCATAATCAGCCACCAAACTCAGACACTACTGCATACACCATCTGAAGTTTCCTTTCCTCTGGTGGCAGCCATCAGGTGAGCCAAGATGGGTGCATATAAATACATGCAGGACCTATGGAGGAAGAAGCAGTCCAACATGATGGGCTTTCTTCTGAGGGTCCAATGCTGGCAATACCGTCAGCTCTCTGCACTGCACAGGGCTCCCTGCCCCACCCGGCCTGAAGACTGGGGTACAAGGCTAAGCAAGGCTATGTCATTTACAGGATTCGTGTCCGCCGTGGTGGTCATAAATGCCCAGTTCCTAAGGGTGCAACTTACAGCAAGCCTGTCCACCATGGTGTTAACCAGCTGAAATTTGCCGGAAGCCTTCAGTCTGTTGCTGAGGAGAGAGCTGGGTGCCATTGTGGGGCTTTGAGAGTCCTGAATTCCTACTGGGTTGGTGAAGATTCCACATATAAAATTTTTGAGGTTATCCTCATTGATCCGTTCCATAAAGCTATCAGAAGAAATTCTGACACCCAGTGGATCACCAAACCAGTTCACAAACACAGAGAGATGCGTGGGCTGACATCTGGCCGAAAGAGCCGTGGCCTTGGAAAGGGCCACAAGTTCCACCACACTATTGGTGGTTCCCGCCGTGCAGCCTGGAGAAGGCGCAATACTCTCCAGCTCCACCGTTACCGCTAATACAAGTGATATTTGTAAAATTCATATCCAATAAACAATTTAGGACAGTCAAAAAAAGATTTTTCTGAAGGAGCCCTGATATAGCTGTCTCATATGAGGCTATGCCAGTGCCTGGCAAATACAGAAGTGGATGCTCACAGTCATCTATAAGATGGAACACAGGGCCCCAAATGCAGAAGCAAGAGAAAGCACTGAAGGAGCTGAAGGGATCTGCAACCCTATAGGTGGAACAACAATATGAACTAACCAGTACCCCCAGAGCTCATGTCTCTAGCTGCATATGTATCAGAAGATGGCCTAGTCGGCCATCACTGGGAAGAGAGGCCCCATGGTATTGCAAACTTTATATGCCCCAGTACAGGGGAACGCCAGGGCCAAGAAGTGGGAGTTGGAGGGTAGTGGAGCAGGGCATGGGTAGGGTATAGGGAATTTTCGGGATAGCATTTCAAATGTAAATAAATATCTAATAAAAAATAAAATAAAATAAAATAATAAAGAAGAAATCAGTGACTCCCTGAGCAGAAAGAGTCTTGTGTTACAGGAAGGACCTACTGAAGTAAGGGGAACTAAACAGAACCCCATCCTTCACCTTCCAGGAGGAGTGACTGTGTCACACCAGAAACACATGATTTCATGTCTAGTACGTGGGCTGACAGACCTAGAATTCCTCAGAAATTCTCCAGAGGCAGGTGACTTAGGTCTAGAGTCAGATCTAACTGTCCATTTGTGCTCAAATCTTGGACAAGATGTCCCCTTAAGCAGCTGATGACCAAGATTAACATCAGCTTCTCCCCTCTCTACAGACACCAGAGAAGGCCTCCAGGGTGGAGACACTGGATACGTGGCTGGAGACAGATAGCTTGTGCTTCACATCTGTCGCCTGTGGCCTATGTGAGACTCATGTGGACTTTGTGTTCCCTGTGTCTCAGTTTCCCCATGACAGCACACTTGGGGAACAAATGCTGCAGTGTCTACAAAGTAGCCTTAAATATGAACAAGACCCTGACACTGGGGCAGAACAGCTATCTAGATCTATTCCTCAGCAGGAGGGAATTCACTGGACTTAATTGTCGAGGGCCATACAGGAGGAACAACATTTGGAAATGACTTTAGAACTCATGGAATGTGGCCCACTAGTTACTACAGCCCATGAATGAGCCTCACTGTGACATGGCCAGAGGACTGGTGTCCTGAGGACTTCACGCTGTTATGAAGGTCTGCTCTGCTTGCTGCCCTCATATCCTTCTTCATCTAAATTATGTGAAAAATCTAAGGGGTCTTCTAGTCCCTCACTGGGCAATATTTCTGGCACTCACAATAATAATGATTGATCTCTTTCAGAATTGCTGCTGGGGCAGATTAATGATTCAAACCCCACCCTAGGAAAGAACTTAGAGACGTAGACTGTCCACAATGACCATCACCCTTAGAAAACATTTGGAAAAATAAAATTGTTAGTGAAACTATGTTGAGATGTTTTTACTATGGGATCCGATGTAGAAAATCTTAGGGAACAATCTGAAGTTCAGAAAGTCACACTCTTAGTAGTTAAGCTAGGACCTTTTATAGTCAGGGAACAAGAGGAATGGCAGCACTGACTGACCTGACTCTCATTGAGGCTGGCTAGTGATGATGTTACCCATTTTTGCCCTCAGCTTCCTGATGTGATTTATTGAAAGTTGCAAATGAGTAATGTGCTGTGCATTCTGAGGATTTAAGGTAGATATGACTGACTTTTATATAAAATTTTGGCTTTGTAATTCTTTTAAGCTTTTTACAAGATTACTTTTAAAGATAAATAATAAACTAATTACTGCCTTCTTTGTAAATTTCTTCCTGCCCATAAGAGAAACTGGCTGAGAAAACTACTTTGCTTGCTTACACTTTGTTAATCTATAACGAATTGCTTAGTTACAAATGCACATGGGTTTTTGGAAATAATTTGTTGTCTTTACCTGCACTATATAATGTTATTTCTTGTAAAGAACTTTTATCATTAAGGCATGTTAGATTTTTGTCAAAGACGTTTTTCTGCACCTAGAGATGATAATATAGCTTATGTATATAAGTATGTATATATTAGTGTTGTATACACATATCTATCTATCTATCTATCTACCTATCTATCCTATCTATCCTATCTATTGGAATACTATTCCAATGTAAACACAAAGAAATAAAAAATAGCAGGAAAATGGGTGGAACTAGAAAGTATGCTGATCATAGGAACCAAAACCAACTCCAAAGACAAATGCCACCCCCCCCCCGTGTTCTTTCCCACTTGCAGTTTGTAATTAGTGTCTTCCAGAAAACTTCAGAGACCATGGGGACAGGGGACACAACAGTGATTCAAATGGAGGTGCCATCTACTCTTCACTGTTCTAGGTCTCTTTTTCTTGGTGTGATAAAGAACACACTGAGCAACAGCACTTTAGGAGAGAGTAAAAAGGTTTATTTCCCTTGTGGGTCTGAGTCATTTTGTGACATGGAAGTATATCAAGGCACAAAACAAGATTATGGCTGGGAGATTCAGACAGCTCATAAATCATTCTGTTCAATGTAACAGATCCCAACCCTGCTCACACTGCCCCAGGTCACCTGGAGTCAAGAGCCTGGAACAATTATCTGGAGCCAGGACTTCCTGGCAGTCTCTTCTATTAAGATTGAAGAGTTCCCTTAGCCAGACTTGGTTCCAAGGATCTTTTTCTCAGGCTAAATTTGTGGTGAGACCCACACAATCTGGGCTTATCATGATTCTTTGGCTGAGTTACTTTCCCCCAAAAGTATATTCTGCTCTCAACAGTGTGAATTCAAATAAAACATTCATATATTTTAGTTTGTGTACTCTATTCCTGCACTAAATTCTAAAACCCCAGTGTGGACACAACATACTAGCAGGAAGCAGGAACAGTCAAGACCAGTGTGTGTACCATAAAAACATCCCACCTAGCACCCAGAGGTCACACAAACCATTGACTGTTTTCATGGTGACACACATGTGTTTGTGTAGGTTCAACCTCAGCATTTGAGATTTGAAGGCTCAAAATATCCTGTACCCAGCTGGACGGTGGTCTCTGTAAGGGCAGCGATCCACTGGTATGCATTGTGCCTCTGACGCTGTATGCAGACCCCAAAAGGTTTTGATTGGTGGCTATTTCAAACTGTGCAAGTCCATGGCTGTCAACACCAGTTTCCCCTTGTGTCAGTGAAAGGCTTGAAACACTCTGTCCATTAAGAACAAATGGAACATTTTCCCCTTGGGCTACATTGGGCACCAATAGTGAGCAGAGCAGTGTGGGGAGTGTACCAGCAGCTTGAAAGTGAGGCAAAAAGCTGGAGAGATGGGTTAGTGGTTAAGAGAACTAGTTGCTCTTTCAGAGGATGTGGGTTCAATTTCCAGCACCCACGGGATGACTCACCATGGCCTTTAACTCCTGTTCTAGGAGGTCTGATGGCCTCTTCAGACTTCTGCAGGTACCATATGCATGTGTGTTGTACACAGACTTAAACACACACACACAAGTAAATATCTAAATTTTCCTTCAGAAAAATGAATGAAAAATATGGCTGGAAGAAGAGAAAGAGGGGAATCTTTACATTTGGTAGGAAGCTGGGGCGTGTGTCCTAAGCAGACATGTTCATTCCTCTGCCTCAGGGTGTGTGTCTGGGTGTGTGCACAGTATTTGTAGTACTGGTAGGAGTCTTTGGAGTATGTGGGAGCAATATGACGTGACCTATTTTCAGTCAGTGCCCCTGACCGTGTCATTCCCCCTATGTAATCTCTGCTCACTCTGAAGAGCATTTGTGGGTGGATCGATGTCTTCACTAACCTCTTCCTCTAGAGACCCTAGGCCATCTCTTTATCATTCACTTTATAAGGTTTATTTTACCTTAATGTACGTGTGTGCCTTGTACTATATGCATACAGGAGCCCTCTGAGGCAGGTGACTGTGTGGAATCCCCTGGAGCTCAAATTACATGGCTTTGTGAAGTCTCCTAAAATGGATGCTGGGAACTGAACTCTGGTCTTCTGGGAATGCAGCAAGCACCCTTAACCACTGAACATCTCCCTATCCCACCATTCTCATTTTCTTGTTTTATTCCCTTTATGGTTCCAGTCAACCCCTCCCTAATTTTACCTTCGAGATGCAAGTCTGCCTTCCAGTCCATGACAACTAGAGCTTCAGAAAAAAAGAAATCTGCCTATGTTTGTGGGAAGGCACAGTGCCTAGAAAAGGCTCAGACTCCTGTGGAAGAATGACTGAAAGGATGGATGAATTCATTCATTCATTCATTCATTCATTAATGAGTATACCAACACACTGACTTTTGAGAGAGTCTCATGGCAGTAGATAACAAAATAAGCTAATATTCAGTTTTATTTTTAAGTTTTCATTACTTATGCATTTTATGTGTGTCAGACAGAGGATATGTGTGTGTTTTAGTGAGTGGGAACATGCTTCTGTTAACACAAGAAGGTTAGAGGGCATGAAAGAATTGATCCTCTCCTTCCATCATGAGTGATTTGGACATTGAACTCAGCACATCAGCCTTGTCAGCAAGTGCCTTTACCCACAGAACCATCTCAGTGGCTCAGCCTGGTATGATATTCATTTGGAGACTCACTCTCTCATAGCTGGTAGCCTGGGTCTTTGGTCTTCAGCATATAATGGCCAATGGTGATTGACTTCGAAGAGAAAACAGTCTGGATTTTCCACATCCTTTATCCTGTGCTCTTCACTGAGAACTTACTGTAGATTAGCTTCTGTCTCCCTCTGCCTTACACAACCCCCACAAGAGCAAACCCTAAGTCCTCTCTCAAGCTCTTATCTTAGGAGCCATTTTCTCAACCCCCTCCTCCTGTCCACTGTCAAGACAATGCCACCTTGTCTTAGTTAGGGTTTTACTGCTGTGAACAGACACCATGACCAAGGCAAATCTTATAAAAACAAAACAAAACAAAACAAAACAAAACAAAACAAAACAACAACATTTAATTGGGACTGGTACAGGTTCAGAGGTTCAGTCCATTATCATCAAGGTAGGGAGCATGGCAGTATCCAGGCAGGCATGGTGCAGGAGAAGCTGAGTGATCTATGTCTTCATCCAAAGGCTGCTAGTGGAAGACTGACTTCCAGGCAACTAGGGTGAGGATCTTATACCCACACCCACAGTGACACACCCATTCCAACCAGGTCACACCTATTCCAACAAGGCCACACTTTCAGATGGTGCCACTCCTGGTCCAAGGATATACAAACCATCACATTCCACTCCCTGGTCCCCATAGACTTGTTCAAAAACATGAGTCTATGGGGGCCATACTTAAACATAGCATAATGCAAAATGCATTTAGTCCAACTTTCAAAGTCCTCATATGTCGCGTCCCACTTGACCAGCAAGAAAGATGCAACCACCGGTTCTTCTTAATGCAGTTTTTACTCAGGCAGCTACTTACTTCAAATCCCCCAGCCTCTCTGGTTACAAGTGTTTTTCTCTCCAGCCACAACCACACCCCCACCAATCACCACAGGTCACATCACCTCATCAGGCAGGCTTGCTCAGCCAATCAGGGATTAAGGGCGGGCCATCCACCAAACATGGGCTTGTTTACTACCTGGAGCAGACTTCCATCCTGCTGACCAGGAAGTCCGGAATGGCTCCCTACACTCATAGTCTATAGCAGTTGCAACAACGTTAAAAGTCCAAAGTTCAAGGTCTCTTCTGAGATTCATTCAACTTAATTAACTGTAATCCCCAAAGCAAGGCAGTAAACCAGCTGGGCAAACTCCAAACTCTGCATCTCCACAGCTGATGTTAAAGTGGTCTTCAGATATCCACTCCTTTTTCATCTTTGTTGACTGCAACAAACTGCTTTCTCTGAGGCTGGTTCCACTCCCTGTTAGCAGCTTTCCTCAGCATGTATCCCATGGCTCTGGCATCTTTAACATTTTTGAGTCTCCAAGGCAATTTCAATGTTACAGCTTCTTCTTTCAGTGTCTGGGATTCCACTTGATCTTTTGGACTCCTCCTAAGGGCTGGCATCACTTCTCCAGCTCTGCCCTCTGTAGCACTCTATGCTCAGCTTGATCCACTCCACTACAGCTGCTGTTCTTGGTGATCATCCCATGGTACTGACATCTCCAATACACTGGGGTGTTCCACTCCAACTAGGCTTCACCAATAGCCTCTCATAGGCTCTCTTCAGGGTGCCAAGCCTCAAATCCTTTGCATGACCCCTAGGCCATCAACTACAGCTGAGGCTTCACCTTCTCCAATGGCCTTTCCTGACCTCTCACAGTGCTAAGCCTCAGCTTCTCTCCATGATCCTGTCATTCCTTCACAAGCAGTACCACCTGAGTGACTCTTACACATTACCAAGTCCAGCTGCAGCATGAAGTACAACCTTGGGTATCTCTGGAACACAGCTTCTTTGTGCTCCCAGAAAACAATTTCCAGAAGATTTCACCTCAGTGATGCTGGTCTCTTCTTAATCACTGCTAATTCCTTAGCTCCAGCTAACCAGCATCAATTTTCCCAGTAGTTCCTTCCATTCTTAACTCTAGAGCCAGAGCCACATGGCTGAAGCTGCCGAGTTCTGCTGCTTACAGGAACTAGAACATGATCCCCTTGTACTATTACATTATCACTAGCTTTATGTTTTCTAAATCCTTCACTGCCTAAGCTTGGCTATCCTGGTTCTTGCTCTGTAAATTGACCTTGAATGCAGAGATCAGCATGCCTGCCTCATGGGATTAAAGGTGGTACCACCATGCCTGGATCTAATTAAGCTGGGTAGAACCTTGCCCCAAAGTCCCACTCCCTTAATCTGTTATCTCCTAGAACACAAGATTTTGCTCCACTTCACTTCCTGGTATGCCTTTAATACTCGAACCATATATTTTATATTTTGCCTTTTTAAGCTTGCTATGCTTGTTTAAACTTCTCTTTGTGAGACTTGACCAGAGAACAAAGTCTCTGATGGGCTTTTTTGAAACTTCCTTTGTCAATGCAATTAATGCAATTAATCCAAGTCTCTTCACCTTAGCCTCAGGCAGACTTTTCAGACAAGGGTAAAAAGTAGCCACATTCTTCACCAAAATACCACAAAAACAGTCTTTATGCCACATACTGAAATTCTTCTCCGTTGAAATCACTTGGGCCAGGTCAACACAGTTCAAATTACTCCCAGCAACAAAGTCTTCCATATTCCTACTAGGATGGTCCATTAAGCCCCATTTAAAGCATTCCACTGAGTTCCAAATCCAAAGTCCAAAAATCCACATTATTTCAAATAAAAGCATGGTCAGGCCATTCACAGCAATATACCACTCCTGGTACCAACTTCTGTCTTAGTTAGGGTTTTACTGCTGTGAACAGACACCATGACCAAGGCAAATCTTATAAAAAAACAAACAAACAAAAAAAAAAACATTTAATTGGGACTGGTACAGGTTCAGAGGTTCAGTCCATTATCATCAAGGTGGGAGCATGGCAGTATCCAGGCAGGCATGGTGCAGGAGAAGCTGAGCGATCTATGTCTTCATCCAAAGGCTGCTAGTGGAAGACTGACTTCCAGGCAACTAGGGTGAGGATCTTATACCCACACTCACAGTGACACACCCATTCCAACCAGGTCACACCTATTCCAACAAGGCCCTAGCTCTTTCTTATTTTCATTCTCTTTCTTTAAGAAGAATTTCTTTAAAAGTGCAATTTTTTTTAGAATTTTCTACATGATCATTGCATTCAATCACTTTCTCTACTCCCCCTCCTCCCATGCCTTCTCCTCTTTCTCAACTTCATGATTTCTTCTTCAACTATCATTATTACATTTTTGTATATAAATATATAAATACTATCTGTTGGACCCATTTAGTGCTACCCATGTGTACCACTTGGGATTGGTTAACCTATCGGGGGCTCATCCCTGGAAAATAATGACTCTCCTCTCAGCATTCATTAATTACTAAAGCTCTTTATATAGGAGAGGATCCTCTTGAGATTTGTCCATCAATGCTGGCATGTCAGTTGGTGTTGACATGACTGTGGAAGAGGCCATGTGGATGAGATACCTTGGCTGCAGCTTTCCTGTCATATATTAAAGACAAAAATCTCACTATAGACATCCTGGTTCTCTTTCTTTTATATTCTTTCCACTTCCCCTTCTAAAAATGTACCCAGACCCTCAAACAAAGAGGTTATGGTACAGACAGATCAGTTGGTGATGGAAACCCCATGGTGTCAGTTGTTTCCTGCATTCCAATCAATCTTGGATTTCTTTGGTGGTCCTCATCTGTAAAAAAAAAGAAGAAGAAGAAGAAGAAGAAGAAGAAGAAGAAGAAGAAGAAGAAGAAGAAGAAGAAGAAGAAGAAGAAGAAGAAGAGGCTTCTTTTATGATGGTGATAGCAACATTTATCTGTAGATATAATAATGTATATTTAAAATGAACCTAGAAATTATACTGATTTAGAAAAGAAGCCACTTAGGTTCCCCTCTATGATCCATGACCTCACTAGCCATGAGTATTTGATTAAGATTCTAGAACCAGGTATGATTTCCCTCCTACTGAGCAGAACTTATGTCCAATTACACAGTTGTTGGTTTCCTACAAGACGGCCATGCCACTGTTGCACCATTAGGGATCTTGCCATGGTGTTCAGAGCTATGGTTTTATAGGATCACAACTGAGTAGGACTATGGATTGTTTTCCTCTACTCTCTGTTGTCAGCTTGCCTAGAACCTCAGTTAGGTAGTTTCTGGTTCAGATTCAGCTAGACACCTCCAACCTTATGTACCAACCTTGTGTCCCAAAGGTTCATGGTGTCTTCAACAGAGGAATCTATCTACAATTTCTAGGAGGCAACCAAGGGTAACATCAGTGTCATATATCATTTGGGAATTCTTGAACTAAACTGAACAACAATTTGAAGTGAGGTTTCTTATCCCTGACACTGTATTTTTGTTAGTCCGTGGCTCTTAGGGGGAGTATTGTCATGTAGTACAGCCTCATTTAAATATACATGCTTAGATAAATACAAACTAATATGATCTTCTAGTAGATTTTTCAGACCTCTTTACTGTTATTTATACCTCCACTTCCTTCTCCTTCATTATTGCCCTTACTCCTTCTCCACAATAAAGACCTCCCTGTTTTGTTCCCATTTCCTCTCCATAGCACCTGGACCCAGTATTCTATTTCCCAGTGCTCCTCCTGCCTCAGGGTCTTTTAATTGAGGAAGGAGGGCCCAGGCCACTGTGGGCAGCACCATCCCTAGGCAGATGGTCCTTGGTCATACAGGTTGTATAAGAAAATTAGCTAAGCATAAGCCAGAGAGTCAGCCACTGAATGAGCCAGCCATAATCTTGTTTTGTGCCTTGATATCCTTCCATGCTACAAAATGACCCAGAACCAGAAGGGAAACGGATCTTTTACTCTCCCCTAAAGTGCTGTTGCTCAGTATATTCTTTATCACACCAAGAAAAAGAGACATAGAGCAGCGTAAGGGGAAGATCAGATGGCCCATCCATTTGAATCAATGTTGTGTTCCCTGTCCTTATGGTCTCTTAACTTTCCTGGTTTCTCTGGCTATCTGTGGTTAAGCTCATATATCTGAAGACACTAATCTGCTAACTCCAAGTGAGAAAAAACATAAGGCATTTGTCTTTGGTCTTGGTTCTGGTTCCTATGATCAGTACATTTTCTAGTTCCACCCATTTTTCTGTTAGTTTTCTTATTTCTTTGTCTTTACATCTGAACAGTTTTCCAATAGATAGATAGATAGATAGATAGATAGATAGATAGATAGATAGAAAGAAAGAACACTCTTAAACATAACCTATTATGATCATCTCATTAGGTGCAGAAAAAAAGTCTTTGACAAAATTTTACATGCCTTCATGATAAAAGTCCTTGATGAAGTAAGGGGTGGAGGGAGCATACATTAATATGATAAAGACTATATGTAACAAGACTACAACCAATAGTACTGAAAAGAGGAAAATGTTGAAGCAATCCCTCTTAAACCAAGAAACAGACAGGCTGCCTACTATCTTCACTCCTCCTCAATACAGGACTGGAAGCACTGACTGGAGCAATTATACAAAAGAAGAAAATTAAAGGTATACAAATACAGAAAGAAGAAGTCTAAATGTCCCTATTTGCAGAAGGCATGATATTATACAGAAGAGATTCTAAAATTCCAACAGAAAGCATCAAGAAACAAGAATCTCAGCAAAGTGTCAGGATACAAAACCAATCTATGATAGTCAGTAGTTTCTCTCTCCAGCAACAGCAAACACACTATGAAACATGTCATGGCCAAACTACCATAGGCAGTGGCCTCAGAAAACCTAGGAGCAGGAGAGGGTAAGAGAGGACATATGTTTAAAATGGCCATGGATCTGAACAGAATTTTCAAAAAAGGAAAAATAGATGACTGAGAGAAATCCCCAAAAGTGTTCTTCATCCTTAGCAATTAGGGAAATGTAAACTAAAACTACATTGAGATTTCACATTATCCCATTCAGAATGGCTGACACCCTACAAAACTGCTGATGGAGTGTGGGGAAAGGGGAGCCCTCATTCACTATTGGTGGGGTTGCAAACTGGTGCAACCACTATAGGAATCCTATGGAGTACTAGCAATAATTAATTAATAAATAATAATAATAATAATAATAATAACCTGCCACATAACCCAGCTACTCCACTCCTGGCATTTGATCAAAGGACTTGACATCCTACTCCACAGATCCTGCTCAGCCATGGTCATTGCTACTCTAGGCATAGGAGCTAGAAAGTGGAGACAACTTAAACAGCCTTCAACTGATGGATAGGTAACAAAAGTTGTGTATACACACAATGAAATAATTTTTTGAGCGTGGATGATGTGTCTTTATATCACCCCCTAGAGAACATGAAAAGGCCTGCAGTTCATGTCTGTGTCTACAGCAGGAATGGCCTCCAGGCTCAAGTACTGTGAGGTGGCCTGACACTTGGGCACAAGTGTGTTGTGAGGCTAGTCACCCTGCTCACTGACTCCAGGCAGTGAGGGGTGAATCTAAGGAGGGTTCAAGATTTGTTCTGGGGCCGAGAGGTTTGTGCCTCAGGCCCCGGCAGCGGGAGTCTCCTTGGCTCCAGGACTCCGCGGAGGGCAGGCTGCACGGGTGACGGTGTGGAATACAGAGGCCAGCCATTTCTGGGACAGGCGAGAGCCACAGAGCTTCTGAGGCGGCGCCATCTTCAGCTCCAGACAACCGGCCACCTTCCTGGTGAGTGCACAAGGGTCCGCCCGGCCCGAGAGGTTTGTACCTCAGGCCCCGGCGGCGGCGGGAGCCTCCTTGGCTCCAGGACTCCGCGGAGGGCAGGCTGCACGAGTGAAGGTGTGGAGTGCAGAGGCCAGCCGTTTCTGGCACAGGCGAGAGCCACAGAGCTTCTGAGGCGGCGCTATCTTCGGCTCCAGACAACCGGCCACCTTCCTAGCCAAAGCAACACAGCTCTGGGAAAGATCCTGTTTTGGGCCTTCATCTTCAGTCAGGAGGAGGTCCAAACACCAGATAACTGTGCCCTTCCCTGAAAGAGGAGAGCTTGCCTGCAGAGACTGCTCTGACCACTGAAACTCAGAGGAGAGAGCTAGTCTCCCACGTCTGCTGATAGAGGGTAACAAAATCAACAGAGGAACAATCTCTAAACAAAGACAACTATAACAACTAACTCCAGAGATTGCCAGATGGCGAAAGGTAAACGTAAGAATCCTACTAACAGGAACCAAGACCACTCACCATCATCAGAACCCAACACTCCCACTTCGCCCAGTCCAGGACATCCTAACACACCTGAAAAGGTAGACCTGGATTTAAAAGCATTTCTCATGATGATGGTAGAGGACATAAAGAAGGAATTTAATAACTCACTTAAAGAAATACAGGAGAACACTGCTAAAGAGTTACAAGTCCTTATAGAAAAACAGGAAAACACATCCAAAGAGGTGATAGAAATGAACAAAACCATACTAGACCTAAAAAGGGAAGTAGACACAATAAAGAAAACTCAAAGTGAAGCAACGCTGGAGATAGAAGCCCTAGGAAAGAAATCTGGACCATAGATGCCAGCATCAGCAACAGAATATAAGAGATGGAAGAGAGAATCTCAGGTGCAGAAGATTCCATAGAGAACATCGGCACAACAATCAAAGAAAATGGAAAATGCAAAAAGATCCTAACTCAAAACATCCAGGAAATCCAGGACACAATGAGAAGACCAAACCTACAGATAATAGGAGTGGATGAGAATGAAGATTTTCAACTCAAAGGACCAGCAAACATCTTCAACAAAATTATTGAAGAAAACTTCCCAAATCTAAAGAAAGAGATGCCCATGAACATACAAGAAGCCTACAGAACTCCAAATAGACTGGACCAGAAAAGAAATTCCTCCTGACACATAATAATCAGAACATCAAATGCACTAAATAAAGATAGAATACCAAAAGCAGTAAGGGAAAAAGGATAAGTAACATATAAAGGCAAGCCTATCAAATTACACCAGATTTTTCACCAGAGACTATGAAAGCCAGAAGAGCCTGGACAGATGTTATACAGACACTAAGAGAACACAAATTCCAGCCCAGACTACTATACCCAGCCAAACTCTCAATTACCGTAGATGGAGAAACCAAAGTATTCCACGACAAAACTAAATTCACCCATTATCTCTCCAGGAATCCAGCCCTTCAAAGGATAATAACAGAAAAGAAGCAATACACGGATGGAAATTATGCCCTAGAACAAGCAAGAAAGTAATCCCTCAACAAAACTAAAAGAAGACAGCCACAAGAACAGAATGCCAACTCTAACAACAAAAATAAAAAGAAGCAACAATGACTTTTCCTTAATATCTCTTAATATCAATGGTCTCAACTCCCCAATAAAAAGACATAGACTAACAGACTGGCTACACAAACAGGACCCAACATTCTGCTGCTTACAGGAAACCCATCTCAGGGAAAAGGACAGACACTACCTCAGAGTGAAAGGCTGGAAAACAATTTTCCAAGCAAATGGTCTGAAGAAACAAGCTGGAGTAGCCATTCTAATATCGGATAAAATCGACTTCCAACCCAAAGTTATCAAAAAAGACAAGGAGGGACACTTCATACTCATCAAAGTTAAAATCCTCCAAGAGGAACTCTCAATTCTGAATAACTACGCTCCAAATGCAAGGGCAGCCACATTCATTAAAGACACCGTAGTAAAGCTCAAAGCACACGTTGCACCTCACACAATAATACTGGGAGACTTCAACACACCACTTTCATCAATGGACAGATCGTGGAAACAGAAACTAAACAGGGACACAGTGAAACTAACAGAAGTTATGAAACAAATGGATCTGACAGATATCTACAGAACATTTTATCCTAAAACAAAAGGATATACCTTCTTCTCAGCACCTCACAGGACCTTCTACAAAATTGACCATATAATTGGTCACAAAACAGGCCTCAACAGATACAAAAATATTGAAATTGTCCCATGTATCCTATCAGACCACCATGGCCTAAGACTGATCTTTAATAACAACATAAATAATGGAAAGCCAACATTCACGTGAAAACTGAACAACACTCTTCTCAATGATACCTTGGTCAAGGAAGGAATAAAGAAAGAAATTAAAGACTTTTTAGAGTTTAATGAAAATGAAGCCACAACGTACCCAAACCTATGGGACACAATGAAAGCATTTCTAAGAGGGAAACTCATAGCTCTGAGTGCCTCCAAGAAGAAACGGGAGAGAGCACATACTAGTAGCTTGACAACACATATAAAAGCTCTAGAAAAAAAGGAAGCAAATTCACCCAAGAGGAGTAGACGGCAGGAAATAATCAAACTCAGGGGTGAAATCAAACAAGGGAAACAAGAAGAACTATTCAAAGAATTAACCAAACGAGGAGTTGGTTCTTTGAGAAAATCAACAAGATAGATAAACCCTTAGCTAGACTCACTAAAGGGCACAGGGACAAAATCCTAATTAACAAAATCAGAAATGAAAAGGGAGACATAACAACAGATTCTGAAGAAATCCAAAACACCATCAGCTCCTTCTACAAAAGGCTATACTCAACAAAACTGGAAAACCTGGACGAAATGGACAAATTTCTGGACAGATACCAGGTACCAAAGTTGAATCAGGATCAAGTTGACCATCTAAACAGTTCCATATCACCTAAAGAAATAGAAGCAGTTATCAATAGTCTCCCAGCCAAAAAAAAAGCCCAGGACCAGACGGGTTTAGTGCAGAGTTCTATCAGACCTTCAAAGAAGATCTAATTCCAGTTCTGCACAAACTATTTCACAAAATAGAAGTAGAAGGTACTCTAACCAACTCATTTTATGAAGCCACTATTACTCTGATACCTAAACCACAGAAAGACCCAACAAAGATAGAGAACTTCAGACCAATTTCTCTTATGAATATCGATGCAAAAATCCTCAATAAAATTCTCGCTAACCGAATCCAAGAACATATTAAAGCAATCATCCATCCTGACCAAGTAGGTTTTATTCCAGGGATGCAGGGATGGTTTAATATACGAAAATCCTTCAAGGTAATCCATTATATAAACAAACTCAAAGACAAAAACCACATGATCATCTCGTTAGATGCAGAAAAAGCATTTGACAAGATCCAACACCCATTCATGATAAAAGTTTTGGAAAGATCAGGAATTCAAGGCCCATACCTAAACATGATAAAAGCAATCTACAGCAAACCAGTAGCCAACATCAAAGTAAATGGAGAGAAGCTGGAAGCAATCCCACTAAAATCAGGGACTAGACAAGGCTGCCCACTTTCTCCCTACCTTTTCAACATAGTACTTGAAGTATTAGCCAGAGCAATTCGACAACAAAAGGAGATCAAGGGGATACAAATTGGAAAAGAGGAAGTCAAAATATCACTTTTTGCAGATGATATGATAGTATATATAAGTGACCCTAAAAATTCTACCAGAGAACTCCTAAACCTGATAAACAGCTTTGGTGAAGTAGCTGGATATAAAATTAACTCAAACAAGTCAATGGCCTTTCTCTACACAAAGAATAAACAGGCTGAGAAAGAAATTAAGGAAACAACACCCTTCTCAATAGTCACAAATAATATAAAATATCTTGGCGTGACTCTAACTAAGGAAGTGAAAGATCTGTATGATAAAAACTTCAAGTCTCTGAAGAAAGAAATTAAAGAAGATCTCAGAAGATGGAAAGATCTCCCATGCTCATGGATTGGCAGGATCAACATTGTAAAAATGGCTATCTTGCCAAAAGCAATCTACAGATTCAGTGCAATCCCCATCAAAATTCCAACTCAATTCTTCAACGAATTAGAAGGAGCAATTTGCAAATTCATCTGGAATAACAAAAAACCTAGGATAGCAAAAAGTCTAAGGATAAAAGAACCTCTGGTGGAATCACCATGCCTGACTTAAAGCTTTACTACAGAGCAATTGTGATAAAAACTGCATAGTACTGGTATAGAGACAGACAAGTAGACCAATGGAATAGAATTGAAGACCCAGAAATGAACCCACACACCTATGGTCACTTGATCTTCGACAAGGGAGCTAAAACCATCCAGTGGAAGAAAGACAGCATTTTCAACAATTGGTGCTGGCACAACTGGTTGTTATCGTGTAGAAGAATGTGAATCGATCCATACTTATCTCCTTGTACTAAGGTCAAATCTAAGTGGATCAAGGAACTTCACATAAAACCAGAGACACTGAAACTTATAGAGGAGAAAGTGGGGAAAAGCCTTGAAGATATGGGCACAGGGGAAAAATTCCTGAACAGAACAGCAATGGCTTGTACTGTAAGATTGAGAATTGACAAATGGGACCTAATGAAACTCCAAAGTTTCTGCAAGGCAAAAGACACCGTCAGTAAGACAAAAAGGCCACCAACAGATTGGGAAAGGATCTTTACCTATCCCAAATCGGATAGGGGACTAATATCCAATATATATAAAGAACTCAAGAAGATGGACTCCAGAAAATCAAATAACCCCATTAAAAAATGGGGCTCAGAGCTGAACAAAGAATTCTCACCTGAGAAATACCGAATGGCTGAGAAGCACCTGAAAAAAAATGTTCAACATCCTTAATCATCAAGGAAATGCAAATCAAAACAACCCTGAGATTCCACTTCACTCCAGTCAGAATGGCTAAGATCAAAAATTCAGGTGACAGCAGATGCTGGCAAGGATGTGGAGAAAGAGGAACACTCCTCCATTGTTGGTGGGATTGCAGGCTTGTACAACCACTCTGGAAATCAGTCTGGCGGTTCCTCAGAAAATTGGACATAGTACTACCGGAGGATCCCGCAATACCTCTCCTGGGCATATATCCAGAAGATGCCCCAACGGGTAAGAAGGACATATGCTCCACTATGTTCATAGCAGCCTTATTTATAATAGCCAGAAGCTGGAAAGAACCCAGATGCCCCTCAACAGAGGAATGGACACAGAAAATGTGGTACATCTACACAATGGAGTACTACTCAGCTATTAAAAAGAATGAATTTATGAAATTCCTAGCCAAATGGATGGACCTGGAGGGCATCATCCTGAGTGAGGTAACACATTCACAAAGGAACTCACACAATATCTACTCACTGATAAGTGGATATTAGCCCCAAACCTAGGATACCCAAGATATAAGATAGAATTTGCTAAACATATGAAACTCAAGAAGAATGAAGAATGAAGTGTGGACACTATGCCCCTCCTTAGAATTGGGAACAAAACACCCATGGAAGGAGTTACAAAGACAAAGTTTGGAGCTGAGATGAAAGGATGGACCATGTAGAGACTGCCATATCCAGGGATCCACCCCATAATCAGCATCCAAACGCTGACACCATTGCATACACTAGCAAGATTTTATTGAAAGGACCCAGATGTAGCTGTCTCTTGTGAGACTATGCCGGGGCCTAGCAAACACAGAAGTGGATGCTCACAGTCAGCTAATGGATGGATCACAGGGCTCCCAATGGAGGAGCTAGAGAAAGTACCCAAGGAGCTAAAGGGATCTGCAACCCTATAGGTGGAACAACATTATGAACTAACCAGTACCCCGGAGCTCTTGACTCTAGCTGCATATGTATCAAAAGATGGCCTAGTTGGCCATCACTGGAAAGAGAGGCCCATTGGACTTGCAAACTTTATATGCCCCAGTACAGGGGAACGCCAGGGCCAAAAAGGTGGAGTGGGTGGGTAGGGGAGTGAGGGTGGGTGGATATGAGGGACTTTTGGTATAGCATTGGAAATGTAAATGAGCTAAATACCTAATTTAAAAATGGAAAAAAATGGAAAAAAAAAAGATTTGTTCTGGGAACTCCAGGTCCAGGGACAGAGATGATATGCATCCAGAAGATGGGTAGAATCAGGATGGGCAGTATCAGCAAATACTTCCAAATGATTTAAGGAAAATCCTGATATTGTCTCTTGACACTGAAGGCAGAAATTGATAGAATAGGGGTTGCACCTGCACTTGTCTGGTCTGACTCTCAGTCTATTCTCTTTCCCCAAAGGATGGAAATAGCTTTGGATATGAGTACAGAGAATATTACATATGGTTTAAATGGGTCTGTTCTATGCTCAGCACCAAAGACTCTGTTCTATTCGCCTTTCTGCTGCTGTGATATCAGCAACTTATGGAGCAAAGGATTTATTTGCCTGACACCTTGAGGCCAAAGCCATTTCTAAGTGAAGATAGGACAGAAATTTGAGACAGGAACTTGAATGCAGGAGCTGATGAGGAAAGGTAATTGTCAGCTCTGTCTCTTTGTCTCCGTATCTATCAATATATCTGTCTGTGTGTGTGTGTGTGTGTCTGTCTCTGCTTCTCTATGTGTCTCTATCTATTCATATATCTATCTACCTATCTATATATCTGACCTCAGTTTAGCTAACTTACATAGACAACCCAAGGCCACCTACATAAGGATGGCACTACCATAGTAACCTCCATCCTCCTACATTAAGACAATCAAGACAATTCATCACAAACAGTTCTGAAGACTGACCTGATTAAGATGTCTCTTTTGAGAACTAGTCACTACATGGGTACTTCATGACCTGTCATTTTGACAGTTAGTGCTATCCAGGACAGGACACTGCCAATTCTCTAAGAGAGTGCACATTATTATCTATGAGCACCACATGTGTTCACACAGCTGGATCTTCAGAGCCAGGACTCAGCTCTGAGGGGTCCTACCCTGAGGTTCACATTTCCAATTCCCTGATTCTGATTTTCTGATGTCCATCATTGACCTATGCTTAACCTTAAGAAGAACCAATTAAATAGCATCATCAAATCATTGTAAACCTCTATTATCCTGACTCAGGAAGGTCAGCCAGACAACTTCTTCAATCACAGAGCAGAGCCAGTCACCTGTGAAGCAGTAGCATATCTAGAAGCAGACCTCTGAGCTGCTGGCCCCCATCTCTGAGTTTTCTCTTCTCATGTGGGAAATAGAAGGGTATTATCACAGGTCAAAATCAGGGTGTACAGTCTACAGAACAGCCATTGTAGACATTAATGGAGGGGACGGAAGGTCATGAGTTTGTGACAAAATTCTGTTGGCATGCCCTTAAGGACATTCTTTACTGGGAAGCCCCTGCCACTACCCTAAACAGCCTAGAGATATTGGAATCACATTTCAGGTTGAGATAAAAGAAATCAGAGATGCAAGGAGAGGGAGACTCAGGAGTGAAACAAGTTGAGAGTAGTAGCATTGACTGGTACTCAGTGCCAGTCCTCATGACTCAGATTACAGTGTCCTATGGATGTCAAACAGCCTCAGCCTATCACCTTCTGACAGGCTCTGACCACTTATCCACCATAGGGTAGATTATATCCTGAATTTCATGTTCACATGTTAATGCTACCAAGTTCTCAGCCTCCACTGGGCTGGAGTTGATACTTGAGGTTGTGTGTAACAGTGTTGTGCAGACAGCAGACAAGAGATTTCCCCTTTGTGGGACCTCTGACCAATGCAAGTACTTTTTTCCACTAATGCTGACATCTCATCTCTCTGCCAACCAGTGTCCAAGGAAAAGGCATGAGGAGGTGAATCACAGGCAGATGCAGGGGATCTGAGTGCTCAGAGATGGTGGGGCATCCTGTGTGAGCTAATCTACAGAGCATGGTGGTAGACAGACATAGGACTGCCTTACAGCACATAGCATTGTGTCCCTCCAGATACACTGACCTCCACTGCTCAGCGTGAGCCCATGCCCACCCCCAAGGCTTTGCTGGCTAAGCCTGCCCCACAGGTAGGTTGGGATGAGAGTTCCCATATTGCTTCAGTGAGAATCCTCAGAGCCTGTCCTCAGGACTTGAAGTGCAAACAGGAACCTGAGCCAAAAGACAAAGAGCAGGCCCTCTCTCAGCTCAGTAGTACAGCTGGACCACAACAGGAGCCATTCTGATCAGATGTTTCATGATGATTGACACGAGCCACTACTGTCTTATGGGAGCATGAATCTAGGAATGATCTATGAGCATGAAGGGTCAGGCAAGTTTTGCAACAGAGCCTTTTAGTCCTTAGTTATTAACATCCCTTCTCTCAGATGTGTGAACCACATGGAGAGCTTACTTGAGGTTTAGGTGGATACAGATAATCTGACCTATAGAAACTAGGCACTAGACCTTGCTGAAAATCACCTGATGGGCCAGGTATGTTCAACATATGTGTTGCTTAGTATAAAGCACCTGACACAAGATAGAGACACCTGGAGAAACTCAAGAAATTGCCTCCATCATCTTGATCTGTGGGTGTATACCTGAAGCATTTACTTGGTTATTTATTGATATGTAAAGGCACAGCCCACTGTAGGTGGTGCCATTCCTACACAGGTGGGCCTGAGATGTACAAGGAGAAGGTAACTGAACAGGTAACTGGAGTGAAGCCAGGCAGCATCTTTCCTCCATAGTCCCTGCTACAGTTCCCACAGATTAGAATAATGATATAAATAAATGATAATAGTAGAAAAATCACTGGATCAAAATTTTATTCTTCAGACAGAATAACAAAATTGACAACCTTTAATGAGATTAACATTGTGTTTACAAGATTAACATTAATACCAGAACTGAAATTTGAGACCTAACTATCCATTCTTCAGAATACTAAAAACTCCACAAGCACTAAATACTTATGTGCTAACTGTAGATTGACTGAGATGAAGCAGACACATACCCAGAAGTCCAGAACCTACAGAGATAGAAGCATGAAGAGACACAAAACAGACTCCATGAGTAACTCATAAGTGAATCAATGAAGACATTAGGCAAGTGTGAACAGATTTTAATGATGAAAAGAGATAAACTAGAAATAGAAGACAATGCCAGTGCGGTAGGGGTGCATGTAGATACCAACAACCAACTCAGGATGCAATGGGGACACTGAAAGCTTTCCCTCTAAGAGCATGATCAACACAGGGATGCTGCTGTGACCACTTCTGCTTGGTATTCCCTTAGAAATCCTAAACACAATTCAGCAACACAAAGAAATGGAAGGTGGTCAGCTATAGAATATATCTATAGATAACATGAAAGTTATTTGGAGAAAATTCTAAAGAATCTATAGAAGTTTCAGGCCCTTCCGGCTGGCCCACTGCAGCACCAGCACCGTAGTCACTGGTCCGGGGAAGTCTGCGGACACCCACAAGGACACACACAGGATCCGCCACAGGATCCTAAGACCTCTGGTGAGTGGAACACAGCGCCTACTCCAATCCAATCACGCAGGTCCTGAGACTGCATTAATTAAGGAAGCAGGAAACCCGGCCTGATACAGGGCTCAAGTCCATTCCGGCCTGCCCACTGCAGCACCGGGGTTCCTGACCCAGGGGAGTCTACGGACACCCACAAGGACCCACACAGGTTACGCCACGGGATCCTAAGTCCTCTGGTGAGAGGAACACAACTTCTGTCAGGAGGCAGGTTCAAACACCAGATATCTGGGCACCATCCCTGCAAGAGGAGAGCTTGCATGCAGAGAGTACTCTGATCACTGAAACTAAGAATAGAGCTAGTCTCCCAGGTCTGCTGATAGAGGCTAACATAATCACCTGAGGAACAAGCTCTAACCAGAGACAACTATAACTATAGCTCCAGAGAATACAAGATGGCAAAAGGCAAACGTAAGAATCCTACTAACAGAAACCAAGACCACTCACCATCATCAAAACGCAGCACTCCCACGCCACCTAGTCCTGGGCACCCCAACACAACTGAAAAGCTAGACCCGGATTTAAAAGCATATCTTATGAGGATGGTAGAGGACATCAAGAAGAACTTTAATAACTCACTTAAAAAATACAGGAGAACACTGCTAAAGAGTTACAAGTCCTTAAAGAAAAACAGGAAAACACAACCAAACAGGTAGAAGTCCTTATAGAAAAACAGGAAAACACATCCAAACAGGTGATGGAAATGAAAAAAAACATACGAGACCTAAAAAGGGAAGTAGACACAATAAAGAAAACCCAAAGTGAGGCAACACTGGAGATAGAAAACCTAGGAAAGAAATCTAGAACCATAGACGCGAGCATCAGCAACAGAATACAAGAGATGGAAGAGAGAATCTCAGGTGCAGAAGATTCCATAGAGAACATCGGCAGAACAATCAAAGATAATACAAAACACAAAAAGATCCTAACTCAAAACATCCAGGAAATCGAGGACACAATGAGAAGACCAAACCTACAGATAATAGGAGTTGATGAGAATGAAGATTTTCAACTTAAAGGGCCAGCAAATATATTCAACAAAATTATAGAAGAAAACTTCCCAAACCTAAACAATGACATGCCCATGAACATACAAGAAGCCTACAGAACTCCAAATAGACTGGACCAGAAAAGAAATTCCTCCCAACACGTAATAATCAGAACAACAAATGCACTAAATAAACAGAGAATATTAAAAGCAGTAAGGGAGAAAGGTCAAGTAACATATAAAGGCAGACCTATCAGAATTACACCAGACTTTTCACCAGAGACTATGAAAGCCAGAAGAGCCTGGGCAGATGTTATACAGACACTAAGAGAACACAAATGTCAGCCCAGGCTACTATACCCGGCCAAACTCTCAATAACCATAGACAGAGAAACCAAAGTATTCCACCACAAAACCAAATTCACACATTATCTTTCCACGAATCCAGCCCTTCAAAGGATAAATAACAGAAAAGAAGCAATACAAGGATGGAAATTATGCCTAGAACAAGCAAGAAAGTAATCCCTCAACAAACCAAAAGGAAGACAGCCACAAGAACAGAATGCCAACTCTAACAACAAAAATAAAAGGAAGCAACAATTACTTTTCTTTAATATCTCTTAATATCAATGGACTCAATACCCAATAAAAAGACATAGACTAACAGACTGGCTACACAAACAGAACCCAACATTCTGCTGTTTACAGGAAACCCATCTCAGGGAAAAAGACAGACACTACCTCAGAGTGAAAAGCTGGAAAACAATTTTCCAAGCAAATGGTCTGAAGAAACAAGCTGGAGTAGCCATTTTAATATCGGATAAAATCGACTTCCAACCCAAAGTTATCAAAAAAGACAAGGAGGGACACTTCATACTCATCAAAGGTAAAATCCTCCAAGAGGAACTCTCAATTCTGAACATCTACGCTCCAAATGCAAGGGCAGCCACATTCATTAAAGACACTTTAGTAAAGCTCAAAGCATGCATTGCACCTCACACAATAATAGTGGGAGACTTCAACACACCACTTTCATCAATGGATAGATCGTGGAAACAGAAACAAAACAAGGACACAGTGAAACTAACAGAAGTTATGAAACAAATGGATCTGACAGAATCTACAGAACATTTTATCCTAAAACAAAAGGATATACCTTCTTCTCAGCACCTCACGGGACCTTCTCCAAAATTGACCATATAATTGGTCAATTATATGGTCAATTAATTGGTCAACAAAACAGGCCTCAACAGATACAAAAATATTGAAATTGTCCCATGTATCCTATCAGACCACCATGGCCTAAGGCTGATCTTCAATAACAACATAAATAATGGAAAGCCAACATTCACGTGAAAACTGAACAACACTCTTCTCAATGATACCTTGGTCAAGGATGGAATAAAGAAAGAAATTAAAGACTTTTTAGAGTTTAATGAAAATGAAGCCACAACATACCCTAACCTATGGGACACAATGAAAGCATTTCTAAGAGGGAAACTCATAGCTCTGAGTGCCTCCAAAAAGAAACTGGAGAGAGCACACACTAGCAGCCTGACAACACATCTAAAAGCCCTAGAAAAAAAGGAAGAAAATTTACTCAAGAGGAGTAGACAGCAGGAAATAATCAAACTCAGGGGTGAAATCAACCAAGTGGAAACAAGAACTATTCAAGGATTAACCAAACGAGGAGTTGGTTCTTTGAGAAAATCAACAAGATAGATAAACCCTTAGCTAGACTCACTAGAGGGCACAGGGACAACATTCTAATTAACAAAATCAGAAATGAAAAGGGAGACATAACAACAGATCCTGAAAAAATCCAAAACACCATCAGCTCCTTCTACAAAAGGCTATACTCAACAAAACTGGAAAACCTGGATGAAATGGATAAACTTCTAGACAGATACCAGGTACCAAAGTTAAATCAGGATCAAGTTAACAATCTAAACAGTCCCATATCCCCTAAGGAATTAGAAGCAGTCATTAATAGTCTCCCAGCCAAAAAAGCCCAGGACCAGATGGGTTTAGTGCAGAGTTCTACCAGACCTTCAAAGAAGATCTAATCCCAGTTCTGCACAAACTATTCCACAAAATAGAAGTAGAGGGAACTCTGCCCAACTCATTCTATGAAGCCACAATTACTCTGATACCTAAACCACAGAAAGATCAAACAAAGATAGAGAACTTCAACCAATTTCCCTTATGAATATCGATGCAAAAATCCTCAATAAAATTCTCGCTAACCGAATCCAAGAACACATTAAAGCAATCATCCATCCTGACCAAGTAGGTTTTATTCCAAGGATGCAGGTATGGTTTAATATACGAAAATCCTTCAAGGTAATCCATTATATAAACAAACTCAAAGACAAAAACCACAAGATCTTCTCGTTAGATGCAGAAAAAGCATTCGACAAGATCCAACACCCATTCATGATAAAAGTCTTGGAAAGATCAGGAATTCAAGGCCCATACCTAAACATGATAAAAGCAATCTACAGCAAACCAGGAGCCAACATCAAAGTAAATGGTGAGAAGCTGGAAGCAATCCCACTAAAATCAGTGACTAGACAAGGCTGCCCAATTTCTCCCTACCTCTTCAACATAGTACTTGAAGTCCTAGCTAGAGCAATTCTACAACAAAAGGAGATCAAGGGGATACAAATTGGAAAAGATGAAGTCAAAATATCACTTTTTGCAGATGATATGATAGTATACATAAGTGACCCTAAAAATTCTACCAGAGAACTCCTAAACCTGATAAACAGCTTCGGTGAAGTAGCTAGATACAAAATTAACTCAAACAAGTCAATGGCCTTTCTCTACACAAAGAATAAACAGGCTGAGAAAGAAATTAAGGAAACAACACCCTTCTCAATAGTCACAAATAATATAAAATATCTTGGCGTGACTCTAACTAAGGAAGTGAAAGATCTGTATGATAAAAACTTCAAGTCCCTGAAGAAAGAAATTAATGAAGATCTCAGAAGATGGAAAGATCTCCCATGCTCATGGATTGGCAGGATCAACATTGTAAAAATGGCTATCTTGCCAAAAGCAATCTACAGATTCAATGCAATCCCCATCAAAATTCCAACTCAATTCTTCAACGAATTAGAAAGAGCAATCTGCAAATTCATCTGGAATAACAAAAAAACTAGGATAGCAAAAGCTCTTCTCAAGGATAAAAGTACCTCTGGTGGAATCACCATGCCTGACCTAAAGCTTTACTACAGAGCAATTGTGATAAAAACTGCATGGAACTGGTATAGTGACAGACAAGTAGACCAATGGAATAGAATTGAAGACCCAGAAATAAACCCACACACCTATGGTCACTTGATCTTCGACAAGGGAGCTAAAACCATCCAGTGGAAGAAAGACAGCATTTTCAACAAATGATGCTGGCACAACTGCTGGTTATCATGTAGAAGAATGCGAATCAACCCATTCCTCTCTCCTTGTACTAAGGTCAAATCTAAGTGGATCAAGGAACTTCACATAAAACCAGAGACACTGAAACTTATAGAGGAGAAAGTGGGGAAAAATCTCAAAGATATGGGCACAGGGAAAAAATTCCTGAATAGAACAGCAATGGCTTGTGCTGTAAGATCAAGGATTGACAAATGGGACCTCATGAAACTGCAAAGCTTCTGCAAGGCAAAAGACACCGTCAATAAGAGAAAAAGACCACCAACAGATTGGGGAAGGATCTTTACCTATCTTAAATCAGATAGGGGACTAATATCCAATATATATAAAGAACTCAAGAGGGTGGACTCCAGAAAATCAAATAACCCCCTTAAAAGATGGGGCTCAGAGCTGAACAAAGAATTCTCACCCGAGGAATACCGAAAGGCTGAGAAACACCTGAAAAAATGTTCAACATCCTTAATCATCAGAGAAACGCAAATCAAAACAACCCTGAGATTCCATCTCACATCCATCAAAATGGCTAAGATCAAAAATTCAGGTGACAGCAGATGCTGGCAAGGATGTGGAGAAAGAGGAACACTCCTCCATTGTTGGTGGGATTGCAAGCTTGTACAACTACTCTAGAAATCAGTCTGGCGGTTCCTCAGAAAATTGGACATAGTACTACCGGAGGATCCCACAATACCTCTCCTGGGCATATATCCAGAAGATGTCCCAACCGGTAAGAAGGACACATGGTCCACTATGTTCATAGGAGCCTTATTTATAGTAGCCAGAAGCTGGAAAGAACCCAGATGCCCCTCAACAGAGGAATGGATACAAAAAATGTGGTACATTTACACAATGGAGTACTACTCAGCTATTAAAAAGAATGAATTTACGAAATTCCTAGGCAAATGGTTGGACCTAGAGGGCATCATCCTGAGTGAGGTAACCCAATCACAAAAGAACTCAAATGAAATGTACTCACTTATAAGTGGATATTAACCCAGAAACTTAGTATAGCGAGATATAAGGTACAATATGCAAAACATACGAAACTGAAGAAGAACAAAGACCAAAGTGTGGACACTTTGCTCCTTCTTAGAATTGGAAACAATCACCCATGGAAAGAGTTACAGAGACAAAGTTTGGAGCTGAGACAAAAGGATGGACCATCTAGAGACTGCCATATCCAGGGATCCATCCCATAATTAGCCTCCAAACGATGACACCATTGCATACACTAGCAAGCCTTTGTTGCAAGGACCGTGATATAGCTGTCCCTTGTGAGACTAGGCCGGGGCCTAGCAAACACAGAATTGGATGCTCACAGTCAACTATTGGATGGATCACAGGGCCCCCAATGGAGGAGCTAGAGAAAGTATCCAAGGAGCTAAAGAGATCTGCAACCCTATCGGTGGAACAACATTATGAACTAACCAGTACCCCAGAGCTCTTGACTCTAGCTGCATATGTATCAAAAGATGGCCTAGTCGGCCATCACTGGAAAGAGAGGCCCATTGGTCAGGCAAACTTTATATGCCCCAATACAGGGAAACACTGGGGCCAAAAAATGGGAATGGGTGGGTAGGGGAGTGGGGGGGGAGGGTGTGGGGGACTTTTGGGATAGCATTGGAAATGTAATTGAAGAAAATATGTAATAAAAGAAAAAAGAAAAAAAAAAGAAGAAGTTTCAGGAACTGGTGACCAAAACACACACCTGAGCTGTGCTTCTGGAAATATTGACAACAAATAACAAGATGACATGTTTGGTCAAATGCATAGACAACAGGAGATGGAGTGAGACACTGCTGGAAGGCACAGGATAAGTTTAGAAATGCTTCAGAAATGAACAGTGGTGATGGTCACATGAATATAAATGAGCTTCATACTACACAGCTGTGTGCTTCAAAAAAGCTAAAGGCTTTCAGAGCAGGTGAGGGAGCCATCTTGGGTCCCAGGTCCCTCAAAGACCAGTCTACACAGGTCAGCTCACAGACTGCGAAGGATGAGCAAGCAGACTGCAGAAGCAACACAGCTTCTGGGACAGACCCCATTTTGGGCTCCAGACATATGGGCACCCTCTCCGCCAGAGGAGAGATGTCCGCCTGGGAGGGCTCTGACCACCAGAGCAGGTGAGACAGCCATCTTGTGTCCCATGTCCCTCAGAGACCAATCTGTGCAGGTGAGCATGCAGACTGCAGAGGCAACAAATCTTCTGGGACAGGCCCTGTTTCAGGCCTTCATCTTCAGCCAGGAGGCAGGTCTGAACACCAGATATCTGTGCATCTTCCCTGCAAGAGAAGACCTTGCCTGCAGAGATTACTCTGACCACTGAGACTCAGGAGAGATCTAGACTCCAAGGTCTGCTGACAGAGGCTAACAGAATCACAGGAGAAACAAGCTCCAACCAGAGAAAACTATAACAACTAACTCCAGAGATTAACAGATGGCAAAAGGCAAAGGCAGACGTAAGAATCTTACTAACAGAAACAAAAACCACTCATCATCATCAGAACCCAGCACTCCCACCTCATCCAGTCCTGGATACCCCAACACACCCAAAAAGCAAGACTCAGATTTAAAATCATATCCCATGATGCTGGTAGAGGACATCAAGAAGTGCTTTAAGCCCTTTTGGTTGGTGCCAGCACCGAGTAACCTTGTGCGCAGAGTCGGTGGACACCCCCACGGTCCCTAGAGGACTCTCCATGCGATCTTAGGACCACTGACTAGACAGCTCCACGCGCCTCAAAGGAGACACCACTTCCAGGCACTGTAACACGCTCAGGGTCTTTGACAACAGAATCCCAGGATAAAAGGAGCTTGGTCACACCAGTATTTCAGGGTCTCAGAGGAACTTGACTGCCAAGAACTCTGACATACCCAGAATCTCAGGTTCACAGGAGCCCACAAGCAAAGCATCACAGAGAAAGCTGGACTCTGAGGAGTCCTGAATCAACTAGGATTATAGGAAGGACAGGCTCCAATCAGATATATTGAGGACAGCAAATACTTGAGATAATCAGATGGCAGGAGGCAAGCATAAGAACAGAAACAACAGAAACGAAGGTTACTTGGCATCATCAGAACCAAACTCTCCCACCATAGGAAGTCCTGGATACACCATCACACCAGATAAGCAAGTGATGGATCTAAAGTCACTTCTTATGATGATGATGGAGGACTTTAAGAAGGAAATACAGGAAAACACAGGTAAACAGCTAGAAGCCTTTAGAGAGGAAACACAAAAATGCCTTAGAGAGTTACAGAAAAACACTACCAAGCAGGTGATGGAATTGAACGAAACCATCCAGGATCTAAAAATGGAAGTAGAAACAATAAAGAAGACCCAAAGGGAGACAACTCTGGAGATAGAAACCAAAGGAAAGAAATCAGAAACATAGATACGAAAATCCAAAACACAATACAAGAAATGGAAGAGAGAATGTTAGGTGCAGAAGAATCCATAGGGAACATAGACACAACAATCAAAAAAAATGCAAAATGCAAAAAGATCCTAACTCAAAACATCCAGGAAATCCAGGACACAATGAGAAAACCAAACCTACAGATAATAGGAGTAGAGAAGAAAGAAGATTTTCAACTTAAAGGGCCAGCAAATATCTTCAACAAAATTATAGAAGAAAACTTTCCATACCTAAAAAAAGAGATGCCCATGAACATACAATAAGCCTACAGAACTCCAAATAGACTGGACCAGAAAAGAAATTCCTCCCAACATATAATAATCAGAACAACAAATCACTAAATAAAGACAAAATATTAAAAGCAGCAAGGCAAAAATGTCAAGTGACATATAAAGGCAAGCCTATTAGAATTACTCCAACCTTCTCACCAGAGACTATGAAAACGAGAAGATCCTGGACAGATGTTATACAGACACTAAGAGAACACAAATGCCAGCCCAGGCTACTATACCCAGCAAAACTCTCAATTACCATAGATGGAGAAACCAAAGTATTCCACGACAAAACCAAATTCACACATTATCTTTCCACAAACCCAGCCCTTCAAAGGATAATAACAGGAAAAACAAACAATACAAGGATGGAAACTATGCCCTAGAAAAAGCAAGAAAGTAATCCTTCAAAAAAAAACTACAAGAAGACCGCCACAAGAACAGAATACCAACTCTAACAACAAAAATAATAGGAAGCAACAACTACTTTTCCTTTTTTATTTTTTTTAAAGATTTACTTATTATTATATGTAAGTACACTGTAGCTGTCTTCAGAAACACCAGAAGAGGGAGGCAGATCTTGTTATGGATGGTTGTGAGCCAGCATGTGGTTGCTGGGATTTGAACTCTGGACCTTCGGAAGAGCAGTCGGGTGCTCTTACCCACTGAGCCATCTCACCAGCCCCTACTTTTCCTTAATATCTCTTAATATCAATAGACTCAATGTACCAATAAAAAGACATAGACTAACAGACTGGCTACACAAACAGGACCCAACATTTTGCTGCTTACAGGAAACCTATCTAAAGGAAAAAGACAGACACTACCTCAGAGTGAAAGGTTGGAAAACAACTTTCCAAGCAAACGGTCTGAAGAAACAAGATGGAGTAGCCATTCTAATATCTAATAAAATCGACTTCCAACCCAAAGTCATCAAAAAAAAAAAAAAAAGGAGGGGCACTTTGAACTCATCAAAGGTAAAATCCTCCAAGAGGAACTCTCAATTCTGAATATCTATGCTCCAAATGCAAGGGCAGCCACATTCATGAAAGAAACTTTAATAAAGCTCAAAGCACACATTGTACCTCACACAATAATAGTGGGAAACTTCAACACCCCACTTTCATCAATGGACAGATCCTGGAAACAGAAATTAAACAGGGGCACAATGAAACTAACAGAAGTTGTTAAACAAATAGATTAAACAGATATCTACAAAACATTTTATCTTAAAAAAAAGGATATACCTTCTTCTCAGCACCTCATGGTACCTTCTCCAAAATTGAACATATAATTGGTCACAAAACAGACCTCAACAGATACAAAAATATTGAAATTGTCCCATGCATCCTATCAGGTATCCATGGACTAAGGCTGATCTTCAATAACAAAATAAATAATAGAAAGCCAACATTCACGAGGAAACTGAACAAAACTCTCCTCAATGATACCTTAGTCAAGGAAAAAATAAAGAAATTAAGGACTTTTTGGAGTTTAATGAAAATGAAGCCACAACATACCCAAACCTATGGGACACAATGAAAGCATTTCTAAGAGGGAAACTCATAGCTCTGAGTGCCTCCAAAAAGAAACTAGAGAGAGCACACACTAGCAGCTTGACAGCACACCTAAAAGCTCCAGAACAAAAGGAAACAAATGCTCTTAAGAGGAGTAGAAGGCAGGAAATAATCAAACTCTGGGGCAAAATCAACCAAGTGGAAACAAAAAGAACTATTCAAAGAATCAACCAATCAAGCAGCTGGTTCTTTGAGAAAATCAACAAGATAGATAAACCCTTAGCCAGACTCACTAGAGGGCACAAGGACAGCATCCTAATTAACAAAATCAGAAATGAAAAGGGAGACTTAACAACAGATCCTTAAGAAATCCAAAACACCATCAGATCCTTCTACAAAAGGCTATACTCAACAAAACTAGAAAACCTGGATGAAATGGACAAATTTCTAGACAGATACCAGGTACCAAAGTTAAATCAGGATCAGATTAATGACCTAAACAGTCCTATATCCCCTAAAGAAATAGAAGCAATCATTAATAGTCTCCTAACCAATAAAAGCCCAGGACCAGATGGGTTAGTGCAGAGTTCTATCAGACCTTCAAAGAAGATCTAATTCTAGTTCATCTCAAACTATTCCACAAAATAGAAACAGAAGGTACTCTACCCAACTCATTCTATGAACCCACAATTACTTTAATACCTAAATCACACAAAGACCCAACAAAGATAGAGGACTTCAGACCAATTTCCCTTATGAATATCAATGCAAAAATACTCAATAAAATTCTTGCTAACCAAACCCAAGAACACATCAAAACAATCATCCATCCTGACCAAATAGGCTTCATTCCAGGGATGCAGGGATGGTTTAATATACGGAAATCCATCAACATAATCCACTATATAAACAAACTCAAAGACAAAAACCACATGATCATCTCCTTAGATGCAGAGAAAGCATTTGACAAAATCCAACACCCATTCATGATAAAAGCCTTGGAAAGACCAGGAATTTAAGACCCATACCTAAACATGATAAAAGCAATCTACAGCAAACCAGTAGCCAACATCAAAGTAAATGGTGAGAGGCTGGAAGCAATCCCTCTAAAATCAGGGACTAGACAAGGCTGCCCACTGTTTCCCTTCCTATTCAATATAGTACTTAAAGTCCTAGCAATTAGACAACAAAAAAAGATCAAGGGGATACAATTGGAAAGGAAGAAGTCAAAATATCACTTTTTGCAGATGATATGATAGTATATATAAGTGACCCCACAAATTCCACCAGAGAACTCCTAAACCTGATAAAGAGCTTCAGTGCAGTAACTGGATACAAAATTAGCTCAAACAAATCAATGGCCTTTTTCTACACAAAGGATAAACGGACTGAGAAAGAAATTAGGGAAACAACACCCTTCATAATAGTCACACATAATATACAATACCTTGGTGTAACTTTAACTAAGGAAGTGAAAGATTTGTATGGTAAAACTTCAAGTCTCTGAAGAAAGAGATTGAAGATCTCAGAAGATGGAAAGATCTCCCATGCTCATGAATTGGCAGGATTAATATAGTCAAAAAGGCTATCCTGCCAAAAGCAATCTACAGATTCAATGCAAATCCCATCAAAATTCCAACTCAATTCTTCACAGAGATAGAAGGGGCAATTTGGGGCTGGAGAGATGGCTCAGTGGTTAAGAGCACCGACTGTTCTTTCAAAGGTCCTTAGTTCAAATCCTAGCAACCACATGGTGGCTCACAACCATCCTTAACGAAATCTGATGCCCTCTTCTGGAGTGTCTGAAGACAGGTACAGTGTACTTACATATAATAAATAAATAAATAAATAAATAAATAGATAGATAGATAGATAGATAGATAGATAAATAAATATTTTTTAAAAAAGAAAGGGCAATTTGCAAATTCATCTGGAATAATTAAAAAACCAAGGATAACAAAAACTATTCTAAACAATAAAATAAAAAAATAAATAAAATAAAAAAAAACTCTGGTGGAGTCACTATGCCGGACATTAAGCTGTACTGCAGAGCAATTGTGATTAAAAAAAAAAAAAAAAAAACTACATGGTACGCTTACAGTGACAGACAGGTAGATCAATAGAATAGAATTGAAGACCCAGAAATAAATCCACACACCTATGGTCACTTGATCTTTGACAAGGGAGCTAAAACCATCCAATGGAAAAAAAAGACAACATTTTCAACAAATGGTGCTGGCACAACTGGAGGTTGTCATGTAGAAGAATGCAAATTGATCCATTCTTATCTCCTTGTACAAAGCTCAAGTCTAAGTGGATCAAAGACCTCCACATAAAACCAGAGACACTGAAATTAATAGAGGAGAAAGTGGGGGAAAATCTCGAAGATATGGGCACAGGGGGAAAATTCCTAAACAGAAGAGCAATGGCTAGTGCTATAAGATCAAGAATTGACAAATGAGACCTCATAAAATCTCAAAGCTTCTTTAAGGCAAAAGACACTGTCAATAAGACAAAAAGGCCACCAACAGATTGGGGAAAGATTTTTACCAATCCTAAATTTGAAAAGGGACTAATATCCAATATATACAAAGAGCTCAAGAAGCTGGACTCCAGGAATTAAAATAACCCCATTAAAAAATGGAGTACATAAAGTACCCAAGGAGCTGGGGGGATCTGCAACCCTATAGGTGGAACAACAATATGAACAAACCAGTACCCCTCAGAGTTCATGTCTCTAGCTGCATATGTAGCAGAAGATGGCCTAGTCGGCCATCAGTGGAAAGAGAGGCCCATTGTTCATGCAAACTTTATATGCCTCAGTACAGGGGAACGCCAGGGCCAAGAAGTGGGAGTGGGTGGGTGTGGGAGTGGGTGGGGGAGCATGTGAGGGACTTCTGTGATAGCATTGGAAATGTAAATGAAATAAATACCTAATAAATAAATGGGCTACAGAGCTAAACAAATAGTTCTCAACTTAGCAATACCAAATGGCTAAGAAGCATCTGAAAATATTTCAACATCCTTATCATCAGGGAAATGCAAATCAAAACAATCTTGAGATTCCACCTCATACCAGTCACAATGGCTAAGATCAAAAATTCAGGTGACAGCAGATGCTTGCGAGGATGTGGAAAATGAGGAACACTCCTCCATTGCTGGTGGGATTGCAAGCTTCTACAACCACTCTAGAAGTCAGTCTGGCAGTTCCTCAGAAAATTGGACATAATAGGACTGGAAGATCCAGCAATACCTCTCCTGGGCATATACCCAGAAGATGTTCCAACTGGTAATAAGAACACATGCTCCACTATGTTCATAGCTGCCTTATTTATAATAGCCAGAAGCTGGAAAGAACAGAGATGTCCCTCAACAGAACAGTGGATACAGAAAATGTCGTACATTTACACAATGGAGTACTACTCAATGGCCTGTGCTGTAAGATCAAGAATTGACAAATGGGACCTCATAAAATTGCAAAGGTCTGTAGGTCAAAAGATACTGTCAATAAGACAAAAATGCCACCAACAGATTGGGAAAGAATTTTACCAATCCTAACTCTGATAGGGGACTAATATCCCATATATATAAAGAGCTCAAGAAGCTGGACTCCAGAAATTCAAATAACTCCATTAAAAACTGGGATACAGAGCTAAACAAGGAATTCTCAACTGAGAAATATGAAGGGCTGAGAAGCACTTGAAAAAATGTTTAACATCCTTAATTATCAGGGAAATGCAAATCAAAACAACCCTGAGATTCCACCTCACACCAGTCAGAATGGCTAGAATCAAAAATTCAGGTGACAACAGATGCTGGCGAGGATGTGGAGAAAGAGGAACACTCCTCCATTGCTGGTGAGTTTGCAAGGTGGTACAACCCCTCAAGAAATCAGTCTCGTGGTTCCTCAGAAAACTGGACATAGTACTACTGGTAGATCCAGCAATACCTCTCCTGGGCATATACCCAGAAGATGCTCCAACTGGAAATAAGGACACATGCTCCACTATGTTCATAGCAGTAGCCAGAAACTGGAAAGAACCCAGATGTCCCTCAACAGAGGAATAGATATAGAAAATGTGGTACATTTACACAATGGAGTATTGCTCAGCTATTTAAAACAATGAACTTATGAAATTCTTGGGCAAATGGATGTATCTGAAGGATATCATCCTTAGTGAGGTAACCCAATTACAAAAGAAGTCATTAGATATGCACTCACTGATAAGTGGATATTAGCCCAGAAACCTAGAATACCCAAGATACAACTTCCAAAACACAAGAAAATCAAGAAGAAAGACCAATGCGTAGATACTTCATTCTTCCCTAGAATACGGAATAAAATATCCATGGAAGGAGTTACAGAGACAAAGTTTGGAGCTAAGACGAAAGGATGGACCATCCAGAGACTGCCCCACCCGGGGGTGCATCCCATAATCAGCCTCCAAACACAGACACTATTGCATACGCCAGCAAGATTTTGCTGAAAGGACCCTGATATAGCTGTCTCCTGTGAGGCTTTGCCAGTGCCTGGCAAATACAGAAATGGATGCTCACAGTCATCTAGCAGATGGAACACAGGGTCCCCAATGTAGGAACTAGAGAAAGTACCCAAGGAGCTGAAAGGGTCTGCAACCCTATAGGTGGAAAAACAATATGAACTAACCAGTACCCCCAGAGCTCATGTCTCTAGCTGCATATGTAGCAAAAGATGGCCTAGTCGGCCATCATTGGAAAGAGAGGCCCCTTTGTCTAGAAAACTTTATATGCCTCAGTACAGGGGAACGTCAGGGCCAAGAAGTGGGAGTGAGTGGGTAAGGGAGCAGGGCTCAGGGAGGGTATAGGGGACTTTTGGGATAGCATTTGAAATGTAAATGAAGAAAATATCTAATAAAAATTTTTTTAAATGGAGGCAAAGGTTAATGTTTTAGAAGTAGTCTTAGCAATAGAGCAGGATATAGAAAATATTAAGGCTAGAAAGGCAAAAAGTTAAGATATTAGCAGAAGTCACTTGAACACTTGGAACATTGATGAATTGGCCAGAGATTTACAAAATAACCTAAATGCATTGAATCCCCTGGATTGGGTTCAATATATAATCCTACTTGCTATTATTATTGGCATTATTTTATTAGTAATCGTTGTGTTTTCACTCATCTTTAGAGTACTTCTGAGATCTGTAGCTATGACAAAGTGGGACATTCTGGAACTTGAGCTGAAAAATAAAATGAAAGGGTGAGAATGCTAGACCCACTCCAGTGAAGTCTGCTTAACAGGCCGAGAGACCTGGAAACACTCATGAGGCAAAGAGTTTCAAGGAAACTCAGCCTCCTGGAACCTTGGCATTCTCATAACCCGTATACGTATACCCTATCCCCACGTTAGTATGGTGTATGCTCTCTTTCAGTATTGTTTTATTATAAGTGCCTTTAAAGATTGAATTCTGACATAGGTAAGCCTCCACCAGTGCTCCATCATCCCAGAAAATCCTTGAAGCCAACGAGCTTGGAATTCAGTAGGAATTCAGAGAGAAGGTTACCTATTCAGTAACATTCAAATTTACTTCTAGTAGAGACAGTGAAACTAATTAGGCATTACAACAAACGGAGCTGGAATAGCTCAGGGCTGGCCTGCAGAGTGTTTACTTGAGACAATAGCTAGTCTTACCCAGAGAAGAGAATTCACAATGGCCTAGCAAATAGGTGGGTTTACCGTGAAAGAGTTAGGGAATCCCCCTGAGACAGGTTTCTTCACTAGGCCCAAAGAAACAATATTCCGTCCCGCGGGACTCAGTTATTCATGGGTGCAAGGGGGACCGTAAACCTGGGAGAAAATGGAAGAGAAAAAGGAGCTGGAGACCAAGTAGAGGGTCCTATCAAGGTCTCCATTTATTAGGCTGAGACACTGGATTTTTGTGGGGAGCCGCCCTCACATTCGCCGTTGCAAGATGGCGCTGACATCCTGTGTTCTAAGTGGTAAACAAATAATCTGCGCATGTGCCAAGGGTAGTTCTCCACTCCATGTGCTCTGCCTTCCCTGTGACGACAACT
The DNA here is from genome assembly GCF_000001635.26 of Mus musculus. Taxonomy (NCBI): domain Eukaryota; kingdom Metazoa; phylum Chordata; class Mammalia; order Rodentia; family Muridae; genus Mus; species Mus musculus. The sequence continues at coordinate 17,102,395 of NC_000073.6, read as the reverse complement.
CGGCCGATGGGCTGCAGCCAATCAGGGAGTGACATGTCCTAGGCAGAGGATAATTTAAAAGGGACGGGGTTTCGCCATTCTCCCTCTTGCTCTCTTGCGCTCTGGCTCCTAAAGATGTAAGCAATAGAGCTCTTGCTCTGGCTCTTGCTCTCTTGCTCCTGAAGATGTAAGCAATAAAGCTCTCTTGCTCTCTTGCGCTCTGGCTCCTAAAGATGTAAGCAATAGAGCTCTTGCTCTGGCTCTTGCACTCTTACTCTTGCTCTCTTGCTCTCTTGTTCTCTTGCTCTCTTGCTCTCTGGCTCCTGAAGATGTAAGCAATAAAGCTTTGCCGCAGAAGATTCCGGTTTGTTGTGTTCTTCCTGGCCAGTCGCGAGAGCGCGTGTAAGAGATTTTAAAGCATACATCAAGGGGAATAGGGAGGGGTCGAGGGGGAATTAACAACAAAGAAGTAGGCATCTGCTGACATGAGGGCCGAAGTCAGGCTCCAGGCAGCGGGCACTCTGCGTCTTATCTCCGGAACATAGATCCTCCTTAACAGCCTTGGGGTGTCAGGCCGGGCTCAGCTTGTAACTCATGTCCTTGGATTCATAGGAGTCAGGAAGAGATAAGGAAGAGGAGACTATAATTCAGCCTCAGGTGCCAGGAAGGGAACAGAGAGAAGGGAGTGATGACCGGTTCCTAGCATGAGGCCATTTAGCTTGTCAGAGTGGGAGATTGTGAAGGGCTCGCTTTCTCACGGTATGGTCTCTGACAAAACAGCATAAATCAGGCATTTACTAAGAAACCCTGGTGGGGGGCTTGACAATAGACTAGCATTACACCTGGCTCCCTTCTTAGTGGTAAATGTGGCCTGGTTCCTGCCATCTTTTGATGTATACATTCCTTTTGTATTGTGTCATTGTAACTTAGAGGATGTTTTCATCTGGTTTCTTGTTACTCTTCTGTATAAAAAGTTTGATGCTCGATTTGACAAATTACACTCAAATTCAACATGCTTTCTCATGTCGTCTTTGTCATTCACAGTCTCCTTCACCCACTTGCCACCAGAGACCAGTTCCACACAGATAGGAGATCCAAAAAAAGGGGGGGGGGAGTCTGCGGCATGTTCCCTGTGTCTCAATTTCCTGATGATAGCACATCCCATGAATGAATGTTGCAGTGTCTACTGGGTAGCCTTAAATATGAACAAGGACCTGAAACTGGGGCAGGAAGGCTGTCCAGATCACCACTGTCTGTTACGATCTGTCTACAGGAGAGAATTTGCTACACTTAATCCCAGAAGACATGGAGTCATCAGGAGAGCCTGATATCCTTCCCTTGTGGACACTGACATTCCTGCAAACTCTCTTAAGTCCATCACAACATTTGGCTGATGGCCTGAGCATCTGTACATCTGTACATCTCTCCATGCTAAGACTCAGAATAAGATGCCCTAGTGACCTAGCCTAACTGTGGGTCTCATGGCAGTGCACTGATGGTTCTGTGAGTTGGGAGATTCAGATAGCTAATAAATCATTCTATTAGCTCTAATGGATCAGATTCCAACTCTGCTCACCCTCCCCCAGATCATCCAGAGTCAGGAGACTAGGACAATTATCTAGAGCCAGGACTTCCCAGTAGTCTCTTCTATTAAGAGTGCACAACTCCCTCAGCCAGATTCTCAGTCCAAGGATCTCTCTTGGACTACATTTATGATAAGGCCCACACAACCTGGGCTTATCCTGATTCTTTGGCTGAATTACTTCCCCCCCCCAAAAAAAAAAAAAACATCCTGCTCTCAACAGCATGAATTCAGATAAAACAAATATTTCAGTTTGTCTACTTTGGGTGTTTCCTACACTAAATTCTAAAATCCCAGTGTGGACACAACATACTGACAGGAAGCAGGACCAGTCCAGACTAGTGTGTACAAAGTGAAAACAACCCACCTATCACCCAAGGATCACACAACCACATACAGAGATAGCACAAATCATTGACTATTTACATGGTGATGCATGTGTGTGCACATTCAACCTCAGCATTTGAGATTTGTTGGGTCAAAATATCCTGTACCCATCTGGATGGTGTTCTGAAAGAGCAGCGATCCACTGGTGTGCATTGTGTCTCTGACACTGTGTAGACCCCAGCATGCTTTGATTGGAATGGAGACAATTGGGTGGGAGATAGGATGGGGAGGGGAGCAGGACAAAGGAGATTAGCTGTAGGGAGAACAGGGGAGAGAGAACAGAAAGCAGTGTCCATACACAGGACATCTCTATGCTGCAGTAGGCCTCAGGGTGACTAAATAACTCTAACTGAAATTCTTACATTAGGGGATATGAATCCTAAATTTTTCACTTTCTGTAGCCAGGCAGGACTCCCAGCATAGGAATAAGAACACCAACACACCCACAACCTTTAACCTAAAATGTGTCCTGCAAACAAGAAGTACGGGGACAAAGATAGAGCAGAAGCAGAGGGAATGGTCAACCAATGACTTCCCCAAATTGAGACCTATCCCATGGGTGAGCAACAATCACTGACACTATTGATACTGTTATATTTGCAGACATGAGCCTAGATGTCTGTCCTCTGAGGGGCTCCACCCAGCAGCCAATGGAAACAGATGCAGTCCCACAACCAAACATATATAGCATAAGTGTAACTTGGTCTTCATGTGGGTCCCCTGACAACTGGATCAGGGGCTGTCCTTAAATTTGTTGCCTGGCTGAGGATCCCATTCACCTAACTGGGCTGCCTTGTCTGGCCTCTGTGAGAGAGGGTGTGCCAAGTCCTGAGCCAAGTGACTGATGTGCTAGGGTGGATGAGGGGGATTGGAGAGAGATATCCAAGGAGGAGTAGGGATGAGAAAATGAGCTGTGAGAGGGGTCTGAAAAGAGGGGGCTGATATTGGGATGTAAAAGATATAAATAATTTTTAAAGAAAAACAAAACATAGAGCCAACTCAGTACTTGATGGGGACACTGACAGCTTTCCCTCTAAGAGCATGATCGACACGAGGATGATGCTGTGACCACTTCTGCTCAGTATTCCCTTAGGAATCCTAAACACAACCATTCCACAACACAAAGAAATGGAAAGTGGCCAATCAGCTATAAAATATATCTGCAGATGAGTGAAACTTATTTGGAGAAAATCCTAAAAAAAAAAAAAATCTATAGAAGTTTCTGAAACTGGTGAGTAAAAACACCCATTTGAACTATACTTCTGACCTCATATAATTAGATATGTTTGGTCAAATGCATAGACAAGAGTAGATGGGGTTACACACGGCTGGAAAGAGCAGGATAAGTTTAGAAATACTTCAGAAATGGGCAGTGGCGAGGGTCACGTGACAGGATAAATGAGATGTATGCTACCCAGCTGTGTGCTTCAAAACAACTAAAGGGAGAAATCTCATATAAATATAATATACATTGTATAGAGTTGGATATATTATATATTTATATATATCATCTATATTATGTATATTTATATGACAAAGAATTGTGTACAAGGTCACACTGTGACTGCCACCCTTGGGATAGAAACACTCCAGTTGTCCTTTACACAAAAATATTTCAATTCTGTGCATCAAAAAAACTGTGAATCAAAACTATCTAGTAGCCAGTTATGTGCACTGAGAAATATGGGCAGTCCCTTCTGTCACTTCCTCACTTCCCATGGGTGACTGATGTCCAGGTAGCTTTGGGGTTAGGTGTCACTATTGGAGTATATGAGAGCATATTTGTCTCGGTGCAGACACTGTACCATGTTAAAAGGGCACTCAGAGAATCCTGAAGTTTGGGGACTCCTGAACCTAGTTGCCATGGATTCTCAGGGCTAGTGATATACTAGATCCACAACCTAAACTCTTAACACATTTGCAATACTGTTTACCATACTGATGTCTTTATTTTCCTTTGGACCCCAAGTCTCACTTAAAATGATGGCCTGTTCTTCTACACACTGCTATGTCAGAACTACAGGCATGAGCCACCATGCTGGTGGTACATGACTGGTGACTGACAATTTTTACTATGTAACTTTCATCCATTTTGTACCCTATTAACAAAGGAATGCCTCCCCCTGCTGTAGGATGAGAAGAGGGGTCACTCATTCATCACGGCCAGGCTGACTGGGAGACTGGATTTCGAGCTGGCAAGGTTGAAGACCTCACATTGATACTCTCCACCATCCTCTTTCCTGACAGGATTTATACGTAGTTGGCATTTTGATGGGGAAAGTGTGATCCTCTCTGTGAGCTGCAGACTCTGATTGTTGAAGAGCCAATGGATGGAGACCCCAGTGTTGTCTGAGAAGCAAGTGAAGACCACTGAGCTCTGTACTCTAACTGTGCTGTCTGTGACTCTCATGAAGGGCTGTGTCACAGGCTCTGCAAAGAAACAGAAGAGGGGACCAAAGTCATCCTTCAGACAGCTCAACCAGCCCCTCTATAGCTTGCATAAATAAAGCTTCCAGGGAGGAGAAATTGGAGCAGTCACTACAGTCATATCTTCTTTTTTTTTTTTTTTTTTTTTTTTTTGGTTTTTGGTTTTTGGCTTTTGGTTTTTGGTTTTTGGTTTTTGGTTTGTTTTTGGTTTTTGGTTTTTGGTTTTTGGTTTTTGGTTTTTGGTTTTTGGTTTTTGGTTTTTGGTTTTTGGTTTTTGGTTTTTGGTTTTTCGAGACAGGGTTTCTCTGTATAGCCCTGGTTGTCCTGGAACTCACTTTGTAGACCAGGCTGGCCTCGAACTCAGAAATCCGCCTGCCTCTGCCTCCCGAATGCTGGGATTAAAGGAGCGTGTCACCACGCCCGGCAACTATCTTGTGCCTTGCATCTGAAACCCAAGGGCTGTGTGACCTTGATTGAGCCACTGGGGTTGATGTGCCTCAGTTTCCCTGTACTAGGACAACTGTGCATGATCATTGCACTGCCTATGACTTAAGATTAGGTATGAGCAATGTTCTGACCTGGGGATGGGGAGCTGCTCACATCAGCAGCATCTGTTCCACTTACCCTAGGCTGGATTCCTGAGGGTAAGGAGGTACCTAGAGAACTGTCATCTCTGTCCCTACCCTTGGGGACATTATTTTCCAGAGAATTTCCTAAGTTCATCAGAACAAATAGCTTCTGTCCTGGCACCTGTTCATTGAACCTCAGGAGAAGGAGGTGCACAAGTGACCCACATGACTGCAGCTGTCATGGCGATAAACAGGTGATTCTACACCCTGTAGGACACTCAGCCAAGCTTTGTTCCCTGTCAGATCTGACAGGAAGTCCAATGCTAGCCCTGAGGAGACACTCTCTGGGTAAAACTAGAGTTGGGTCTGGATCCCTGGCTTCCTGATGCTCCTCTTACTGATTCAATAGTGAGCTGAACCATGGAGGGAGGGGGAACACAGACTGAAAGGGAAGATAGAAGGAAAAGAGACAAATCCATCAATATTAAGATCTTTGTCTTTGGTGAAAAGATGGGGTCCAGAGAAGCTTAGATCCATCACTCAGCAGAGATGGATGGGAGTGTGTGCACCACTCAGAGTAAGCAAATGCCCTCTGTGTGCACCTGACTGTGTGGGGAACTCTGTCCTCGAATGTCTCCACCCTCACTGTCCTCACAAGCCTGCTCTCTCTCAGATGATGTGGGGAATGCAGGTACCATTCCTCACCTCTTCTTCTACAATCCTCAGTGTTTTCTTCCTGACCTCTTTGATTCCGTCCCTCTCTGGATGCACTCAACACTGACTTCGCATTGAGATGGGCTGCCTGGTCTGACTTCCAGTTCAGTAAACCTAGCGTCTTGTTTTTTAAAAGGAATTTAATTTTCTGGAAATTCCTGTGGCCTGTGGGTAGATGGAATGAATGTCTCAGGGCCTGCCAAGACCAGGTTTTAATTAAATTCTCATATTTAAAGCTACTGACAGAGGTTAAAGCTCCTGCTCACATAAACGTGTGTGTGTGTGTATGTGTGTGTGTGTGTGTGTGTGTGTGTGTGTGTGTGTTGGTGCAGGTGAAGCTGTACATCATCGTGTGTATAGATGAGTGCAGAACTCAACACCTAGATGGAGGTCAGAGGTCAACTTGAGGGAGCCCTTCCTCTCCTTCCACCATAGCTCCCTTTCTCCCAGTCAGGCACTGTTCTCCTCAGCTGTGACAGGAAACACTACCAGGAGCTGCAACAATATAGGCAGTCTGAGCATTCTGAGTATTCATGGCAAGAGCCCCAGTAGACTGGGCAGAGTGTGAAGCCTTAGGCTGAGTTATTTTCGTTCTTATCTCTTTATCTGGTGACCATTACACCTCTTGCCTTGATACCATCCAGTTCAGCAACTCTGCCATCATTTGCCTGCAGGAGACAATTCCAGGAGCTGGCCCTCAGAGGAAAACCAACTGCAGAGGGGTACCTGTGTCCTCTGCCCCTTGCTTTGGGGACCCTGCCCTTCCTGTGAAATCTCATGAGCCCAATAGGACAGTTAGTTAATGGCCTGAACACCTGTCCAGCTATGCTCTCCCTGGTGAGTCTCTGAGGTAGATGTCCAGGGGACATAGCCTAACCATGGCTCTCGTGGCAGTACACGTGCTGATTCCCATGTCACCTCCAACAGGAATCCAAAAACAAGCAGTGACAAAAACACTCCCCACTGTCCCCTTGAGTCTAAACAGGGATGGAGATTAGCAGCCAGGACTTCCTGGTGCTCTCTGTGGAACCTGGAAATATTTCTTCAGGGAGGGCCTGAATGATCCCTACAGATCTTCCTCGGGGCTACTATGTGCCTGGTGAGAGACCCAAGGATCAGGGCTGTGACTTACCTCCTTGGCCTGAATTTACTCAGCACCTGCCTTCCTCTCTGCAGGTAAATATAGGGGACAGGATCTGATCTAATGCTGTTGGTTCATCCCAGGTATGCCCTGCAGTAAATGCCCAAACCCTAAGGTGAGGACACAATGCAGTGGCTGAGAGAGCAGGCACAGCCCAGTCCATACAATACAGTTATAAAATAGTGTAAGGCACACCCAGCAGCTGGAAGCCATAGAGAGTCACTTACTGTTCACTTGGATTTGCACGTGTGCTTTTTCAATTTTGAAATTTCTGTCTATCGTTTGTAGTGTATACAAGCCCGTGTCTTTCTCAGTGACATCCTGGAGCAGGAGAGATCCATTGGTGTACACTCTCTCTGTTCTGCTTTGAGCAGGCCCCTTGGTGATGGAGTTCCTGGCTCTGCTATATTCTGCAATTTTAAAGATCTGGAAGATCAATGCTCCTTTGTACCAGCAAAAAACTTGGAAATCTTCAGGCAGATTAAGAACACGGAGAAGGATGCTTTCCCCTTCTGCAGCATACCGTGGCATTGGATCGATGATGAGTTGGGTAGAGTCAAGAGTGTCACAGCATGAAGAAAGGGAGGCTGGAAGGGAAATGAGAAAAATCATTACATGTGATCATTGTGCTTGGTGGAAAGACGGTGACCTGCATCCTGAGCAGACGAATTCTTCACTCAGCCTAGAAATACAGGCAGGGGTGTGTCTATCCTACCTGGTGGAAGTCAGAAACATGGCCTCCATTCCCTCACTGCCACAGAATCTGTCATTTCCTCTGCATGGAGCACTTTTCTTAGTGTCTCCATGTCTGTCCCCTCACTGCCCTCGTTCAGACACTGCACACACTCATGCACACTGTGCTTTGAGATGATGCCTCCCTCTGACCTTGGTCTCTGCACACCCTGCATATTCGCTTTCTGACTTTTCTCATTTCCTTTGTACCTGCACTCAGCCTCTGACATCACCTTCTAGATGTCCTACTGCTCAGCCTGCAGCCCCAGGACTAAGGCTAGGTGATGGCCCAGAGCAGTCTGGTCTTCTTGGCAGACCCAGGTAATGGAAAGGGCTCAGGAATTATGCTGGCTAGCTTTATGTCAACTTAAAACAAGCTAGAATCTTTTGAAAGAGGGAGCCTCAATTTAAAATGACACCACCAGAAGATGGCCTGTGGGCAAGCCTATGGTGCATTTTTTAATTGGTGATTGATGTCAGAGGGCCCAGTCCATGGCAAGCTTTTCTACCCCTGGGCTCAGTGTCCTAGGTGCTAGAAGATCAGGATGGACAAGCTGTGAGGAGACAGGCAGGAAGCAGGACTCCTGACAAAATGGTTCCCAAAGACATTGCAGTCAAGCCAGGAACAGATAACTGATGCCAGAGCTTCCTAGTGCTCACCACTCTGTGAGGATGCTGTGGTTTCATCACATGCATGCAAGAGGCCCCAGAAGACTAGGCAGACTCTGGCATCTAGGGTTGAGTTATTTTCTGACAAGGTCCTCCTTGATACAGGGGTGAGTCAGACGAAGGTGCCTGATCTATGGGCCTTTCTCTTCATCATGTGTGTAGAGCACAAGTGGTCAACCCCCAAAATGAAGACACAGTGCAAAGGGTTGGTAGCTACATGCTGGGGGTGACAGTCCTGTGTTTCAAAGCCCTACCAGCACTGAATGATCCCAGAGAATTACTTACTGTCCACCTGAAGTTGCACATGTGCTAATTCCATTTTCCGATGTCTACTCAGAGTTTGTAGGGTGTAGAATCCGGTGTCATTCCGGGTGACATTCTGGAGCAGCAGGGATCCATTGCTGTACACTGTCTCTCTACCACTGTGGGCAGGGCCTGGCACACTTGAATTCTTGGCTATTATCTGTCGGGCAATCTCAAGGTTCCTAGACACATGTGCCCCTTTGTACCAGGAAAGCCCTCGAAGCTTATCCTGGAGGTTGTGAACACGGAGAAGAACGCTTCCCCCTTCAGCAACGCTGGGCGGCACTGATTCAATAGTGAGCTTGGCAGGGAAGGAAGGGCGCCCACAGATGAAAAGAGAGGCTAGAAGGGAAGAGAGATCCATCAATATTAGGACTTTTGCATTTGGCTAAGACGTTGTATTTTGGCTGTGTCCTGAGCAATTGTGTCCATTGCTCAGCTGAGGTGTGTGTGTGAGGGTCTCCCTGCCCTACTTGGTGGAGGTCACCACATTACCTTCATGTGCTCCATGTCCCTCATTTCTCATTTCCTCTCTATGGTGCTCTCTCCTCAGGTGTCTACATGGCCCCACCTCACTGTCTTCAGATCCCTGCTCACACTCAGTGTAGACAGGTGTTGGGGTGATGCCTCCCGACCTTCACACTCTGTTTCTTGTTTTTAGTGATTACACCCAACACCTGATTCATCTTCTAGCTTTCTTTACTGGTCTGTCCTCCAGTCCACTGGGGCTAGGGAAGTATGAGAACTGGGACTTGTCTTGTATTATCTTAAAAGAAAGGCTGTGTAAAAAAAAAAAAACAAAAACAAAAACAAAACAAAACTTAAATATCTGTGGAGAATGAATGAGTAAAGGAGGCCTCAGGACCATACATGGTCATGGATTTATTTAACAAATTTGTATGTTTGGGAATACAGTGTTGATTGCTTCCATTTGCTATAACTTTTTTATACATTTACTTATTATACTGGTGTATCTGTTCATGTGCAAGGGCATGTCTCAGTGGGGAGGGTGTGCAGGATACAGACCCTAGGTGGAGATCAGGGGACAACTAGTGTTCATTGGTTCTCAGGTCATCAGACTTGAAGCAAATGTCTATATCCACTGAACTGTGTCACTGATCAACACCAGCTTAGTTTCTTATTTGGGATGTCACAGCTGAGAACCTCAGTCTTCAAAACATTGTGGTCATGATGATTAACTTTAGGTGAGAACAATCTACCCCTCCCCCTGCTCCTTATTTTCCACGAGCCTCCTGCTGCTGCTGCTTATGATGATGATGGTGGTGGTGGTGATGATGAGCCTCTATGCTGCTGTCTTCTCTCCTACAAACCCTGAGACTATTCTCCAGTCCCTGTCCCCTTGAGGAGACCCTAGACAGTAGGTGAGTCCTCTTCTCTCACACACTGTAAAATGTGATCTCCTCATCTGTGAGCAGGAGCACCATCAGGTGGTACATCTTTTGCAGATGGTACAGAGAGCACATCCCAGATCTCTGTGGCCAGATCTGTCCTCCCTCTGTGGCACATCTGCTCCAGCTCAACTCCCCCAGTTCTCTGATCCTCTGAGCTGAGCCTCCTCACAGACATAAGCATCTCCCAGAGTCCCATGGGCTGTGAGCCTCTCTGTGTTCTGAGAGCTACTCACCTCTTCACTTGGCTCGTTCTGTTTTAGCCATCCAGAGCACACAATAAAGAACAAACTTCTGAGAATCCCTGTTCCCTGAGAGAATATCTGTTCACCTAGGGGCTGCCTCTGATCTACCATGGCCTTTGATAGCATCAAAGAGGGAGCCTCTGCACTCCCTGTGTGACACAGAAACCCAGCTGGGCACCCAGCCTGCCCTGTGTTCTCTGTGCTCAGGAAAGATGGGATTTGCTCTCAGGAGGAAGGTGACAGATGTGTGTAAGGGATCCAAAGGGACAAGCTGCATGATGAGTGGGGAAGGGGACAGATCTATTCTCACTGCAGGAACCAGTCAGGATTCTGAGGGAGAAGAAAGGCCCAGGAGCAGATGTGTCAGGAGCTACAGCCTGAGTGTGTGGGAGGAGGTGACCTGGGTCCTGGAAGGACTGCTCTGGGTTCAATCATCCTTTGCAGGGTTTCAAGACAATGAGCATACTTCTGTTTGCTGAACTGTGTCTACCCATGTGCTCCCTGGCCTTTCTGAGATGCCTTGAACCTCTGTCTAGGTGATTCCCTTAGGACACTCTATCTTTCCCAAAGAAAATACATAAAGCTGCGACTAAACATTGTTTCCTAGCAGGGTAGCAAATACAGGAAACAGATAGAGGACCTAAGAAGGCTGTCAGTGACCTCCAGGAACAGGAAAGGAAGCCAAGAAAGGCAGCTAGGTTCCTGGTTGAGACAAATACTCTTCTAGGTCTTGTGTTTCCCCAAGACTGCCCCTGCTGATCATTGGAGGAACTGCAACTCACATCTGGGAAGCTGTCCACATCAGCAGAGCCTGTTGTCATTTCCCTGAGCTGGACCCCAAAGGCCAAGCAATTGTCAGAAGGTCCTGTGTCCTGTCCCTCTCCTTGGCAACCATGACCCTCCTGGAAGTCTCATAAGCCCATCAGGATAGTTAGTTAGTGGCCTGAGCACCTGTCCTTCTCTACTCTCCCCGCGGATTCATTGGAGATGTCCAGGAGACCTCACCTAACTAAGGTTCTCATGACAGTACACTGGCTGATTACACATGGCACAAGAATTTGCTCCTCCAAAGCACTGTTCACTCCCATCAGAAAGTCAAAATCCAGCCTTTTAAAATTGCTTTTCAGAGCCATCAGGAGATGAGTCAGGACAGAGGTCTGCAGACAGGGCTTCCTGATGCTCACTTCCATGAGGATCCTATGGCTTCCACATTCAAACCCAATCTTCCTCCCTCAAGGTCTTTCACAAGGACACATTACTTCTAAGAACTCCAGAAGTCTAGACAATGGTTGATGTCCTTCACGGATGTATCAGCCATACATCCAGCTGACTGCAAGGTAAAGTCAAATGAAGGATTCTGTTCTATTGCCATTATTCCCCATGTGTGTCCTGCACTAAATATTCACACCCCAACATGAGGACACAAGGCAAAGGGTGGGTAGGCATGACACTTCTCTGTGTGTGTGTGCTGGAATGAACCCCACTCAGCACCCAGAGTTTGCAAAGTATCACTTACTGTACACGTAGAGGAACGTGAATGATGTTGATACAATTTCTCCACGTCTATTTACGGTCCGTAGGGTGTAGAGTCCTGTGTCCTTCCGGGTGACATTGTGGATCCACAGGGACCCGTTGCTGGACACTATCTCTCTACCACTGTACATTTGCCCCATCACACTTACTTTAGTGTTCAGTGTGTATACAACAATTTTCCTCAGCCCTCTGTACCAGGCTAAGGTTATAAGATTCTCTGGCAGATTGTCAACACGAAGAAGGACATTTTCTCCTTCAACCACATTGAAAGGCACTGATTCAATGGTGACCTGGGCAGTGGTGGACAGGAGCCAGCAGGCTAAAAGGGAGGCTAAAAGGAAAGAGAAAGTAACCACTGAGATTGAGCAAGTGAGATCTGCTGCGTGTAATTTTTTTTAAATCACACTTCTGCCTTCCCAAGAGCTCTACCCACACTCCCAGCAGGCACCTAGATCAGCTGTTGCTGGTCTCACTTTCGACAGCTCTGTCAATGGCCAGCTGGTTCCCTGACCAGAAACTGTGGTTGCTACCCCAGGCCCTCTCAGCTAGCTTCACCAAGCCTCCAATAGCCACCCCAGTTACACTCTTCTGCCCACCTTTATTCCACATAAAACACTAGACAATTTTAATATTTTTAAACTAGTCAGATAGCACAATTGTTGGGCTATTATCATCCAAGCTATTTCAGCAATTGGTTTCTATCTTCTTTATTGACACAATCAAGAACCAATTAAGAAATCAACACAGATAGGGGAGTAGGGCGGGGGGAGGGTATAGGGAACTTTTGGGATAGCATTTGAAATGTAAATAAAGAAAATATCTAATAAAATAAAATTTTAAAAAATCAACACAGGGATGGAGAGATGGCTCAATAGTTAAGAGCACTGACTGCTCTTCCACAGGTCCTGAGTTCAATTCCCAGCAACCACATGGTAACTCACAACCATCTATAATGGGATCTGATGCCCTCTGAAGAGAGCTACATTATACTCATATAAATAAAATAAATAAATCTTTAAAAAAAAGAAACCAACACACTCCTCTACAGAGATCAGCACTCAGCTTAGGGGTATGGGTAGAGGTGTGCCCAGCCTCCTTGATGGAGGTGAACAACATGACATCCATTCCCTCAAACACTCTATGTTGTCAACTCTATATGCAGTTCTCTGCTCAGTTGTCTGCCTGATTCACCCCTCCGTGTCCCCATATTTGGTGTGAGCATGCCTGGCTGATCTTCTCCTCTAGAAAACCCTCACTTTCTGAATTTTTGTTCTTTGTTCCCTTTGTAGTACCAGTCAACCCATGAGATCATCTTCTGGATACTCTGACTTCTGACCCACTAGAGTCAGGGCTTTGGGAGGACAGGGGGTAATCTGACATTAGGAAAACTCAGTTCCTGGAAAAGTCTTAGATATCAATAGATGAAGGAAGGAAGGAAGGAAGGAAGGAAGGAAGGAAGGAAGGAAGATAAAAGAAGGAAGGAAGGGAAGGAGGGAGGAAGGGAGAGAAGGAGGGAGGGAGAGAACAAAGAGAGAGAAGGAAGAGAGAAAGAAGGAAGGGAGAGAGGGAAGGAAGGGAGAGAAGGAAGGAAGGGAAAGAAGGAAGGGAGGAAGGAAGGGTGGGTGGATGGATGGATGGATGGATGGATGGATGGATGGATGGATGGAAAAATGGATGAATGGATGGATGGATGGATGGATGGATGGATGGATGAATGGATGGATGGAAAAATGGATGGATGGATGGATGGATGGATGGATGGATGGATGGGAAAATGGATGGATGGATAGGTGGATGAATGGATGGATGGATGAATGGATGGATGGACGGGCGGTTAGATCAATGGATTAATGGAAAGATGGATGGATGGATGGATGAATGGATGGATGGATGGACAGACGGATCCATGTGTTAATCTACATAGTTCCCAGGTTTGTGGCTAACAAAAATAATTATATCCAAGGGTGATGTCACTTTTTTACTTTTACTTCTGTATTGTATGTGTGGGTTTGTGAAGGCCATGTGTCTCAGCATGAGCTTGTGTGGATATGTGCCACAGCACAAGTGTGGAGACAAATGTCTCAGTGTTTTCATGTCCTGATGTAATCAGAACATGGGTGTGGAGGGCAAAGAAGACCCTGCAGAACTCCCTTCTCTTCATCTACCATGCTGGAACTGAGGACTGAATTGAGATTACTGTGTCTCTGCACACTGAATCATCTGGTTATCTGTTTGACTTCTATTTGTTGGATACATCAGAATTCACAACAGAGCAGCCAATGTGACTCATTTTCAGTAGGGAACATTGGGGATTTTCTCTCCCCTCATCAGCTCCTTTCCAATGAGACCTTCAGCCTGCTAAACCTAAGTCCTCAGTGCACCTTCTGCCTTATAATTACAAACAAAACCCCTGAGTCTCCTCTTGGGCTGCTGTCTTCTCAGGAAACTCCAGCCATTCTCTGAGTTATGTTCCCCACATACAGTCATGGAGTAGGCACCCTTACCTGCGAGCAGGAGGCCCTGCCAGGGGGTACACCCCTTGCAGGGAAGCACAGAGAACACCTCCATCTGTCTTCTCACTGTCATGTCCTTGCTCTGAGGAGACCTTCAGCTCCAGTGCAGCTCTCAGGCTCTCCTGTCCTTCCTCGTTCTGAGCGGAGTTTCTTCTCAGACAGGAGCACTTCCCAGAATCTAATGGGCTATGAGTGGTGGGGTCTGTCTCCAAGGCACTGCTTGGTTCCTTCCACTCTCAGTGCTGCCCTGCATCCCTCCAACTTTTCTCTCTTTATCTTTCTCCTCAACCAACACATTGAGCAACAAAGCTGATAAGCATCCCTGTGCCCTCAGAGAAAAAATGGCTCATCCCAGGGCCGACATCTGCTGACTCCTGACCTTGAGTCTGTCAGCATCAAAGAGGGAGCCTCCATTCTGTCTATGTGTCCCTGTGACACAGAGACTCAGCTGAGCACCCAGTCTGCCATGTGTCCTCAGTGCTCTGGGAAGGTGGGATTTCCCAGCAGGAAGATGACAGAGATGCCTATGTGGGCTCTAAAAGGACCAGCTGAGTAATGACTAGGAAAGATTAATCCTTTATCACAGTCACCAGTCAATTTCCTGATCCAGGAGAAAGACCCAGAAAAAGTTGTATGAGGAATTTCATGTCCTGGGTGTTGGGAAGAGGTGGCCTGTGTGTTCTGGAGAGGACTATGGGTGCCTACTCCTATGGGAAGTTTCAAAACAACATTCTAGCATTATAGGTTGGCTAAGCTGTGTGTCGGGTAAGCCTAGATTCTCTCTGGTCTTCCTGGGTCACCTATGCCCGTTGTCTGGATGACTCCCTGTTGTGGATAGCTCTGGGGCTAATTATATTTGATATCAATTTCATTCTCCTGTGAGGGATTGTGAACAAGGAATGAGTCAGCACTCAGGTGTTTTCTTGTAAACCTTCTTCCCATCTAATTTGGAAAATAAAGGAGAGCTGATGATTGGGCAGAGAGAGGGAAGGTGGAGCAGAAAGAAAGAAAAGAAGGAGGTTTGAGAGAGAAAGAATGCAGAGGAGGAGGAGGAAGAAGAAAAGCAGAGCAGAAGCACAAGGCCTGGAGAAACTGCAAGTTCTAAGGGGTCTCTTAGATGGAGAAGATGGTAGTGTAGTGGTAGATCTGCCCAATCTAGGCACACAGCATGTGTTCATATTAATTGTGTTGTATTTTCATTGCCAGGGCATAATTGGGTTGGAGAGATTTACCATAACAACTCCCCATCAGCAGTTCTGTCTTCCCTCATGGGAGATGCCAGGAGTGAGCAGACTTTCAGGATCCCCAGACTGAGGGGTATTCTCAGAAACAAGTAACAGCAGGGTCTTGGAAGTGGACTCCAGGTTCCTATAGACAGGGTTGGAAGCCTGTCTGCAAGCCAAGGTCAAGCATGGCTTAGATAAATAATTTTCTAAGTGTCAAGCATGGCTTAGATAAATAATTTTCTAAATGTTGAGCATGCATCCTGATATTCCTCTGGCATTCTCTGGGAGAACTGCAATCTCATGTCTAAGGCTAGAGCAGGGATGGTCAACAAGTCAACTGTGACCTGCCCATATCCCTTCAGTACACGTGAGATGTAGGGCCTGTCATCCTGCTCACTGTGCTCTGAAGAACTCCTGTCTTTACCTAGTGTAGGGTGGGTCTAGACAGGTTTCCAGATTCTCCCTGGGAAATCCTGGGCTAAAGTTAGAAGAAGTGTACATCCAGAGGATGGGCATCCTTAAGAAATTTCAGAGGAAAGTCCTGGGACATTTCTCTTCAGACTTAAATGAGAAGACAGTATTGAAAGGGCTGCACCTCTGCCAGCTGGCCCATTTCTTGGGTCTCAATACTTCCTTCTCTTTGCCCACAGGGTACTAAGGGCATCAGCTCTTGAGTACGTCGAACATTAATTCAAATGGATGTGCCATCTGTTCTTCCCAATACACTGTTCTACATCTCTTTTTCTTGGTGTGATAAAGAACACACTGAGCAACAGCATTTTAGAAGAGATTAAAAGGTCTATTTCCCTTCTGGGTCTGGATCATTTTGTCACATGGAAGAATATCACGGCAGAAAACAAGATTATGGCTGACTCATTTAGCAGCTAGCTCGCTGGCTTCTGCTTAGCTAGTTTTCTTATATTACCTATAGGTTCAAGGACCATCAGCCTAGGAATGGTGCTGTCCACAGTGGCCTGGGCCTCCTTCATCGATTAAGACAGTCCCTCACAGAGGCAGGCAGATTTCTGAGTTCGAGGCCAGCCTGGTCTACTGAGTGAGTTCCAGGACAGCCAGGGCTATACAGAGAAACCCTGTCTCGGAAAAAAAAAAAAAAAAAAAGACAGTCCCTCACAGACACATCCATAGTCAGACCTGATAAGGATGGTTATTCAGTTGAGACTCTTCTCCCCAGATAAATTTGACCTGTGTCAAGGTGACAGTGACTGCTAAGTAGGACACTGTTTCAAACAGTTAAATTTTTCTCATCCACAGAAAGAGTCCACAGGAAGCTCCCCCATTCTCCAAGTGAGTGTCCCTCTCTCTTCCCTGCAGATATCACATGTGCTGGAGTCCTCATCCTTAAAAAGCCGGACCCTCAGAGCCAGGACGCAGCTCAGGGGCATCTACCTTGAGTTTCACTTTTCCAAATTCTCTGTATCCTGAGCTCAGGGGTGCTCAGGTGAACATCACTGACATTCTTAGCAGTAAGTAAAACAACGTCTTCCGGGCCATGAAGAATGGAGAACATGAAAGAAAATGGTGAGGATAGGACAGCATGAATTAGTGACTAAAAGAAAAGCCTAGATGACCTTAAGTACATCCCTCCCCCTGGGAAGGTACTACTACTCGGGAAAATATCCCCAACCACATTCCAAGACCAATCCAAAGTCACCCCAGAAGATCAGAAATGAAAGGAGAGGAGTAAGGGACCGAGCTGGAATCTCATGAGAGGATTGGGATTTGCTTGTTCCTATGTGCACAGGCTGGGAATTAACTTCTGCATCTACTCATAAAACCAAGGCTTCACCCCAAAGTTCAGCGCTGACATCTCAGGGACCCAGTTACCAAAACCTGTACATGTCTTCACATATCGATGACAATGGCAGAATTCCAGACGAGAAGATATGGGAGTTGCTTTTATTAGTAGTGAGGGTGGGAATTAACAGTTCTTGGGAGCATGACTGGGGTTTCCTGCTGATAATCCAAGACTAGTGTGAAGGTGGGTGAAAGGCTGCATGGCAGAAGAGATTGAGATTTAACACTGGATGCAGATGAATATCTGAGAAGACATAACCAGGACATCTGGGCCATCTGGAGCAAACAGAATGAAGCCACATGTGATGTCAACAAATGGAATGTGAAATCCTGGTCTATAAAAGGCTACAGTATCTGTGCTATAACCTCAGTTAAGCAGGTCCCAGCCAGAGCCGGGGTGTAGGTTAGTAGAAGAGTACTCATGTAGCATGCATGAGCCCTGATCCATCAGCACCACAATACACAGAACAACCTCACTGCAATCATGCGTTCACTGAGCCTGAGTTCCAGATGTCTCCTGTGTCTTCCTGAGCCGCTCTTGGCAAAAGTCCCTTCACCTCATTCTAGCTCACTGCTGGATCTGACTGCATGTGCTTGGGCTAGGCCAGGATGCCTTTGTCTGCCTAGATATCTGTGTGGTGGGTCTGTCATGAACCCAGGAATGATCGGGTGTCCTAGCTCCAGCCCTCTGTATTTAGGCAGCTGTAGCAAGGATGGGACAGAAGTTAGTCACAGGCAATATCCAGATTGATTAGGTCACTTGAGTTGGCACTCACTAGGTTCCAGGTTTCACATCCTAGGGTCCCATGTCAGTTGGTATACTGAGTCATGATAGTCCTGTTGCCCTCAGACAGCCTCAATACACAGCTAAGAGGTTTTGACTTCTTATCCTTTACTCGTAGGTTTATTTAAGTCTCATATTCACCCTTTAAGCCTACTATCCTCACTCTCCATTGGGTTAGAACTGTCACATGACAAGGTGACCTTGGGTGGCAGTGCTGTACAGACAACAGAGAGAACATGGCACCCTGTGCAACCTCGGATCCTTGCAAAGGTCTCTTTAGGCCAGTTTTGGTCTCTGTAACCTTCAACCCCAACCCATGTCCTTAGCAAACCAGGCAGAAGGACCTGAGTGCTCAGACATAGTGGGTCTTCTGTGCTGTGTGGGAGAAACAGTCTTTGTCATATGGGAGCTGAGCTGCAGAGCTTGGAGTCATAGCCCGAGTGTCTCTCCTGGTCCTCAGTGACCCACTGCCTCCCTTGCACCATGGAGCTGTGTCCCTCTGGCTGCACTGACCTCCACTATTAAGCCTGGGCCAGAGACCTCCAAAGCATTGCTGCCTAAAGCTGCCCTCCAGATCAGATATAAGAAGATTTCCCACTGAACTTCCCTTAGAAACACCCAAAGCCTGCCCTCAGGACTTGATGTGTGTTCAAAAATCTCACGAGACTTTGAGCAGGACTGGTATTCAGCTCACTACCCAGAGTAGACCATCATAACATGGGCCAGCCTTCCCAGGGATTTGATGGTAACTGGCATGAGGCACAGGACCACAAAAGGGCAAAGGATGAGCTTCAGAGTGATCTAGGAGAGAGAAGAGCATGGGACTTAGATGAGCTTGAAACATAACCATTATTTTCTCCCCAGCCTATAATGCTCGGTCTCCCACAGGAGAAGATTATGCAGCGATATTTCCTGAAAAGCAGGTGGCTGTTTTCTTCCTTTTAATTTTTTTAATGTGTTTGGTTATTTCAGTTGCATGCATAGCTGTGCACCACAAGTATGCCTAGTGTACACAGAAACCATAAGGGGGCATTGGATGCCCTGGAACTGGAGTTACAGATGATTACGAGCTGCCATGAGTGTGCTTGGAACAGACCTTAAGTCGTCAAGAGCATCCAGTGCTCTTAACCACTGACCCATCTCCCTAGTCCTCCCAGGTAGATATTTTCAGCAATCTGACTGGTAGAAGGTAAAGAGCAAGAACTAGCTAGAACTCAAGCTAGAAGGATAGGTATGTTTGGCAGATCTGGGATAGGAATTTGGGATACTTACTTTCTCCATAAGACCATTATTACTAATACCCAGAACCTAAGGCCAGTCCCTGCAAGCATGATTTCTCTAAAAAGCACAATCAGGTGAGATGAGAGGCAGATGGTAAAGTCATTTTAAATCAGTGACGCCTGAGCAGAGGGAGCCCTGTGGTAGATGTAGGATCTAATGGGAGAGTGAAGCAAAGGCCTGTCCGTTGTGTTCCCGGAGTAACAGCTGCACACCAGAAAACACATGACTTCCTGTCTAGTACTTAAGTTCTTCGGAGACAGGTGGCTTAATTCTAGAGTCAGATCTAACTGACCATTTGTTTTCAATTCTCAAACAAGATGTCCCCTCAACTGTTGATGACCAAGATCAACACCAGATCTTCTCTGCCCTACAGACACCTGAGAAGGACTCCAGGGAGGAGACAGTGGATACGTGGCTGGAGACAGCTTGTGCTTCACATCTGTCACCTGTGGCCTGTGTGAGGCTCATGTGGCCACTGTGCCCCCTGTGTCTCAGTTTCCTGATGATATCATACATGGTGAATAAATGTTGCAATGTCTATAAAGCAGCCTTAAACATGAAAAAGGATCTGACACAGACAGGACAGCTGTCCCGATCACCACTGTCTGTTACTATTTGCCTGCAGGAGAGAATTCACTAGACTTACTCCCGAGGACATGGAGTCATCAGGAGGACCTAGGTCCTGTGTCCCTCCCTTGGGGACATTGACAATAAAGTGAAGTCTCATAAGTTCATTAGAACAATTGACTAATGGCCTGGGCACCTGTGCAGCCATGGCCTTCATGCTGACACTCAGAAGGAAATGCCCAGTGACCTAGCCTAACTGTGGCTCTCATGGCATTACACTGGCTGCTTTCATGAGTTGTTGGGAGATTCACACATCTAACAAATCATTCTTCTCTGTTAGCTCTGACCAGTCAGATTCTAACCCTCAGCATAATTCCCCAGGACACGTGGAATCAGGAGAACTGGGACGATGACCACCGGGACGTCCCTGGTGGTCTCCACTCTAAGAAGGATCCATGATTCCCTCAGCCAGACCATGCCCGAGTCTAAAGGATCTCTCTCAGACTACATTCATGGTGAGTGCCACACAATCGGAGCTTATTCTGATCCTTGGGATGAGTTACCCAGACATACACACCCCTATCAGCAAGGTGAATTCAGAAAAAAGATTGTCTATACTGGTAGCATCCTGCACTAAATCCTCAAACCCCAAATGGGCATAAAATAGTGACAGGAAGCAGGAGTAGTCCAGACCTGTGTGTGCAACATGGAAATAACCCCATGGAGCCCCCAGATGTCAAAAAGAACCGCAGACTGTTTATGGGATAATACGCATGTTTGTTCAGGTTCAACCTCTGCATTTGAGAGTTGAAGGGTCTAAATGACCTCTGTCTGTCTAGATGGTGTTCTGAAACAGCAGCAATCCATTGTATACACTGTGTCTCTGACACTGTGTGCAGAGCCTGGCAGGCTTTGATTGATGGCTATTACAAACCGTGCGAGTTCATGGCTGCCAAGCACAGTCACCCCTTTGTGTCAGTAAAAGGGGCAGAACAATTAAAACATTTTCTTCTTCATCTGCATTGTGCATCAATAGTGAGAGAGGGTACCAGCAGATTGAAACTGAGGCTAAGAGCTAAAGAGGTAACTTAGTGGTTAAAAGCACAGGCTTCTCCTTCAGAGGACATGGGTTCAGTTCCCACCACCATGGAGGGACAGAAGCCATATTGGAAAGGCTACAGTAATCAAGTTTTCTGGAGATGGACATTTTGCATGACTGCCATGGATGTGCTCTGAGAGGCAAGGGACCCCAGAGACTTCATCCTAGAACTGCTTCTCGCTGCTGATATGCCCTTCCTGCCACTATTACATAGCTTAATAATTCCCTGGGTATTTACCTACTCTGGGCAGATTTCCTGAAAAATTATTATAAAGGTGTACGTTCATGTAGTAGCACTGTTTAGACCAATTGATGACTTCATAATTCCTGATAATGATTTTATAGAACTCCTAAATTGATATAATTTATCTCAAGCCCCCTGTAGAGTAAGAGCTGTAAATCAAGCTCTGTAAACTTTCATGTATCATGAGCTAATTGCACAAGGAAAAGAAAAGAGGCTTGGTACAAATCTCTGAGGAAGGTAAACATTCCTTCTAGGTTAGAAATGAAGCCACTATCTGGTAACTAAAGGTCGTAAACTGGGAATGGACAATTTATTGTAGGTACAAAAACAGAAAATAAATGACTGACTAGTTTATACAAGACTTCAAAATAATAAGACACAACTATTGCTTTAAACTTATAATGAACTTGTGGAGCTAGAAAATAGGTAAATGTTTAGTCAGGTACTAGCCTTAATGGAAAAACATATAAACAATTCTGCTGTGACTCCTTAAACTTTGACAACCTAAGACATCAACTATTACTTTAAATTTACTACGAATCTAGGGAATGTAAAAGTGCGTAGAAAACCATGTAATCAAGTATCTTGCTATAATGCTTCTACATAACTGTATGAGGAAATTTGTTCCTGAGAAAGTATAAAAACTAAGAACAAAAATAAAGTGGCACATCAAAGTAAATGGAGAGAAGCTGGAAGCAATCCCACTAAAATCAGGGACTAAACAAGGCTGCCCACTTTCTCCCTACCTATTCAATATAGTACTCGAAGTCCTAGCCAGAGCAATTAGACAATAAAAGGAGGTCAAGGGGATACAAATTGGAAAGGAAGAAGTAAAAATATCACTATCTGCAGCTGATATGATAGTATATATAAGTGACCCTAAAAATT
Source organism: Mus musculus (assembly GCF_000001635.26). NCBI lineage: Eukaryota > Metazoa > Chordata > Mammalia > Rodentia > Muridae > Mus > Mus musculus. Next base: position 17,080,288 of record NC_000073.6, on the reverse strand, counting down.
CCACCAGAGAACTCCTAAACCTGATAAACAGTTTCAGTGAAGTAGCTGGATATAAAATTAACTCAAACAAGCCTTTCTCTACACAAAAGATAAACAGGCTGAGAAAGAAATTAGGAAAACAACACCCTTCACAATAGCCACAAAATATATATATATATAATACCTTGGTGTAACTCAAACTAAGGAAGTGAAAGATCTGTATGATAAGAACCTCAAGTCTCTGAAAAAAGAAATCAAAGAAGATCTCAGAAGATGGAAAGATCTCCCATGCTCATGGATTGGCAGGGTCAATATAGTAAAAATGGCTATCTTGCTGAAAGCAATCTACAGATTCAGTGCAATCCCCATCAAAATTCCAACTCAATTTTTCAACAAATTAAAAAGGACAATTTGCAAATTCATCTGGAAAAATAAAAAACCTAGGATAGCAAAACTATTCTCAACGACAAAAGAACCTCTGGTGGAATCACCATGCCTGACCTAAAGCTGTACTACAGAGCAATTGTGATAAAAACTGCATGGTACTGGTATATCGACAGACAGAAAGACCAATGGAATAGAATTGAAGACCCAGAAGTGAACCCACACACCTATGGTCACTTGATCTTTGACAAGGGAGCTAAAACCATCCAGTGGAAAAAAGACAGCATTTTCAACAAATCGTGCTGGCACAACTGGTGGTTATCATGTAGAAGAATGCGAATTGATCCATTCCTATCTCCTTGTACTAAGGTCAAGTCTAAGTGGATCAAGGAACGCCACATAAAACAAGAGACACTGAAACGTATAGAGGAGAAAGTAGGGAAAACCCTTGAAGATATGGGCACAGGGGAAAAATTCCTAAACAGAACAGCAATGGCTTGCGCTGTGAGATCAAAAATTGACAAATGGGACCTCATAAAATTGCAAAGCTTCTGTAAGGCAAAAGACACTGTCAATAAGACAAAAAGGCCACCAACAGATTGGGAAAGGATCTTTACCAATCCTAAATCAGATAGGGGACTAATATCCAATATATATAAAGAACTCAAGAAGATGGACTCCAGAAAATCAAATAACCCCATTTAAAAATGGGGCACAGAGCTAAGCAAAGAATTCTCAACTGAGGAATATCGAACGGCTGAGAAGCACCTGAAAAAATGTTCAGCATCCTTAATCATCAGGGAAATGCAAATAAAAACAACCCTGAGATTCTATCCTATCCTTGCTATAGCTGTCTACATACAGAGAGCTAGAGCTAGGAAACTTGGTTCATTTTGAGGGTGGTGACACTAACCAATGACACAGATACTTAGCCTGGCCAGGATAGCCTGGCCTAGCCCAAGCACATACCGCCAGGCCCAGCATTGAACTAGAATGTGTTGGAGGGACTTCTCCCACCTAGAGAAGCTCAGGGTGATGGAGACACAGGGGACATCTCAGACTCAGGCTCAGTGAACACTTGAGTGTCCAGTGGGGCTGTTCTGTGTATTGTGGTGATGATGGATTGGGGCTCATGCACGCTACATGAGTACTCTTCTACTAACCTGCACCCTGGCTCTGGCTGGGACCTGCTTAAGGTTATAGCACAGATACTGTAGCCTTCTATAGACCAGGATTTCCCCTTCCCTCTGCTGACATCACATGTGGCTTTATGCCTCCAACTGGACCACCCCTAGGACCCCAGGACGCTATCCTCCTTCTGGACCATCACACCCTCCCACCTGGTGTTCCTTATCCAGCCCCTGCAATGCCAGATCCTGGCCCCACAGAGCAATATGCTACACCAAATTTGCCTTTGCCAGAGCTGCCTAGGCCATATGGTGCACCCACAGATCCAACTGCAGCTGGTTCTTTAGGTCCACAGAAATTCATCTCTTCTGGACCTTGGGCACCAGGAATTGAGAGGCAGCATCCTAATGTGCCAGGGCCATATCCCACTGTTCCTCCTCCAGTGTCAGGAGCACGGTGTGATCCGTGGGGCACTGTGCCACCGGGAGCCTGGAGACCACCAGCATCATAGCCTGGCTCTGCAAGATTATACCCCATGCCAGGACCCCATCCTGCTCTGAACAATCCTTACCCAGTACCTTCAGGACCTGCTGGTGCTCCACCAATGCCTGACAGTGGATGAAGAGATGGCGCATTGCTTTTTGAAGTACATGTGTATGCACGTGAAAGCATATATAATGGCTGTTTTCACTGTTGGTTGAGGGTGTTAGTGAAAGAACGTCTGCACCACAGTTCCTGCTTCATGTGTTTGGATTTGTAGAACATCACGTGGGTACAATCAGATAAAATGTAGAAGGGAATCATTCAAGTGTGGTTAATGTGATTATGTGTATTGAATAACATTTGAGAATATTTGCTTAAAGCATAGCTATGCCCTCAAAATCTAAAATAACATGGATTATAGTTGTTAGAATCTACAACTTAGTTGACAAATGTCTACTACTTTTTATAATCACCCCACCACCACCACAGCCCATATAACCAAGAACAATTACTTAATTGAAACATAACTCCTCAACATTTTGAGTTCCTTCTACCTAAACAAACCTGGTCCTCTTACTATATTTATCTACATTACTGCATTTGTGTGTGTGTGTGTGTGTGTGTGTGTGTGTGTGTGTGTGTTTACTAAGTTTAATTTAACCATTATATCCCAGATAGCACAAAATTCCTACCAAGATTGCATTGTGATCTAAGGACAGATTATGCTCTGACGGAGCTCTAGAAGAATGTTGGCAATAAATGCACATAAGAATTTTAAGGCTTACTGCGGTATTCAGACTGCCCATGCTGAATCCAGCCTCAGGAAGAAATAATGAAAATGGGCGAGATGAGTAAGGCAGCCACTGCTGAACTGTCACTGCCTCGGGTTCTCCACCCGGCCAGCCATCTGAGTAGCAGGGCCAGTACGCTGATGTCACGTGCCTTCTTAACAACCTAATTTGGAATTCAGAAATCATGATTTCCTTAAGGAAGCAATTACAAAAGGTGGTTCATTTCTATCATTGCATTATTTCTTTGTAAGTTAAACAAGTTACACAGGCAGGTTGTATTCTGAGCCTCGGTCCACATGTTACCATTACCAAGTCTTCACCTCCATGGGGTTAGGTCGATTGTGATTTGGGCTTGGGTAGCAGTTCTGTGCACACAACAGAGACAAGATGGCCCTCATGGGACCTCTGATCCTTGCAAAAGCCTCTTTCAACCATTGTGGTCACTCTAACCTCCTCCCCCAACCTTAGAGAATCAGGCAAGAACAATCAGGCAGATGCAGGAGGCTCTGAGTGTTCAGAGATGCTGGGCCCTGTGCTGCAAGGGAGAAAAGGTCTTTGTCACAGGTGAGCAAAGCTGCAGAGTTGATGGTACAGACCTAGGACCCAGTGTCCCTAGAGTCCCAGTGTCACCACCTACAGAGCAACATGAAGTCCTGTGCCCGTCCAGCTGCACTGACCTCCACAGCTCAGTCTGGGCCAGTATCCTCCAAAGCTGCTGCTCAAGGCTGTCTTAGAGATGAGTCATGGTGGCATTTCCCATTGTACTTCCACAGAGAGCCTCACAACATGTCCTCAAGACTTGATGTTCAAACAGAAATCCCACCCAGGAGACCAGGAGCAGCAGGTCTGCCATTCAGGTTAGTGTCCAAGCTAGGCCATCTGCTCATGTGTTTGATGATGATTTGCTGGAAGTCAGACAAACCCAAGGACTGCTCAGAGGCTCTGATCAAAAGATAACAGGAATTACAGGCCTCTGTCCTAGGTTTCAGTTCCTGGGAGCCCAGCTGTCTTAGGGTTTCCATTGCTGTGAAGAGGCGCCATAGCCAAAACAACTCTTAATTTAATCAGGGCTGACTTACAGGTTCCGAGGTTCAGTCCACAGGAGAAACAAAGTGCTGAGATCAGGATGTAAAATGAATAAATAAAAAGAGGGACTTAGAGAAATGGCTCAGGGGTTAAGAGCACTGACTGCTCCTCCAGAGGTCCTGAGGTCAATTCCCAGCAACCACGTGGTGGCTCACACCCATCTGTAATGAAATCTGGTGCCCTCTTCTGGCATGCAGGCAGGCATGCAGGCAGAACACTATACATAATTAATTAATTTTTTTAAGAAAAGAAAAATAAGATGCTTTTAATAAATAAAGTGTTAAAGTTTCCTTTTTGGACTGGCAGTTGGTGGTTGCTGAGGGTAGCTTATTCATGAGTAGTCAGTTGAGTTATGTTAGGTGATTAATAAACACCTCTCCTGAATGCCAAAGGGCTGAGAGGCACCTGAAAAGATGATAATCATCAGGGAAATGCAAATCAAAACAACCCTGAGATTCCATCTCACACCAGTCAGAATGGCTAAAATCAAAAATTCAGGTGACATCAGATGCTGGCAAGGATGTGGTAAAAGAAGAACACTCCTCCATTGTTGGCAAGCTTGTACAACCACTCTGGAAATCAGTCTGGCGGCTCCTCAGAAAATTGGACATAGTACTACTTGAGGATCCTGCAATACCTCTCCTGGGCATATACCCAGAAGATGTCCCAACTGGTAAGAAGTACACATGCTCCACTATGTTCATAGCAGCCTCATTTATAATAGCTGGAAGCTGGAAAGAACCCAGATGTCCCTCAACAGAGGAATGGATACAGAAAATGTGGTACATTTACATAATGGAGTACTACTCAGCTATTAAAAACAATGAATTTATAAAATTCTTGGGCAAATGGATGTATCTGGAGGGTATCATCCTGAGTGAGGTAACCCAATCACAAAAGAAGTCACTTGATATGCACTCACTGATAAGTAGATACTAGCCCTAAAACTTAGAATACCCAAGATACAATTTGCAAAACACAAGAAAATCAAGAAGAAGGAAGACCAAAGTGGGGATACCTCGCTCCTCCCTAGAATAGGGAACAAAATACCCATGGAAGGAGTTACAGAGACAAAGTTTGGAGCTGAGACAAAAGGATGGACCATCCAGAGACTGCCCCACCTGGGGGTTCATCCCATAATCAGCCACCAAACCCAGGCACTATTGCATATGCCAGCAAGATTTTGCTGAAAGGACCCTGATATAGCTGTCTCTTGTGAGACTATGCCGGGGCCTAGCATCCATAAGTGGATGCTCACAGTCAGCTATTGGATGGATCACAGGGCCCCCAATGGAGGAGCTAGAGAAAATACCCAAGGAGCTAAAGGGGTCTGCAACCCTATAGGTGGAACAACAATATGAACTAACCAGTACCCCCAGAGCTCGTGTCTCTAGCTGCATATGTATCAGAAGATGGCCTAGCCGGCCATCATTGGGAAGAGAGGCCTCTTGGTATTGCAAACTTTTTATGCCCCAGTACAGGGGAACTCCAGGGCCAAGAAGTGGGAGTGGGTGAGTAGCGGAGCAGGGTAGGGGGGAGGATATAGGGGACTTTTGGGATAGCATTTGAAATGTAAATGAAGAAAATATCTAGTAAAAAGTTTTTTAAAAATAAAATAAAATAAACACCTCTCCTGGTAGGCCTTTACAGAGAGCGATGGCACAGAGAAGTCAAGACTAGGGAGGAAATCAAGTTATTCACACGCCTCAATCAAAATGGAGGAATTGTATGAATCGATTAGGCCTTTGCTGATCTCTTTCGCAAAGTCATCTTGGTTTTAACTGTTAGAGGATGGGAATGAAAACAGACTAACTTGAGTCAGGTGTGCGAGGCGACAGATGGCCACAGTACTCGCCTGAGAGGAGACTACCACATCCCAGACGGGATTCAAAAGTGCTAAGCGATTTGGGCTTTATTATCTAGACAGCAGTAGCAGCTGCCTGAGGCCACACGCTGAAACGCACATGCACACGCGCACGCACATGCGCACGCACGCACGCACACACACAGAAAAAAAAGCTGTGGTTTACAGATAAGCCAAATAAACAGCCACTACAGCAAAGCCCACATGCTATCTTACTTACATTTCTCCCACCCAGAGCCGCCCTTGCCCAGCGTCTCCATGCTGTATACATACCCACCAGCTGGTCACTTGCTGGTATCTAGGTCATCAGATGATTGAAGCCAGGGAGTCAACGAGCTCTTGCCCTGCTTTTTCCTGGTTTCTCTGTGTTTAAAACGGTGAAGTCGGGTGGAGCCAATAAACACTTCATAATTCCTGGACATTGACCAGAGACCACGTAGATGAGGCTGGCTTCCCACTGGTCACCCTGTCCACCCACTCTCATAATGATACTGCAAGTATCAAGACTCCCAAAATGTCCTCATTTGTAAGCGCCACCACCTATTGTACAAAAGAGCTCAGGTGCTGGAATGAGCTCGCCACCTAGTGGACACTCTGGGCTATGGCTGACACAATGCAAATAGGAGATTGGGGCATTGGTCGGCCCTGGACTGTGGAATGACTTATGACAGCAAAAACAAGAGCACCTTAAAAGCAGCCCAGTTTTCTTGTGTCTTTTATTGTGAGGAAAGGACAGTCAATGGCAAAAACAGTCCGCAGCGTTATAAAATGGTGCATCAGACAGAACCTGGAACAAGATGGAATGGGGAGGGGATGTGAGGGGGACCTTGTTAGTAATAAACAATGTCTTCAGTAGTTACTTATGTGAAGTAGAATTAGGAGTTGGCAAGATGGCCCAACAGTAAAGAATACATGTTACTCTTACAGAAAACCCTGCTTCAGTTGCCAGCATCTCCGGGGAAGCTCACAACCATCCAGAGCTCCAAGACCTCCTCCGACACTCTCTTCTGGCTTCTTCTGGGGCAGGGCACGTATGTGGTTCTTGGACACACATGCAGGAAAAACACTCATACACATAAAACAAAAATAAAAAATCTTTGAAAAATAAAAGAGTGGAATTAAAATCCCATTGTCACTTAGGCTAGGCACCAGCTTCAAGGATGAACAAAAATCAGAGCTGGGGATGTGGTTCAGTTGATGGAGCACTTAGAATAAATAGACTATTTTAAGTTAAGATCTAGTCAGAGAAGAGCCTAGCTATATGGCCAAGGTGTTGGTAAATATATTTTGAGTCTGAGTCTTATTTTAGGGAACATGGGACTGGGAGGAAGAACCATCAAACTTCTACAGGGCATAGTGGTACATGCCTGTAATCTCAGCACTTGGGAGGTGGAGGCTGGAGGATAGGGGCTTCAACATCATTCTCATCTATACAGTGAGTTGGAGGCCAGCCAGGGCTACCTTAGAGAGACCTTGTTTCAGAAATAATAATGATTCTGAGTGAAGTAACCCAGACCCAGAAAGACAAATGGCATGTGTTCTCTCACATTTGTGGGTGCTAGCTTTGAATCTTTACATATGTGTGTTTAAATTGGGGTACCCATAGGGTCAGGAAAATAGTAAGTAATAGTCTATTTATTCTAATCTACATTACCTGTGCTCAGGTCTTGTCACATCTTCTTAGGCAAGTCTCCCGTACCTGTTACTATCCCAGATCCTTTCTGCCTCCAAGATGTCGCACCTCCTATTTCCTGCCTAAGCCAGAAGCCACCAGATTTTTATTGATAAGTGCCACATCTATACAGACACAAGATATTCTCTCTACAGTGCCGTTTTCATTCCTTGATGATGCTATCTAGGGCCTCTTCCATGCTGGGAAAGTGCTCCATCAACTGAGCCACATCCCCAGGACCCAATGAGAAGACCAATCCTAAGGATAATAGGTAAAGGGCCAGCAAATATCTTCACAAAATTATACAAGGAAACTTCCCTAACCTAAAGAAAGAGGTATCCATGAAGATAAAAGAAGACTACAGAGCTCCAAATTCCTCCCGTCACATAATAATCAAAACAGCAAATGCACAAAACAAAGAAAGAATATTAAAAGCAGTAAGAGAAAAAAAGTCAAGTAACAAATAAAGGCAGGCCTATCAAAATTACACTAGATTTTTTTACCAGAGACAATGAAAGCCAGAAGATCCTGGTCAGACATCATACAGACACTAAGAGAACACAAATGTCAGCCCAGGCTACTATACCCAGCAAAACTCTCAATTACTATAGATGGAAAAACCAAGATATTCCATGACAAAGACAAATTTTCACAATATCTTTCCACAAATCCAGCCCCACAAAGGAAGATAAAAGGGAAACTCCAACACAAGGAGGTAAACTACACCCTAGAAAAAGCAATAAAATGATCTTCTTTTTAACAAACCAAAAAGAAGATGGCCACATAAACATAATTCCACCTCCTACAACAACAAAAAAAAAAAAAAAAAAAAAAAAAAACAGGAAGAAGCCATCACTTTTCCTTAATATCTCTTAATATCAAAAGACTCAATTCCCCCAATAAAAAGACATAGACTAAAAGACTGGGTGCATAAATAGGACCCAACATTTTGCTGCATACAGGAAGCCCACCTCAGTGACAAAGACAGACACTACCTCAGAGTAAAAGGCTGGGAAACAATTCTCCAAGCAAATGATCCAAAGAAGCAAGCTGTAGTAGTCACTCTAATATGGAATAAAATTGACTTTCAACCAAAAGTTATCAAAAAAGATAAGGAGGGACACTTCATACTCATCAAAGGAAAAATCTACCAAGATGAACTCTCAATTCAGAACATCTATGCTCCAAATGCAAGGGCAGCCACATTCATTAAAGACACTTTAATGAAGCTCAAAGCACACATTGCACGGCACACAATAATAATAGGAGACTTCAACACCCCGCTCTCATCCATGGACAGATCATGGAAACACAAAATAAGCAGACTCACAGTGAAACTAACAGAGTTATGAACCAAATGGATTTAGCAGATATTTATAAAACATTTAATCCGAAACAAAAGAATATACCTTCTTCTCAGCACCTCACAGTAATTTCTCCAAAATTGACCGTATAATTGGTCACAAAACAGGCCTAAACAGATACAAGAAGATTGAAATAATCCCATACATCCTGTCAGATCACCACGAACAAAGGCTGGTGTTCAATAACAAGAAAAACAACAGAAAGCCCACATACACGTGGAAGCTGAACAACACTCTACTCAATGATAACTTGGTCAAGGAAGAAATAAAGAAGTGAAAGACTTTCTAGAGTTTAATAAAAATGAAGCCACAATATACCCAAACTTATGAGACACAATGAAAGGAGTCCTAAGAGGAAAACGCATAGCTCTGAGTGCCTCCAAAAAAGAAACTGGAAAGTGCACACACTACCAGCTTGACAGCACACCTGAAAGCTATAGAACAAAAAGAGGTGAATACACCCAAGAGAAGTAGACAGCAGGAAATAATCAAACTCAGGGCTGAAGCCAACCAAAGAAAAACAAAAAGAACTATACAAAGAAGCAACAAAACCAGGAGCTGGTTTTTTGAGAAAATCAAAAGATATAAAAACCCTTAGTCAGACTAAACAGAGGGCACAGAGACAGTACCCAAATTAACAAATTCAGAAGTGAAAAGGGAGACATAACAACAGAACCTGAGGAAATCCAAAATATCAACAGATACTACTACAAAAGGCTATACTCAACAAAACTGGAAAACCTGGATGAAATGGACAATTTTCTAGACAGATACCAGGTACCAAAGTTAAATCAGGATCAGATAAACCATCTAAACAGTTCCATATCCCCTAAAGAAATAGAAGCAGTCATTAATAATCTAACCAAAAAAAGCCCAGGATGGGTTTAGTGCAGAGTTCTATCAGACTTTCAAAGAAGACCTAATTCCAATACTCCTCAAACTATTCCACAAAATAGAAACAGAAGGTACTCTACCCAATTGGTTCTATGAAGCCACAATCACTCTGATACCTAAACCACACAAAGACCCAACAAGGAAAGAGAACTTCAGACCAATTTCCGTTATGAATATCGATGCAAAAAATACTCAATAAAACTCTTGCAAACTGAATCCAAGAACACATCAAAATGATCATCCATCATGATCAAGTAGGCTTCATACCAAGAATGCAGGGATGGTTCAGTATACATAAATACACCAATGTAACCCACTACATAAACAAACTGGGAAAAAAACACATGATCATTTTATTAGATGCTGAAAAAGCATTTGACGAAATCCAGCACCCCTTCATGATAACAGTTTTGGAAAGATCAGGAATTCAAGGCCCATACCTAAACACAGTAAAAGCAATCTACAGGAAACCAATAGCCAACATCAAACTAAATGGAGAGAAACTTGAAGCAATCCCACTAAAATCAGGGACTAGCCAAGGCTGCCCAATTTCTCCCTACCTATTAAATATAGTACTCAAAGTCCTAGCCAGAGCAATTAGAGAACAAAAGGAGATCAAGGGGATACAAATTGGAAAGGAAGAAGTCAAAATATCACTATTTGCAGATGATATGACAGTATATATAAGTGACCCTAAAAATTCCACCAGAGAACTCCTACAGGTGATAAACAACTTCAGTAAAGTGGCTGGATATAAAATTAACTCAAACAAATCAGTGACCTTCCTCTACTCATAGGATAAACAGGCTGAGAAAGAAATTAAGAAAACAACTCCCTTCACAATAGTCACAAATAATATAAAATACCTTAGTGTGACTCTAACTAAGCTAGTGAAAGTTCTGTATGACAAGAATTGCAAGTCCCTGAAGAAAGAAATTGAAGAAGATCTCAGAAGATAGAAAGATTGTCCATGCTCATGGATTGGCAGGATTAATATAGTAAAAATGGCCATCTTGGTGAAAGCAATCTACAGATTCAATGCAATTCCCATCAATATTCCAACTCAATTCTTCATAGAATTAGAAAGAGCAATTTGCAAATTCATCTGGAATAACAAAAGACCCAGGATAGCAAAAACTATTCTCAACAATAAAAGAAGTTCTGGGGAAATCACGATCCCTGACTTCAAGCTGTATTACAGAGCAATAGTGATAAAAACTGTATGATATTGGTACTAAGACAGGCAGGTAGATCAATGGAATAGAACTGAAGACCCAGAAATGAACCCACACACCTATGGTCACTTGATCTTTGACAAAGAAGCTAAAAACCATCCAGTGGAAAAAAGACAGCATTTTCAACAAATGATGCTGGCTCTACTGGTGGTTATCATGTAGAAGAATTCGAATCGATCCATTCCTATCTCCTTGTACAAAGCTCAAGTCCAAGTGGATCAAGGACCTCCACATAAAACCAGAGACACTGAAACTAATAGAAGAGAAAGGAGCCTCGAGCACATGGGCACAAGGGAAATTCCCTAACAGTCTATGCTCTAAGATCAAGAACCAACAAAGGGGACCTCATAAAATTCCAAAGCTTCTGTAAGGGAAAGGAACTGTCAATAGGACAGAAATAGCAACCAACAGCTTAGGAAAAGGTTTCTACCAACCCTACATATGATCGATATATACAAAGAACTCAAGAAGTTAGATTCCAGAGAAGCAAATAACCCTATTATAAATGGGGTACAAAGCTAAACCAAGAATTTTCAAATAAGGACTACTGAATGGCTGAGAAGCACCTAAAGAAATGTTCAACATCCTTAGTTATCAGGGAAATGCAAATCAAAACAACCCTGAGATCCCACCTCACACCAGTCAGAATGGTTAACATCAAAAACTCAGGTGACAGCAGATGCTGGCAAGGATGTGGAGAAAGAAGAACACTCCTCCATTGCTGGTGAGATTGCAAGCTTTTACAACCACTCCGGAAATCAGTTTGGCTGTTCCTCAGAAAATTGGACATAGTACTACCTGAGGACCCAGCAATACCACTCCTGGGCAAATACCCAGATGCTCCAACATAAAATAAGGACACATGTTTCACTATGCTCACAGCAGCTTTATTTATAACCAGAAGCTGGAAAGAACCCAGATGCCCCTCAACAGAGGAATGGATAGAGAAAATGTGGCACATTTACACAATGGAGTACTACTCAGCTATTAAAAACGATGAATCTGCCAGGTGTGGTGGCACACATCTTTAATCCCAGCACTTGGGAGGCAGAGGCAGGCGAATTTCTGAGTTTAAGGCCAGTCTGGTCTACAGAGTGAGTTTCAGGACAGCCAGGGCTACACAGAGAAACCCTGTCTCAAAAAAAAAAAAAAAAAAAAAAACGATGAATTCATGAAATTCTTAGACAAATGGATGGAACTAGAAAATATCATCCTGAGAGGTAACCCAGTCACAAAAGAACACACATGGTATGCACTCACTGATAAGTGGATATTAGCCCAGAAGCTCAGAATACCCAAGATACAATTCACAGACCACATGAAGCTCAAGAAGAAGGCAGACCAAAGTGTGGATTCTTCAGTCCTTCTTAGAAGGGGGAACAAATTACCCATGAGAGGAGTTACAGAGACAAAGTGTGGAGCAGAGACTGAAGAAAAGGCCATCTAGAGACTGCCCGACCTCGGGATCCATCCCATATACAGTCACCAAACCCAGACACTATTGTGGATGCCAACAAGTGCTTGCTGACAGGAGCCTGATATAGCTGTCTGAGAGGCTCTGCTAGAGCCTGACAAATACAGAAGTGCATGCTCACAGCCAACGTTGGACTGAGCACGGGGTTCCCAATGGAGGAGCTAGAGAAAGGACCGAAGGAGCTGAAGGGGTTTGCAGCCCCATTGGAGGAACAACAATGTGAACCAACCAGTACCCCCAGAGCTCCCAGGCACTAAACCACCAATCAAAGAAAACATATGGAGGGCCCCATTGCTCCAGCCTCATATGTAGCAGTGGATGGCCTAGTTAGTCATCAATGGGAGGAGAGGCCATTGGTCCTGTGACGGTTCAATGCCCCAGTGTAGGGGAATGCCAAGGCCAGGAACCGGGAGTGGGTGGGTTGGTGAGCAGAGAGAGTGGGGAGAGGATAGGGGATTTTCAGAGGGGAAACCAGAAAAAGGGATAACATTTGAAATGTAAATAAAGAAAATATCTAATAAAAAAAAAGAAATAGAGCAAAAAAAATAAAAGAAAACTGGAAACTTTTTAAATTCATCTACCTTTATTTTATATGCATTGGTGCATTGCCTGCATGTTTGTCTATGTGAGGGTGTCAGAATTTGGAATTATGGACAGTTGTGAGTTGCCATGTGGGTGCAGGGATTTGAACCTGGGTCCTCTGGAAGAGCAGTCAGTGCCCTGAATCACTGAGTCAAACTGAAAGTTTTAAATTACATTTATTTGCATATGTGTGTGAGACAGACAGGCAGGCAGGCAGACAGACAGATGAAAGAGAGAGAGATCATATATAAAAGTCAGAAAACAAATTGCAGAAGTCTGTTCACTCTTTCAACCTTAATTGAAGTGCTTGGTGTCAAACACTTTTGACAGCTAGGATATCTCTACAGAGCACCCTCCAAAGATCTTAAAATATAAAATCAATCCATTAAAAATATGTTACTGGGGGCTGGAGAGATGGCTCAGCCGTTAAGAGCACTCACTGACTGCTCTTTCAGAGGTCCTGAGTTCAAATCCCAGCAACCACATTGTGGCTCACAACCATCTATAATGAAATCCGATGCCCTCTTCTGGTGTGTCAGAAGACAGCTACAGTGTACTCACATAAATTAATATATATATACATGCATACATATATGCATATGTGTGTATATATATATATATATATATATATATATGTTGTATATATATGTTACCGATGTGAAGTATGCAATTATTCACAGCCAACTAGACAGGCACAGGCATCAGCAGAGTCATACCAACTCTGACCACCAGAGGGCACGCCAGGTTTAGTTAAAGCTCCATTGCTTGTGGGTTTGGCTTCCCAAACTCCTTTACATCCTTTTAAAGTATGGAGGACTCCTAAAGTAGGCCATATGAAATGGAGAAGTTGGGCATGGTAACCCACTCCCAGCACTTGAGGGTCAAAGGCAGGAGGATCAAGAGTTCAAGGTCAGCCTCTACAAGAGTGGTTCTCAACTTCTGAGTCACAGGAGGGGCAGGGACATCAAATGATCCTTCCATAAAGGTGGCATGTCAGATATCCTGAATATCAGATATTTATGTTACAATTCCCAACAGTATCAGAATTACAGTTATGAAGTAGCAGTGAAGATAATTTTATGATTGGGGGTCAGCATGATTGAGGGACTGAATTAAAGGGTCACTGCATTAGAAAGGGTGAGAGCCACTGATCTAGGATTTAGTGAGTTCAAGGCCAGCCTGGGCCAAAGTGATCACACACACACACACACACACACACACACACACACAAAGGAGCTTAAACAGAGATGCCCTGCATGGTGGATCCATGAAAATCCCATGCCAGGTGCAGGATACCTCCCTAGGGTCTGTTGGCTACAGGGTCCTTAAAAGCCCCAAAAGTGGTAGAGGCTTGTCATTAGCCACCCATGAGAACTAGACAATAAGGCCCTGCTGCAGAAGACACAGAGAAATCAAGCTGGAAGTGATATGGAAGCGTCCTTCCTGCTGGCTAGAGTTCACAGTGCTACTGGAAGGTGGTGTGCAGATCGCTGGGGGGGGGGGGGGGGGGAGTTATCAGTGATCTCACTCAGCGGTGGCCCTGCTTGCTGCGATACTGGCCCACAAGGCAAAGCGTGTGCAGCACTGCGGTAGCGCCATGAGTGGTCCAGGTGTAACCAACCACTTTCTCCTTGGATCTGAGACCCAATCCGTACCGTGGGATTCACAGCTGGTACTATAAGCCTAGCCAAAAATTTATGGCTAAGGGGTCATGGGCCCTATGGGAGAATTCACTACTGATGTTTTCTTAAACAAACATGTAGTCAAACTGCCTTCTTAACATTTCTGTTTATACTCACAGACTAATGCAGCTTTGGCAGAATAAGTCTCTTCTGGAAGCAGGCAACAGTTAAAGCAGAAATTGATAAATGCCCAAATAGCTGCAAATAAGGGAATGTTTAGTACTCAGACCTAAACAAGACATCTCTATCACCAAAGAAAAGGAGGTGATGGAAAGGTTGTAAGAACCAGAAGATAGGGAAGAAACCCCCAAAATGTTGGTTTCTGGAGCATTTTACGAGGTCATTGCAATCACGGACACTCAGCAACCATGGCTACCTGCACAAGACTTTCCCCCAAACAACCCCCAAAAGACATGAAAGCAGGAAGGGGACTCATTGGGAAAGGGATAGGAGTCAGCAAGAGCAAGAAGGGAATAAGAGAACTTAAAGGGGAGCTGAGTGGTGGTGGCGCACGCCTTCAATCCCAGCACTCGGGAGGCAGAGGCAGGTGGATCTCTGAGTTCAAGGCCAGCCTGGTCTACAGAGTGAGTTCCAGGACAGCCAGGGCTACACAGAGAAATCCTATCTCAAAAATCAAAAAAAGAAAAGAAACAAAGAAATCAAAAGAAAAGAAAAACTGAAAAGGAATCAGTTTGACACCAATCCATTGTGTGGAATTCTTTTAAAATTACATTTATAATAATAAAATATAACATCAGAGCAAGTTTCCTATCACATATCCGTGACCATGGAAACTGTCAGTGTACAGGGGGAGAAGAGTGAGGCAAGAGCATCTTACTAGTGTTATAAAAACAGCTTTGGAGAGCAATGAGGGTGGGAGGATCACTGAACATGCCCCAGAGCACCCCTCACAGACCTGCACATTCTATTTTGAGGATTTCAGCTCTCTGCTTTCAGTTGTGACCTCCAGTTAACTCAGCGCTCCTCAATGACAATTACTGTCAAGTCATTTTTTTATTATTGTGAAATATAATACACGCGTAGGGTAGTTGCTTTGCGAGCCAGATTGCTAAAAAGAACAATGGAGCTCAGACTTGGTGGTAGTGCCCCTGTCTCCTGCTTAGAATCCCCCAGTGAGGGGTTAGGGTGTGGCTCAGTGGCAGAGCCCCTGCCTAGAATGCCCCAGTGAAGGGCTGGGGCGTGGCTCAGTGGTAGAGCATCTGCCTAGAATCCCCCAGTGAGGGGCTGGGGGCGTGGCTCAGTGGTAGAGCCCCTGCCTAGAATCCCCCAGTGAGGGGCTGGGGGTGTGGCTCAGTGGTAGAGCCCCTGTCTAGAATCCCCCAGTGAGGGGCTGGGGGCGTGGCTCAGTGGTAGAGCCCCTGCCTAGAATCCCCCAGTGAGGGGCTGGGGGTGTGGCTCAGTGGTAGAGCCCCTGTCTAGAATCCCCCAGTGAGGGGCTGGGGGCGTGGCTCAGTGGTAGAGCCCCTGCCTAGAATCCCCCAGTGAGGGGCTGGGGGCGTGGCTCAGTGGTAGAGCCCCTGCCTAGAATCTCAATATCACAGTGAAGAGCTGGGGATATGTATGGTTCTGGTTGAGTTTGTCCCAAATTCAATCCTCTGTGCTATAAACACAATAAAACAATAAGAAATAAATAAACCCTCTCTCCTGACAGTTACAGCAAAGTCCTCAGAGTTAATCTTCACTATACTAGTTTGGTTCATATATCTTCCCAAAACTGGTAATCACTGTGGCCAAGGAAGTCCTACAGTGATTGGCTCTGTCTGGATTTTGCCTTCTTCCCTGGAGTTGCTGATAGCATGGATATAGTCAGATTTATTCAAATAAAATCAACTGAAACTAAATGGCATGGGAGCTGGGCATAATGGTACACACCTGTAATCCACTTGGAAGGTGAAGGCAGGAGGATAGAAGTTCAAGGCCAGCTCTTGCTGGCCAGTCTTGACGGGGTTACATGAGACCCCATCTGAAAATAAAATGGAGAAGAGGAGGAAGAAAGAGGAAGGAGAAAGAAGAGGAGAAGGAAGATGGAGAAGAGAAGGCAATGGGAGGAGACAGCTTACTATTTTCCTGAGTTGAGGTGGGGAGCCATGTGGATTTTTAGAGGAGAATTTTTTTAAGTTTTTTATTACATTTTACGTGTGGTGTGTGTATGTGTGTGTGTGTGTGTGTGTGTGTGTGTGTGTGCGCGCGTGCGCGCAGATAAATCAAAGACCTTGCCTTCCACGATGTGGGGGGAGGGGGGAGGGCCTGGGGATTGAACACTGGTCTTCAGGGTTGGCAGCAAGGGCCTTAAACCTGGAGCCAACCGTCTAGCCGAGAAGAGCACTCTAAAGAGAGTGCGCAGTTATGTGTGAAAGTCCTAAGATGGAGCTTGCCCAATAACTCAAAAACAATAAATCCATTTCTGCCGCAGTGTAGAGTGTACCCAAACCTGCATACGGAAGGAACACTGCTCCTTCACCCCTGTCCTTAGTGTCCACGCCCTCTCCAGCCTACACAGGAACTTCCTTCCTCTTCCTTACCCAGCTGTACCGTCTTCCACCTGTCCATGTCACTGCGCACGTATCTCTCATCGGTTCTCTGTTCCCTTTACAAGTGGGTGTGATGAAGCTAAAGCATATTTACTTGACAGAAGCTTAATTATTCATCCGCAGGAACCTGCACAGGGAGTTAAGAGAGGCCACGGGTCAGGATGGGGTGGAGACGGGTGGACAAGGAAGATTCTGGGAGGCGGGGTCCACAGTGGGGCCACACAGTGGAGGGACATGGGGTATGGCAAAGAAAGGGGTTATGAAATACAGGTGAAGTAGAGTTCGGGGTGGAGAGAAGTGGGGACTTGGTACGTCAAGAAAAGGACAGAGCGGGAGAAAGGAGAGGGGGTTGGGAAAGGTGGGAGTGAAGGCAGAGACTGCGACAGGAACTGGGACACAGAGAACAGTGAATCAGATGGTTCAGAAGTGTACATATGGAAGTTCAGAGACTGGAGGGAAATCACGCCCGGCGGGCTCCGGACTGCCAAGGAAGTCTGGGGCAGGGGCGTGGCTGGGGGTGTGCATTACATCGGATTCCCCAACCCCTTGAAGTTCCAAGTCTTCTCCTTTAGTCCCTCCTCCTTCTCGGGAGCAACAAGCCCACCTTCCAATCAGAGCCGCGGGCTGGGCAAAGACCAGCCAATGGAGTGGCAGAGGTGGAGCTGGGGAGGGGGCTCACACAGGCAGGGGAGGGGGACGCTGGGCATCGAGGGCTCTGGAACCGCGAAGGGCGAGCCATGGCGTTGGGGCTGCAGCGCGTGAGGTACAGGGCTTCGGGGATAGGATGGTGGGGTCTGGGGGCTCTCTTTGACGGAGCTTTAAGGGAACCCCTCATCTCTGGGGTGTGGCTCAAGTTGAGGACACTGTGAGGCGCCCGATTGGGGACACATCCCGATGCACCCTCCACCTTAGAGGTTTTCAGGGTATCAGGGATTTACCCCCAGAGCTCCAGCTGTCCCGCCCCCCTCCCCTGGAACTGCTTTGGGGTTATGAGCTGCAATTTCCAGATACATCGGGTTCAATCCTCCATCTGGCTGGGGGTGAAACTCCAAGTTCCTTATGGATTGGAGGTGGTCGCGTTTGAGCAAGGAAGACTTCTTCCAAAAAAGTCTTTTCCTCCAAAT
Source organism: Mus musculus (assembly GCF_000001635.26). Lineage (NCBI taxonomy): Eukaryota > Metazoa > Chordata > Mammalia > Rodentia > Muridae > Mus > Mus musculus. Next base: position 17,061,994 of record NC_000073.6, on the reverse strand, counting down.
CCCTGAAAGGAGTCTTCCTTGGCAGTCTAGCTCTTGTGGTGTTAATAAGGGATCCCCAAACTGGAGTTTCTAGGGAGTCCCTGAAAGACACTATTTCTGAATTCCAGGAGAGAGGTTAATTTTACCATGCCCTTTCTAACAGTCTCCCAAGCTTCAAAATGCTCTAAAATGACATGGGGATAGGGAGGTCCTCATTAGAGGCTGTGTGGGACCTAACCAAGGTCTTTTTGCCTTTCAAAGAGTGGAATGATAGCTGGGGAAGGAGATTCATGCCTGTAAACCCAGCACTTGGAAAGCTATAGGAGATTGATGCTTTCAAAGCCAGCCTGGCCTACATGGCAAGTTCCAGACCAGCTTTGGTCTACATTTTCTTGTCTCAAAAAACAGCATTAAATAAGTAGGGTCGCTCCTTTTCAGTACCAACAGAACAAATCTGAGCCACTTCCTGCGATCTGGTTCTGTGTCAATTTCATCTGCCTGGACCCAGTCTGTAATTGAGGGAGGAGGGCCCCACCCAAACCCTATTTGAGAGACATCCTTCCGAAAGATGCCCTGGCTAATCAAGGGAAGGCAGCGCCCTCCTGTGGCTGGACACAGCTGGGGTTATCCTAGGAAGAAGCGGGTTCTGTGTTCACCTTGCAACAGGTGCAGAGGCTTTGGGACCATAGCCAGTGGAGCCCATTTCGCCAGGTTGCCACGGGAGACCCCAGAAAAATTTCCTAGACTCTTGGTATTCCCTGTCTAAATTGGGGCATCCCTCAAGCCTCACCCCTGTCCCTCCTCCCTGGCTTCCGAGATCTGATTGGTTTTTCTCTACACCCAGTTTTTACCCCCTACCTCAACCCACCCAGGCTCGCCCTTTTTCTGGCCCTGTCTGGCCCATCTATTCCAACTTCTGGCCCTGAGCCCACCCGGGAACTCAGTCCCCACCCCTTCTAGGCCATCCCTGGTGCCGCTCGTGACAGCGCCCCTTTATGGTTGTGTGAGGGCCCTCTCCTAACTTAACTAGGGTGTCATCGCTCCCCCCCCCCCACTCCTCCTCCCGTTAGCACCCAAGGCCAGCCCTTTCCTGTGGTGTCATCCCACGCGGCCGCACATCCAACTTGCACCCGCCTCACAGCTGAGCTCCGGGCCCCTCCTGCACCCCCAGGATGACAGTTGGCATCAGAGGGGGCTTGGGTGAGGGTGAGTGGTTACCTCTGGCGCCGTGTGCCCCTTTCTTTCTTCTAGCTTCCGTCTCCAAGCCATCTTACTCTTTGTGGGGAGTATTCATAGGAGATCAAGAATGAGCACACTGCCCTGAATACCCACCTGAGAGCAGGGTTTCCGGGAAAAACAGGACAGATGGCTAGACACCCCACCGAATGACATGAGAACAAGTTGGATCAAGGTCAGAGAGACTCCCCACTGACCCCTACCTTAAGTCCTTTCTCCAACCCAAACCTTGTCCCCTGGCCTCTCAGGTCACCTCCAAGCAATATCAAAGGGGTCAGATGTAAAGCTAAGCCCCCAGTGCACCTCAAACCCTCTACAGTTTTGGCAAGCCCCTCCACCCCCCAGTACCCAGCTAAGAGTCAGAGAGAAGCTCAGAATGTGAAAATTCTTAATGTCTTAATTCCCTGAGCTGTTCGGGGTGAGAAAGAGATGGGGTCTTTTCTCTCTTGGCTAAGACACCACTGGGCCCCAAGTCCCCCTTCCCAGGCCTCACCCTGGGCCCCTAGGCCCCACCCTCTGTTCTCAGTTAGAACACGGAGTGAAGGTGGCAAGGTTCCAGGCGCACGTCCCAGGCTGGGCACACTGCCAAGGGGTTGGCCCAGAGCTGGGCCAGCTAGGGAGATCCGCAGCGGTGCTGGGACAGGAGGAAAGGACTTAAGGCCACCAGGCAGAAAGGAACAGACAGGAGTCCCTGGGGTGGTGGGCACACCTTCTTGAAGAATAACATTTTAGAACACAGGCTCTAAAGTCAGGGTTCAAACCCCCAAGCTTCCACTCCCTGGCCCAGGGATTTCCCTCCCAGAGCACCAGCTTCCAGTCTTGGATAATGGGAGTCAGAACTCTCCCAGTGAGGAAACAGATCTCTCCCCCACCACATACACACACACACACACACACACACACACACACACACACATACACACACACAATGAGGTGCCTGAAATCAACAGACCCTGCTCTTGGGAGCCTCGGCAATTTCTGTCACCCATCTGAGGTGGCTTCCAAAGCAGGAAGGTAATGGTGGGTGCATGGTGGGTATGAAGCTTCCCTGAGAGACAACTGAGCAAGGTAGACTGGAATGGCCATGAGATTACCTCCTGAGCCACCCAGGCTAGCCCTGTCATTGCTCTGGGCCTCAGCCTCTGTCTAAGACAGACTAACCTCGAACTCATCACATTCCAGGATGACCATGAATTCAGGCTCCCTCTGCTCCCACCCCCTTAGTGATAGATTTGCAGGCAGGTACCACATCCTGTGCATGTAGTTCCGCTAGGCAAATGCTCCTCCTGCTGAACTGCATGCATCTCAGGCCCTGTTTCTGTCTTTAAAAATATATATATGACTTTATTTATTTCTGTACCCGTGTGTATAGGGAAGAGGTGTTTGTTTGCCTTTGAGAGTGTGTGAAGGTCAGCGTTCAGTTCTCTAATCCACCGTGTGGGTTCTGGGAATCGAACTCAAGTGGTCAAGCTTGGCCCTGTTCCTACCTTCTCAAAAGGGAGATGATCACTTCTGGTCCATGTGGTTGCTGTAAAGGTGGGGATGGGGGGTCTCTAGTTTCTAAGTGTGTAGCACACCATCACGGTTATTTCATTCCTTTGAGATGTTGGTGTAAAAGCTGGGTATGTGATTACACACTCATAATCACACACACACACACACACACACACACACACACAGACACGTGCATGCATGACTAACTGTATGCAAATAATCGCACCCAGGGTACAAGAGACTCAGACTCTTCAGTCTCTTTTGTTACTGACCCTGGCCAATTGCCAAGCCTCACTTCCTAAGCCTCTGGCATATATTAACTCATTTAATCATCGGTCCACTGGAGGAATCCATCATGGTGATGTAGTCCTGTGAGCCCAGCACTCAGGGAAGGGGCTGAGGCAGGAGGATCATGAGTTTGGGGTATACTTGTCTCCCAGCCTCATCTCATACAGCCCCAAACCTAAGCAAACAGACAAACAAACAAACAAAAAAACACCCTCTGAGGAGCTGGAGGCTATTACTGTGCCCAGGGAGGTTAAGCAACCTGCCCAAAGTCACTCAGCTAATGAGCAACTGCAGTAGTGGTGTCTGAACTGGAACCCTGACCCAGAAGAGGCAGCCCCCACTCTGTTTCAGAGCAGGACCAGAAAGGCAGTGAGAGGCCCGTACTTCCCGTCAGAACATCCGGAGAACAGGCTGAGAGGGGAAGGAGAGTCCCTCTACAGCCACCAGCTGGCTCCTTCTATGGAGGAAGAAACCCTGCCACCCTGGCCGCGGAGAGTAGGATTACAGAGCTCAGCTGCTTGGGAGGTGGGGCGCCGGCCCCACCCCCACCCCATTCCCCTTCTCTCTCCCAGTTCCCTCTGTCCCAGGGCCCCCAGCTCAGTGAGGCCCGCCTACCCCCACCCTCTGGGCAGGAAGACAAACAGGGCTGGAACAGTACAGTACAGGACGGAATGTCCTCTGGGCAGGCAGGACTGAGGCCCCTGCCCCCACCAGCCAAGAGGGAGTTCATAGGGGCGCCCCCTTGGCTCCTCCAATACCAACTAGGCCAGCCTGCCCCCTTCCGGGCCTCTCACCGCCTTGCACTAATGGCTCCTCCACCCCACCCCCGCACCCAGACTAAAACATTGTAGTCCTCCAACCCCCAGAAGTGGCCTCTGCGCCCCGAATTGAAGTCGTTTAAGAAAGGAGCAGCCTCCTTCCTATCCCAGAGCCGGCTTGCTGGAGGTAGGAGGTGGGCATCGCATGCAACTGGTTAGAGAAACTGGTTATGTGATCTCTTGGACAAAGGACTTCACCTTTCAGAGCCTCAGTTTCCCCTTTGTTCCCCATTGAGGCCAGGCCTATAGATTTTGTAATCCCAGTATTCAAATTCAGAAGCCTAGGGTCATCCTTGGCTTGGGCTACGTGAGACCCTGTCTCAATAACTGGGTGCGCTAGCACACACCTTTAATTCCAGAAGGCAGAGGCAGAAGATCTCTGAGTTCGAGGCCAGCCTGGTCTACAGAACAAGTTCCAGGACGGCCAGGGCTACACAGAATCACCCTGTCTCAAAAATAAATAAATAAATAAATAAATAAATAAGCAAACAAACAAACACTAATATTAATAATATCCCCTAGAGGCAGGACGGCCAGGGCTACACAGAATCACCCTGTCTCAAAAATAAATAAATAAATAAATAAATAAGCAAACAAACAAACAAACATTAATATTAATAATATCCTCTAGAGGCTCTCCTGAGGGTCAGGTGTGTGCTTACATATGATACATAGGCTGATCAACTGCTGTCTTATGGGTTAGAAATATTGTAAACATTGATAATGATGACTATAAGACTAGATACAATATGCATTTAAAAAATAAACACTCGAAAAGAGACATGAGTCAAGTGTCTATACCTACAACCATAGCACTTAGTGGGTGTTTGTGACCAGCCTGAGCTACATAGGGAAACCTTGTCCAATAGACTTTGGGATCAGATAAACGAAGTTTGGGGTTCGTCTTGGTTGCTTGCTTGTTTGTTTTGAGACAGGGTCTCACTAAGTAGCTTTGACTGGCCTGAACCTGACTTATGTGGACTAGACTGACTTGGAATTCAGAAATCTGCCTTCTAAGTGCTGGGAATAAAGGCATGTGTTGCTATGTCCGGAGTTTAAGGAGGTTTACCACATAGCAGGGAAAATAACTAATAATAAAAATGGGTAATTGATAGATATTAATATTACTGAAGAAAGATCTCTCTCAGGCGCGCACATGCACACACACACACATACACACACACACACACACACACTACACTTGGAAACGTATTAAAGTGTAGAGGTGCAGGGCAGAACACAGGGGTTGGTTTGCTGTGTCACCCTTAGTGGGGCCCTGCCCCTCTTAGGCCCCTTTGGTGTGTCGTTAGACTTTGAGATATCTCTGTCTTTGAGAATCAGCTTGTCTGAGAACGGGAAACTGGGAGGGAAGGGGGCCTGGGAGGCTGGGGCTCTCAGAGCTCCATCTCTCCCTTGGACTCCAGCCAGCTCTACCACCCCCTCCCACCGGGAGGCCTCCCTGTCCCCCAGACGGCGTCTCTAGCTCGGGAAATGAGCTACAGCTAAGTCCCGGAGAGGACAGAGGGCCTTAGGCACACAACCTAGGGGAGAAGCCTGGAGCAAAGCCCCACAGGGAGGGCCACATGGACTGGGACCAAGACAGGTAAAATCTGGGGCAAGAAAAGGGGCTCCAAGGGGAGAAAACTGCCAGGCCCAGAGCAGTCGCCGCCGGAACGCCAAAAGGAGGTGTCCCACGTGCGACCTGTCGCGTGCCATTTCCTTCCCACAGGTCGAACACCGAGCTGCGGAAGGAGAAGTCGCGGGACGCGGCCCGCAGCCGGCGCAGCCAGGAGACGGAGGTGCTGTACCAGCTGGCGCACACTCTGCCCTTTGCGCGCGGCGTCAGCGCGCACCTGGACAAGGCCTCCATCATGCGCCTCACAATCAGCTACCTGCGCATGCACCGCCTCTGCGCAGCAGGTGAGCCCGGAACGCCCCGCCCCCGGCTGCTGCCTGCCGCGGAGGCCCCTCCCCTGGAAAGCCTGTCCCGCCTTTCTAGCCATGGGATACGCTCTCTAGGCGAGGCCCCACCCCTTCGTGTGCTGGACCAGTCGGAGCCCTGGGTCCAGGAAGATCCCGTGGGAGGCCCCACCCCTTAGAATCCAAGAGCCAGGTCCCTTGAGGCCTTAGGCTTGGTATTTTGCCCCCTTATTTGTTGAGTTTTTTGGTTGTTGTTTTGCTTTGTTTTTGAGACAGGATCTCACTATAGCTCTGACTGGCCTGGAACTTGCTATACAGACCAAGCAGGCCTTGAACTCACAGAGACCTGTCTGCCTCTTCCCCCGACCCTTACTCACCCTGCCTTTAAGTGCTGGGATAAAAGGAATAAACCACCACATCTGCAGTTTATGTGTTTGTTTTCTTTTTTGCCATACTGGAGATTGAACCCAAATCCAAGGGGTGTGGTACCCAAGCACTGTACCACAAGGCCACGCCCCCCAGCCCCTCACTGGGGGATTCTAGGCAGGGGCTCTACCACTGAGCCACACTCCCAGCTCTTCTCCTTTTTTCTTTTCTTCTCTTTTCTTTTCTTTTCTTTCTTCCTTTCTTTCTTTCTTTTTTTTTTCTGTTTTATTTTGACATATGGTTTTACTAAGTTATTCAAACTGGCCTTGAACTAGCTTGGTAGGCCAGGCAAGACTTGCATTCTTTAACCTTCTGCCTCAGCTCATAGCCACCATGATTAGACAATCCTTGTCCACTCCGGGAGGCTCTACAACCATTTTTTTTTCAAAATTCTTTAAAAGTCTCTCTTTCAAAGCGCTTACATGCCCCCCCCACTACACACACACACACACACACACACACACACACACACACACATACACACACAAAACTTAGAATCCTAGAAATGTGAAAAGCTTTTACTATGGAAGCTTTGCCATTTAAATTCCCTTCCCCATAGAATTCTGGGGGAGACTTGGCCCCTTTAGAATTCTGCCAGTTGTCCTCTGACCTCCACATCCACAGAAAACAATCAAACTAATAAAATGTGATGGAACTCTGTCTTCTGAAAGTCCCTGACATTTTCATATTTTGCCTATCTGGCAGACCATCCATATACTCTCTTGAGAATTCTAGAAAATGTGCCCACACCTCTGGAATTCCAGCTCCTCAGAGTTCAGTCTTAGAATCTGCGAGGATTATGTCCCCTCTGGGAGTCTGTGTTCCTGTTTCCAAAGCTTAGTGGCCTTGCCCTCTTCCATGGGACTCCAAGACCCTAGAATTTTCTCCCACCCACCTGGCCATTTCTATGTGTTCATGTGAGTAAGGGAAGGTGGAGGGAAGATCCGGGTAGATCCGTGACTGACAGCTGCCCCATCCTCCCTCTCCCCGCTGGCTTGGGCACCAGGGGAGTGGAACCAGGTGGAAAAAGGGGGAGAGCCACTGGACGCCTGCTACCTGAAGGCCCTGGAGGGTTTCGTCATGGTACTCACCGCCGAGGGAGACATGGCTTACCTGTCGGAAAATGTCAGCAAGCACCTGGGCCTCAGTCAGGTGAGCCACACCCCCACTGGTGATGGGGGGGGGAGCGGGGGGGGGGAGGGTGTCACCGTGGTGGTTTTCCCACACAACCTTAGTTCTTCGTTTAAGGGCAGAGGGAAGAGAGGAATATTACCAGACAGAAGGTCAAAGTGTGTTGGGACAGGCTAGATGTAGGAAGTATGAAGCTGAGACCTGACCCAGCCTGGGAGGAGAGGGACTCAGAGCTTCTTAGAAAAAAGAACAGGAGCCGGGCGTGGTGGCGCAGGCCTTTAATCCCAACACTCAGGAGGCAGAGGCAGGCGGATTTCTGAGTTCGAGGCCAGCCTGGTCTACAAAGTGAGTTCCAGGACAGCCAGGGCTATACAGAGAAACCCTGTCTCGAAAAACCAAAAAGAAAAAAGAACAGCTCAGTTGAAAGTCATATGGATGTGACGGGAGGGTCAGGGAGGATCAGGAGTTTACATGGAGAAGTGCAGGCACAAGCAAAGGCCCAGAGGGGTGGTGAAAAAGGAACACTTTGGAGAAATGACTAAGTTGATTTGTGGACAGAGGACAGCAGAAGTTAGGAGGGAAAATGACGTCAGACAAGCCAACGGGTTGATAATGTGTGTCCCAATGAGAAGGTGATTCTCCAGGGCACTGGGGAGCCATGAAAGGAGTCAAAACAAGAGGGAGGCTGTGTTAAAGAGCCAGAATCGTATTTAAAGTTTTGAAAGGGAATGGATTTAGGGATCAGCAGGGAGTGGACACGAATCTCAGGCAGGAGAAAAGGAGCTTGGCAAGACATTTGGGGACTAGAAATAACTTAATTCATCCTTAAAGTGAGCCCTATGTGAGAAAGTTTGTGTTCTTTTTGTCTTTCATGTAAATGGCTGTGCAGTGGACCTCTGTTCCTCCTCCCTGATACATAACCCCACTCCTGGTACCAATTTCTCTGTGAGTGTGAGCTCTCAGAGTCAGACAAGTGACTGCCCCCAAAGTCCCAAACTAGGAAGTAGTAGAGCTAACCATCAAACCTAGCTACAATAGGTGTTATTGGGAGAGTAATGTGTCATCCAGACACCATTGGGTTGGGTTCCCCTGTGGCCACCTTTTCATGTGTCTCCTCCTCAGTGCCACCAGGCTCACTTCCTAAACTGAAACAAAGAACAGAGTCTTGGACCTGCCCAGGAGGTGTGACTCACCCCAAGGCCTTCACATGTGTGGCTCCTGTTTTTATTTTTGTTTTTTATTACTAGTAAAAGATTTTTCTATTTTACATGTATGTAGGGGGCCCTGAGTGTGTATGTGTGTGTATGTGTGTGTGTACATGTGTGTGTGCATTGCAGATGAATCCTGAATATACAAGTATACATCACATGTATTGCAGGTGCCCTCAGAGGTTAGAAAGGGGGCATTGGATCCCCTGGAACTGGAATTATAAGCAGTTGTCAGTCATCTGATATGGGTCCTGAGGACTGAATCCAGGTCCCCTGTAAGATCAAGTGCTCTTAACTAATGGCCAGTCTGTATCTCTCTAGCTCCCACTGCACCCCCACTTTTTTTTTTTTTTTTTTTTTTTTTGAGATAGGGTCTTACTGTGCTTGCCTAGAACTTGATATGTAAACCAGGCTGGCCTGGAACTCACAGAGATGGACCTGTTTTTGCCTCCTGAATGTTAGGATTAAAGGCATGGGTCACCCCATAGTTCATGATTCCCTTTTTTTTTTTTTTTTTTTTTTTTTTTTTTTTTTTTTTTTGGTTTTTTGAGACAGGGTTTCTCTGTGTAGCCCTGGCTGTCCTGGAACTCACTCTGTAGACCAGGCTGGCCTCGAACTCAGAAATCCGCCTGCCTCTGCCTCCCAAGTGCTGGGACTAAAGGCGTGCGCCACCACGCCCAACACATGATTCCCATTTTTAAAGCATTCTCTTACTCCAGAGAGCCACAGATTCACTTCACTTACTTTGTTGAGTTTTTACCCCCACCCCCTTTGAGACAGTATCTCGTATATCCCAGGCTAGCCTCAAACCCACTGCATAGCAAAGAATGACCTTGAATTTCTGATCCTCCTGCCTTCATGTTGTCATTACTGGGATTATAGGTGCTTGACACAATGCCCAGACATTGTGTTTGGTATCAAATCCAGGGCCTGGTCTGCAGTAGGCAGGCACTCTCCCAACTCCAGCTTAACATATTTATTTTTTTAAATGTTGACTCCTCGGCCGGGCGGTGGTGGCACACGCCTTTAATCCCAGCACTCGGGAGGCAGAGGCAGGCGGATTTCTGAGTTCGAGGCTAGTCTGGTCTACAGAGTGAGTTCCAGGACAGCCAGGGCTATACAGAGAAACCCTGTCTCGAAAAACCAAAAAAAAAAAAAAAAAAATGTTGACTCCTCAATGAACTATTCAGGGCACTGTCGTTAAACTAGCATCTTATTGTCATGTGGCCATACCCAGGAGCCTCACCTTGGGCATCCATGCACAAACACCACCCAGTGAACCCTGAGAAGAGCAAGATCCATATGATCTGTCCAGTCGTTTAGAAAGGGTCCTAGTAAAATTGGGTGCTGATGAATGGTTGCTGGATGGATGGATGGATGGATGGATGGATGGATGGATGGATGGATGGATGAGCGAGCCGAGGAAAGAGGAGCTCAGGGGTCCTGTTAAGTGTGTCTTCTGTCCTCTCCCCCCACCCACCCCCGCAGCTGGAGCTCATTGGACACAGTATCTTTGATTTTATCCATCCCTGTGACCAAGAGGAACTTCAAGACGCCCTGACCCCCAGGCCGAGTGAGTGCCCACAGTTCAGAGTAGGAAACTGACCTTTCTCTTCCTGATCTGGAACATCTGCATAGAGAAAAGTGGACAGAGCTAACTACACACTGGGAGTCCCTTCCCTGGGTGCGCCCTTACCCCCCAGGGGTCCCTTCCCTGGAGAGGGTGTCCCTTCACTGGTTCCAAGTCTTAACTTTGGAGATGAGGCTGGGGAGACTTTTAAGATTTTACTTTGGCCAGATGTAGTGGCGCACACCTTCAATCCCAGCACTGGAGGCAGAGGCGGAAGATCTCTGTGAGTTCGAGCTCAGCCTGGTCTACCTGTCTCAGAGAGAGAGGAAGAGAGAGGGAGGGGGGAGGAGAGGGGGCAGAAGAAAAGAAAAGAAAGAAAGAAAGAAAGAAAGAAAGAAAGAAAGAAAGAAAGAAAGAAAGAAAGAAAGAAAGATTTTATATTTTAAGGGGGAGGGAGAGGAAGGGGCGGGAGATGATTGTGTAAGTGAGTGCAGGTGACTTCAGAGGTCGGAAGTGGGTTTTGCAGTTACAGATTCAGAGATCCAAGCTCAGGTTCTCTACAAGAGGTAGCCGTAAACGCGCGTAACTGTTAAGCCATCTCTGAGGCTGGGAGACTTTAACATTTACTTAATGACCCCGCCCCCCCCCCCCCCCCCCCCCCGCCTCCATGCCTTCCCAGACCTGTCAAAGAAGAAGCTGGAAGCCCCAACAGAGCGCCACTTTTCCCTGCGAATGAAGAGCACGCTCACCAGCAGAGGGCGCACGCTCAACCTCAAAGCGGCCACCTGGAAGGTAGGCTGGGCCTGGTCTCAGTAGGGTGGGTCTGACCCCTGAAAGTCTCGTTCCCTGTTAGATCTGGGCTTTCCCAGGTTCAGAGATTTGGTGGAACTCCCCGAGACTGAGTCCAGTAGGGCATCAGAGCACCTATAAATTGAGTATCCCGGGACCAGTCCTTGAGGATACAAAGGTCCTTTCAGCCTTCAAAATGAAATCCTGCAAGTTTCCTGAGGGTTGGAACGAAGAGGACAGAGCTCCTCGCAACTTTCAAGAATAATCGAGAATCTTTTCTCCCAGTTCCCTGTGAGACTCAGACACAGCAGGCATCCCAGCCCCGTGGGTAGCCCAAAGCTAGGATGACTACTCACAACACCCCCACTTCACCCAAAGGTGCTGCACTGCTCAGGACATATGAGGGCCTACAAGCCCCCTGCACAGACTTCCCCTGCCGGGAGCCCTCGCTCCGAGCCTCCCCTGCAATGCCTGGTGCTTATCTGTGAAGCCATCCCCCACCCAGCCAGTCTGGAGCCCCCGCTGGGCCGAGGGGCCTTTCTCAGTCGCCACAGCCTGGACATGAAGTTCACATACTGCGACGAGAGGTGGGCAGTAGCTTTATGCAGCACCATACCCACCCACCACCTACTCAAATCTGTCTGTCAGTCAGTCTCTCCGCCTCCCCCACCCCCCTTTCTCCCTCTCTGGCTGTTTCTCTCTCTCTCTCTCTCTCTCTCTCTCTCTCTCTCTCTCTCTCTCATGGCCTTAGATTTCGTTTTGTTTGTTTTGTTTTGTTTTGTTTTGTTATTCGAGACAGGGTTTCTCTGTTTAGCCCTGGCTGTCCTGGAACTCACTTTGTAGACCAGGCTGGCCTCGAACTCAGAAATCCGCCTGCCTCTGCCTCCCAAGTGCTGGGGGCCTTAGATTTCTAATTGCCCTGCCTCTGCCTTCTGAAGGAGGGGATCACAGGCATGCCAGGGATGGAACCCAGGGCTTTATGCACGCTAGAAAAACATTCTGCAGACTAAGCTACGTGCTCAGAAGCAATGAGTCTAGATCCTGACTTCTTGGGTTTCCCTCCTGGATCTGTATCACTGACAGAGTCAGTTCACTTCTCTGTGCCTCAGTGTCCTCAACTGTCCTAGAGGAGAATAACGTCCCCTGCCTTTTGCTGTTGTTCTCAGCACCCCATGTGTTTCACAGTGCAGAGCACAATGAAGTGTCTTGGTTTCCCTCCATAACTGTTTTTATTCTTTTCTCTTAGAAATTTCTGTTCCTTCTTCATGCTTCTTTCACATTCTTTTTCTTTATCTTCTCTGCTGCTTCCTTTTCTACCCTTTGCTACACACACACACACACACACACACACACACACACACACACACGCGCGCGCGAGCGCGCGCGCGCACACACACACACAATGTTTCTTTTCTCATTTATTTACTTATTGTCATGCTAAGGGTAAAATGCAGGGGCTCTGCCATTATGCCACGCCCCCCCAGCTCCTCACTGGGGGATTCTAGGCAGGGGCTCTACCACTGAGCCGTGCCCTCAGCCCCTCACTGGGGGATTCTAGGCTCTACCACTGAGCCACGCCCCCAGCCCCTCACTGGGGGATTCTAGGCAGGGCTCTACCACTGAGCCACGCCCCCAGCCCCTCACTGGGGGATTCTAGGCAGGGGCTCTACCACTGAGCCACGCCCCCAGCCCCTCACTGGGGGATTCTAGGCAGGGGCTCTACCACTGAGCCGTGCCCTCAGCCCCTCACTGGGGGATTATAGGCTCTACCACTAAGCCATGCCCTGAACCCCTGGTTTTGTAAGATAAGGTCTTGCTGTATCCCAAGCCTCAAATTCGCAATTCTGCTTCAGCCTCCTGAGTGCTGCGATTACAGGTGTAAGTCACCACATTCTACTCTGTTTATCTTTGTATTATCCTCCCCTTGCCTTTCTGTGACTGCCCTGTCTCTTGTCTCGCTGTGTTGTCTATGACACCTGCCCCTTCCCTCCATCTGGGCCTTGACCAGTACCTCTCCATTTTACTCCAGGATTGCAGAAGTTGCTGGCTACAGTCCTGATGACCTGATTGGCTGTTCTGCCTATGAATACATCCACGCTTTGGACTCTGATGCGGTCAGCAGGAGCATCCACACTTGTACGTGACCAACATGCCCCCAGGCCAGAGCCAGCTGCTGTATGGCCCCCTGCTGACACCAATTCTTGGTCTCCTGAACACAAAACCAGGGCTTTGTGGGACTCCTGTCTCCCCCTGAACCCCAAATACTAAGGCCTGCATAGCCCAAAGAATTTTGTCTTCTATGACCTCCCACTCCTAATTCCAGCTTCCTGGGTGTCCCTGCAGTGACCCTTACCACTACCTACCCTCTCCCCAGTGTTGAGCAAGGGCCAGGCAGTAACGGGGCAGTATCGCTTCCTGGCCCGGACTGGAGGCTATCTGTGGACTCAGACTCAGGCTACAGTGGTGTCAGGGGGGCGGGGCCCCCAGTCGGAAAGTATCATCTGCGTCCACTTCCTGATCAGGTGAGCAGAAGGGTGGAAGGTGTGTTTGTGTGGTGTGTGTCTGTGTCTGTGTGTCTGTGTCTTTGCATGTGTGTGTGTATCTGTGTGTGCATGTGTGTCAGAGTATGTGTTTTGTGAGTCTCTGGTTTGTGTGTCTGTCTGTCTGTCTGTCTGTCTGTCTGTCTGTGTTTGTGGGTCTGTGTTTGTGAGTATATGTGCCTGCATGTGCGTGTATCTAAGTGCGTCTGTGTGTATGTGTGTCTGTCTGTGTGTGCATGTCTGAGTGTATATGTGTCTGAATGTGTGTATGTGTGTCTGTGTATGCATGTGTCAAAGTATGTATGTTTGTGTCTGTGTGTCTCTATGTCTCTATGTCTGTATATCTGTGTATGTGTCTGTGTGTCTGTGTGTGTGTGTGTCTGTGTGTGTGTTTGTGAGTGTGTGTGAGTGTGTGTGTATGTGGTATTCACAGGCAGACTTTCATATTGTGCATGCACAAGAAAGTACATAATGTGTCCCTGTATGTGGAACATATATGGCCATGCAAATACACATGGGCATCTCTGTATGTACTTTTATTGTGCTACTTTTAAACTTTAATTTAAAAAACATTTTTTGAGACAGGCTCTCACTATGTAGCATTGGCTGTTTTAGAACTCTATGTAGACGAGGCTGGCCTCGAACTCAGAGATATTCCTACTTTTGCCTCCCAAATGTTAGAACTAAGGCTGTGCACCACTAGGGCCCCTTGCTAACTTCCTAAAAATGTATCAGTGCTTTGAGACAGGTTCTCTTGCAGGTCAAGCTGGTCTCAAATCTTCCTTTGTAGCCAAGGATGATCTTGAACTCCTGATCCCGGCTGCTGACCTTACTGGCATATAATATAGCACAGTACCTGGCTTATACTGGTCATTTAAGTTAAAAAAAAAAACAAGATGTGAAGTAAAACCAGACTGAATGCCTACAGTCCCAGAGCTGAGGAGGCTGCGCGATTCCTCCATATTTACAAGGAGTCCAGGCATTGAACCAGGGCACTTGTAACTTTTCTTTGTCTGTCTTCCTGCCTGCCTGTCTGTCTGTTTGAGACAAAGGGTCACTCTGAATTCCTGTTAGTACGGAAATCACTATGTAGCCCAGGCTGGTCTCAAACTCACAGCAAGCCTCCTGCCTCAGGCTCTTGAGTTCTGGAATTACAAATATGAACCACTCCTTTCTCAGGTTGACTAGTAGTCATTGGAGAGAATGAATGGACCAAAGTTCTTTGTCCATGTGCCAGCCAGGGGATTTTGGTCTGTGTCCTATTTGGGGGGGATTGCACAGTCATTATAAACATTCTCAAGTGAGATTTTGTGCAGATGCACATTTCCATTCTCCTGGGTGAACACCTGGGAGTGGAATGGGCGGGTCATACATTTCCATAGGAACTGACAGGGCTGTTTTCACAGTGCTGTGCCATTCTGCACTCCCTCCCATAGTGTATGGGGATTGACGTCCTCCACTTCCTTGCCAACATATCACATTGCTGCATAGTTTCACTTTAGTAATTCAAATTAGTAAAATCTGAGGCAGAGTCCCTGCCTAGAATCCCCCAGTGAGGGGCTGGGGGTGTGGCTCAGTGGTAGAGCCCCTACCTAGAATCCCCCAGTGAGGGGCTGGGGGCGTGGCTCAGTGGTAGAGCCCCTGCCTAGAATCCCCCAGTGAGGGGCTGGGGGTGTGGCTCAGTGGTAGAGCCCCTGCCTAGAATCCCCCAGTGAGGGGCTGGGGTGTGGCTCAGTGGTAGAGCCCTTGCCTAGAATCCCCCAGTGAGGGGCTGGGGTGTGGCTCAGTGGTAGAGCCCTTGCCTAGAATCCCCCAGTGAGGGGCTGGGGGTGTGGCTCAGTGGTAGAGCCCCTGCCTAGAATCCCCCAGTGAGGGGCTGGGGTGTGGCTCAGTGGTAGAGCCCTTGCCTAGAATCCCCCAGTGAGGGGCTGGGGGCGTGGCTCAGTGGTAGAGCCCCTGCCTAGAATCCCCCAGTGAGGGGCTGGGGTGTGGCTCAGTGGTAGAGTCCCTGCCTAGAATCCCCCAGTGAGGAGCTGGGTAAATAGCTTGGAGTGGAGCTCCTGCCTAACATCCCTCAGAGAGCAGTTAGGGGTTTTAACTCAGTGGTAGATCACTTGCCTACAGACCACCAGTCCAGAGACAGTCAGCCACATTTAAGGCCACGAAGCTCAGAAATGGCAGAGTTGAGATCTGACCCCAACCCACTGGGTTCATATTCCTTGTTATTAACCTCTATGCAGTGATGCTTAACGGAGAGGTGTTTGGGGAATGAATAAACTAATGAGCTCATGAAGCCTGTATGCACAGATATGGCACCAAGTGCATAGAGGTTTTCGTATATGCTCTCTCTCTAGATAGATACTTGGGTGTCTACAGGTATTCCTCTCTGAGGATGTGCCCGTGTCACTCTGTACACCATGCTTTGAAGGAGATAAAGGTAGCTGGCTTAAATTGGTACATCTCCAGGCTAGGTTTAATGAAGGTTAAGAGTCAAACTTCTCCAAGAGCTGCTAGGAGCACCAGACCCACCTGCATTCTGTCCTATAGGAGGCTTATGCTAATGAGATGCAAATTAATTCATTTTTCTCAACCTCAGACCCACTCCCCAAAGCCAGGTTTTCCAGCCAGCATTTGGATTGACTCCAGAGCCAGAGACTGTGGGCTGGGAGGTGCGGGGGACAGAAGAAGGATGTATTTATAAACCTGTTCCCTTGAGGATGGGATGTCTATGAATAGAAGCTTCTCAAATAAATGCTTATTCATAGAAATGTAGCTATGAATTCTTCATATTTGGAAAAGCAATGAAGAATATGTTAAATTTTTTAGAGTTTTTTTTTTTTTTAAGTTTTTTGGAGACATAGTCTTCTATAGAGCAGACCAACATTAAATTCACTTTGTAGCTGAGACTCTGACCCTCTTGCCTCCACCTCTGAAGTCTTGGGATCACAGGCAGTGGCAACAAGTTCTGTTTTGTTTTGTCTTGTTGAGACAGGGTCTCCTAGTGGTAGCTCAAGATGGCCTCTAACTCTCAAACTTCCTGCCTCAGCCTCCCAAGTGTTGGAATGTATGTTGGCTCCACTGCTCCAGGCTTTTAGTTTCATTTCAGCAACATTACAGGAGCTAGGGACATAGCTCAGTGGAGGAGAGTTTGCCTGGCATGCAAGAGGTCCTAGGTTCAAACCCCAGCACAGTAAACAGACTAATCAGTCAATCTATCAATGCCATTACAGGTTGAGCCCCCTTATCCTAAGTGTTTGCATTCATTTCAGAAGGGCTGGGGATGTAGCTCAGTCAGTAGAATGTTTACCTAGCATGCCTGAAGCCTGGTATTCCATCCTCAGACCCCATAAACTGAGCATGGTGGCATGTGCCTGTAATCCCGGCACTCAGGAGAATCAGATTACGTCATTCATGGCTACATAATGAGTCTGAGGCCAGCCTGGGCTACATAAGGCTGGCTCATCTCAAAACAAAATAAATCCTGGTGAAAAAGCGGTGGGAAATTGTTTTGTGGCAAATTCCCTTCAGCTCCTGGGTGAAATGGCCTCTGTGGGAAGACATCGGCCGCAGCTGCGGGTGAGCAAGGACCCTCTCTGACTCCCACTCTTTGCCTTGCCCCTCCCCTCAGCCGTGTAGAAGAGACCGGAGTGGTGCTGTCTCTGGAACAAACGGAGCAACATACTCGCAGACCCCCTCGGCTGAGTGCCTCCTCGCAGAAGGGTATCCCTGGCAACAGTGTAGGTATGGTTCAAGGCCATTGTGTCCTCAGGACCCCAAGAAGGAAGGCCAGGTGCATTTACTGTGGACCTGTCTATCTACTGCCTCTCTCTGCGTCGGGCCAGTCTCAACACAGCAATCTGGCTGTGAGATGACCCAGAACGAGGCCCTTCGGCTACTCCTCTCCAGCAGCGAACACAGTGGCCATTCTGATGTGCTGCTGAAAATGTCACAGTCAT
This sequence comes from Mus musculus, assembly GCF_000001635.26. Taxonomy (NCBI): domain Eukaryota; kingdom Metazoa; phylum Chordata; class Mammalia; order Rodentia; family Muridae; genus Mus; species Mus musculus. The sequence goes on along the minus strand of NC_000073.6, from coordinate 17,044,639 downwards.
CCTCTAGGCTTGGCACAGCAGAGCAGGGTCTGGCCTTCAGCCTTGGGTAACTAGGTTCTGTTCACCCTGCAGACTCTCCTGCTCCGCGGATCCTGGCCTTCCTGCACCCTCCGGCCCTGAGTGAGGCCTCCCTGGCTGCTGACCCTCGCCGTTTCTGTAGTCCAGACCTGCGCCGCCTCATGGCACCCATCCTGGATGGACCTCCCCCAGCTGCCACGCCCAGCACCCCACAAGCTACACGGAGACCCCAAAGTCCTCTTCCGGTAAACGGTGTCTCCTGTCTGAGCACGTGGAACATGTGCTGCTTAGGGCCTCTGGCTTGAGCCTTGCTATTCTATGTTGCCAATATCTCCACCTCAGAGATGAAATGGGGTTTCTCTAAGACATAGGTTACAAGATAGATATTATAACACACACCTGTGATCCCAGTACTTGGGAAGCTGAGGCAGGAGGGCTGAGTTTAAGGCTAACCTAAACTACACAGTAAAACCTTGTCTCAAAAATCAAACAGCCAGGCATGGAGGTGCACACCTGCAATACCAGCATTTGGGAGGCTGAGGTAGGAAGAGTTCAAGGCCAGCCTTAGCTCTCTAGTGAGTTCTAGAGCAGCCTGGAATGAGACCCTCTTCAACTTTCATTTCTATTGCTGTGGCAAACTATCCTGACAAAAGGGGCTGGAGAGGTTGCTCAGTGGTTAAGAGTGCTTGCTGTTGCAGAGAACCAGAGTTTAGTAGTCAGGAACCGCCCTGGATGGGTCACAATCACCTGTAATTCCCAGTCCCAGAAGATCCCACAGCATCCTCTTTTGGACTCTGTGGGTACCTGCACTCATGTGCATCACACACACACACACAACATAGGAGGAAAGGGGTTTATTTTGATTTGCAATTCCAGGTTTTATTTTATCATGGCAGGAAGACACAATGGCAAGAGCTTGAGACAACAGGTCATATCACACCCATAGTCAGGGGCAGAGAGAAATGTGTGCCCTCTGGTGCTCAATGTCATTTCTCCATTATGCAGTTCTGGACCCCTGACTAGGGAATGGTGTCACCCACAGTGGGCTAGGTCTTCTCACATCAATTAAGTTTACATTTTTGCATGTGTTTTGTCTGCATATATGTGTGTGGACCACTTATGTGTCTGGTTCCTGTGGCAGTCAGAAGAGGGCATCAGATCCCCCAAAACTGGAGTTATGGATGTTTTTTGAGTTACCATATGTGTACTAGGACTATCTCCAGCAATATCAGCCAGCAATATCTCCAGCCCCTACCTCAATTAGCTTCATTAAGACTATCACCCACAGGGCTGGAGGGATGGCCCAGTGGTTAAGAGCACTGACTGCTCTTCCAGAGGTCCTGAGTTCAATTCCTAGCAACCAATGGTGGCTCACAGCCATCTGTAATAGGTTCTAATGCCCTCTTCTGGTGTGTCTAAAGACAGTTACAGTGTATTCATATACATAAAATAAATAAATAAATATTTAAACAAACAAGCAAACACATTAAAAAAAAAAAAAAAGACCATTACCCACAGACATCCACAGGCCAATTCAGTGTAGACAGTCCCTTTGCCTAGGAGAGTCTAGATTATGGCAAGCTGATAATTAAAGCTAACCATCACAGACCTTGCCTTAAAATAATAAATCAGTAAATAAAGCCAAGAATGAAGAGACACATCTGTAATCCCAGAATTTAGGAACTGGAGGCAGGAAGACCCAAAGTGCTAAGTCATCCTCTGCTACACTGGGAATTCTGGGCCATCTTGGACTACTTGAGACAATGTCTCAAAACAAAAACAAAGAAGCAAACAAACAAAACCACCTTCATTTGCATTGCTGTTTGACCTCTTGTAATCTTCAGCCTAAGACCCCCACCTCTGCCCGAAACTATTATTGTCAGCACCTCCTCAGACTCAGTCTCCCGTGTCTCTGCTCTCTTCCCCTCCAGGCTGATCTCCCAGATAAGTTGACAGTGGGCTTGGAAAATGCGCACAGACTCTCCACTGCCCAGAAAAACAAGACCGTGGAGACAGATCTAGATATAGCTCAGGTGAGAACCAGCATGAAGGGGTCAGCTTATCTGGCTTTATAGAAGGGTGACGGGATGAATGGATGTGTGGATAGATGGAAACATGGATGGGTGGATGGATGGATGGATAGGTAGATAGATGACAGATTATAGATAGGTGATTGATTGGTTGATTGATTGATTAATAAATAGATGACAGATTAGATGTGACATTATAGATAGTATAGATAGATAATAGATGGATAGATTGATTGGTAGGGAGAAGATAGAGAGATAGATAGATAGATGACAGATTATAGATAGATGATTGATAGGTGACAGATTAGATAGATATGTGTGATTGATAGATGACAGATTATAGATAGATAATAGATGGAGAGATTGATTGGGAGATGGAAGATAGAGAGATAGATAGATAGATGACAGATTATAGATAGATGATTGATAGGTGACAGATTAGATAGATATGTGTGATTGATAGATGACAGATTATAGATAGATAATAGATGGAGAGATTGATTGGGAGATGGAAGATAGATAGATAGATAGATAGATAGATAGATAGATAGATGATAGATAGGTATAGATAGATGACAGATAAATAGATGACAGATAAATTGGTAGATAGAAGATAGATATAGAGAGATAGAAGGTAGATAGAGTAGATAGTTAAATGACAGATAATAGATGGCAGATAGATTATAGATAGATAGTAGATACATATGCATATATATATACATACACACACACACACACACATAGTAGACCATGGTTTCATTGGCTGGGCATAGGAAAGAGAAGACAAAAGAGCAGAAAGGGAGATAGAAAGAAATATAGAGACAAAATGATAGACAATCAAAACAAGAGACAGAGGCAGGGGCAGAGAACAGAGAAACAAGCACTCAAGAGAGACAAAGACAAAGGCAGACAGTGATACAGAGGGAGGTGGAGACAGAGACCAAGAAGAGGAAAGATGGAAAGAGATGAGGAGAGGGACAGACAGGAGGATAGAAAGACAGAGAGATAGGGTAAGAAAAGACAGAAATGAAGAAGGGGGGAGAGATACACACAAAAAGGGGAGAGATGACAAGTGACAGAGAGTGAGAGACAGACAAAGAAATAGATACAGAAACAGGGAAAGAGAGAGAGAGAGAGAGAGAGAGAGAGAGAGAGAGAGAGAGAGAGAGAGAGAAGAGATAGACAGAAAGACAGCCACAAGCAGATCTGGAGAGACTGGTCAAAGCCACAAAGACACCAAAAGAGAAACAGAGACAAACACAGGCACAAATGAGACTGTCAGAGTTGCCATGCCCTCTTGGGCTCCCCCAGGCCATGGGCCCTGCTGTGAACACTCTCCTGCCTCCTGCAGGACCCTGACACTCTGGACTTGGAGATGCTGGCCCCCTACATCTCCATGGATGATGACTTCCAGCTCAACTCCAGCGAGCAATTGCCCAAAGTCCACCGCAGACCTCCCAGGGTGGCCCGCAGGCCCCGTGCTCGGAGCTTCCATGGCCTGTCGCCTCCTATCCCTGAGCCCTCCCTACTACCCCGCTGGGGGAGTGATCCACGACTGAACTGTTCCAGTCCTTCCAGGGGCGATCGCCCCACAGCCTCCCTGATGCCTGGAACTCGGAAGAGGTGAGCCACAGCGAGAGAGGGGCATAACACAGGCATATAGAATGTCCCTGATCCTCTCATGCGTCAGCCCCGTCCCTCAGCATGCTTCCTGTCTCCATCTCTCCAGCCAGGCCCTCCATGTGTCCCACCTACTGGACCACCTTTTTCTCACCATTTATCCAAATCCCACAGCAGCCAGGATCAGTCATTATGACACATTTGCATACGACTTAGTGACAGTTTTTGTTATAATGGGAAGAAACTGGGGCTGGAAATACAGCTCCACAGTAGAGAACTTGCCTAGAATCCCCCAATGAGGGGCTGGGGGCGTGGCTCAGTGGTAGAGTCCCTGCCTAGAATCCCCCAATGAGGGGCTGGGGGCGTGGTTCAGTGGTAGAGTCCCTGCCTAGAATCCCCCAGTGAGGGGATGGGGTGTGGCTCAATGGTAGAGCCCCTGCCTAGAATCCCCAATGAGAGTTTGGGGGTATGATTCAATGGCAGAGTGCTTTTCTAGAATCCACCAGTTCGGAGACATTCAGTCACTACGGAACTCTAGCTAGGTGCTCAACTACTGAGCCATACCCTAACCCCTCACTGATGAGTTCTGCGTGGATTCTCCAGTGCTGAGCTATATTGCCATTGTGGGGAGGTGGATGAATGGGTAAATACAGAGATGGGAAAAAAATTAGTGGTGGGTAGGTAAATGGATGAATGGATAAATGGGTAGATAAAAAAATCAATAGATGAGTGGATGGTGGCTGGAAGGTGAATGGGAGGTTAGATGGGTGAATAGATAGGTGGAAAAAAAAGATAAATGGAAAGCTCAGTGAATAGATAGATAGATCTTTAAAGGGTAGATTAATCAATAGGTGGATCACCTATGCATGGATAGGAGGAGCATGATAGATGAATGAGTGAATGAATGAGTATATGCATGAATGAATGAATGGATATTTTCATGAATGAATGAATATATCATGAATGAATATTTTCATGAATGAGTGAATGAGTGAATGAATGAATGAGTAGACAGATGGGTGAGTGGATAAGTGAATAGCATGAGTGAGTAGGTGGGAGAAAGAATGAATGAGTAGGGTAAATGGACAAATGGGCAGAAAGGAGTCGGGGGAGAAGACAGATGACCTACTAGGGGGAAACTGTAGGTCACAGTTCCTATGAGTGAAAGGATGCTCTGTGGGTGGATGAGTACACTGGTAGGCATGTATGTAAGCATTGTGTGGGAAGGGCATCAGCTTCCACACCGGTACCCACATTTGCCCAGGCTTCCTGCGTTTTGAGAATCTTCCTGTGTCTCTATAGGGCCTTGGCCCAGAGCTCAGAGGACAAAGGGTTGGAGCTGCTGGAAACTAAGCCGCCCAAGCGGTCCCCAAGACTAGAACCTGGAAGCTTCCTGCTGCCTCCGCTCAGCCTGGTAAGTTTAGAGACTCGGGCTGTGTGTGGGCGGGGGGAATGTTCTCCAAGTCTCTGAACCCAGCAGATGCAAAACCTCCAATGTTATAGATGGGAAAACCAAAGAGGGCCAGGGGCTGGCTGAAGGTCAGATGGAAGATCAATGGTCCAGCTGGAGACAGGACCTTGATCCTCTCAGTCTGCAAATACGTAGCTAGTACCCAAAAAAGACATGAAGTAACTCAAGAATAGTGAGGCAGTTTGTGGGGCAAAAAAAATGGGGTCCTGCGTCCGCTTAGGGCTAGGGCCACTGGGCGAGGCAGATTCAGGGATGGTTGACTGGCGCTGACCCCCACGGAACAGCCAGGCAGGCGTTGGACTGTGAGAAGCCGCGGGATCCCACTCCAGAGGTGAGGAAAAGGCATAGTCTAAGTTCCCTGCAGAACTGCTGGAGTCAGGCTCCGACTCTCGGGCACCAGAGACCACCGAGCACCGTGGAAAAGCCGGTTCTGGGGTTCCTGGGCCGCACGGAGGCCAGGGACAACAGGTTTTCGCTCTCCGACATCCCAGATACTGTGGAAGAGCTGAGAGCAGTCTGGCCCCGGGGGACGAACGGAAAAGGATAGGAGGAGAGCTCTGGCAGGTTACCACAGGGATGAGAGAGTCTAGCTAGCTCAGGTGGCTTGCTTGGACAGCTTGGGTTGGTGGCGGCAGTAGTTGGAGCACAGGGAGGCTTCCTAGCCGGAGGTTAGACGTGCAGCTCGTTAGAGGGAAGCCTGCTCCATTGCTTCAGCATGGCGGGTCCAAAGAGAAGAAGCAGTCCATGGTTTTAAGGCGTTTATTGTACAAAGGCAGAGAGAGGGAGAGAGTAGAGAAGCAGAGGGCAGCCATGGCCACTTGGGGAGACGGGGGAAGGGAGGTGGGGGAAGGAGGGGGAGAGGCAAGAGTAAGAGCAAGAGGGTAAGAGAGGGAGCAAGAGAGTGAGGAGGGGCAAGCATCTCCTTTTATAGTGGTCTGTGGCTATCTGGCTGTTGCCAGGTAACTGTGGGGGTGGAGTCTGGACAGCTTACGAGACTGATGGCCAGAGAATTATAGAGCTGGGCCTCATGTCAGGAGCCTGTGTCTGGGAGCGTGGCAAATGGGCCTTCCGCCCCTTGCAGATTAGTCTGCCCCTGCAGATTAGGGGTTTAAACCTAGCTTGACCAGAACACAGGCTGCCTTTCACGGTCCCACAGCAGTTCATCGGATGAGAAGGAATCTTCTCGCCTTCCGTGGTCCTCCTCCAAAATCAGAATAGCCTCAGATCTGTAGTGTTTAAAGAATAAATGCTGGAGCCAAGTGTGGGAGCATGGCCAAAACCCCAGCCCTAGGGAGACTTAGGCAGGAGGATGACCAGATGGAGGTGAGCCCGAACTACATAGTGAGACCCTGTCTCAAAAGACAATGTGAGAAAAAAAATCTATTGTGCACAACAGCAAAATCTGGTTTATTTCTTAAAGCCACCCTGGGTTGGATGACTTCTGTAATCCCTTTGTCTACTGCATCCCTATCCTACAGGGCTTCTCTGCTCCATAGTCTGCAAGAACTGTTTGAATATGAAGGGTGTGACTAATAGTATCAATAGCTCACATTTTACTGCTGCGCTGAAGTACAAGACTAACTTATCTAATCCTCCTGAGTATACTTTCATAGTATTTAATAATAGTAAGCATCATTGTGGTGAGACAGGTACACAGAAGGAAAAGAGCATTAACGGTCAGTCTATACAGCACACTTAGATGGGACGCTGAGAAGAATTTAACAACAGGACTGTCGGGGGTGTGAGTGCGGTGCTGTAGCAGCCAGCACTGGCCCTAGCCATTAAGGGCTAACACCTTCCAGAGTGGGGCACAGCCAACCCGCAGCAGCCCAGCTGGACAGCTGCCTTCCTCTTCCCACTGGCTAGGGTCTGCTGAGTCCAGTAAGAAAACAGCAAAGTTGCACAGCACTGTAGTCAGTGCTGGGCCACAGAGGTGGAGAAAGGAGGAAGGACCACCCAGAGGATGTCCAGAATAGTGACTTTCCCAAAGTCTCTCAAATGACTAGTACTTACCAGGATCCAATTAACCACTGCACCATACTGCCTTGTCAGATACGATGATGATGATGATGATGATGATGATGATGATGATGATGATGGTGGTGGTGGTGGTGGTGGTGGTGGTGGTGGTGTTAGTGGTGGTGCTGATGATGGTGTTGAAATGCTGATGCTGATAGAGCTAATAGGATGAGGATGCTAATGGCTGTTTGAGGCTGATGATGGTCGTGGTACTGATAATGGCATTAATGGTGATGATGACAGCTCTTGTCTCCCTCACTCCCCAGAGTTTCCTTCTGCAAGGTCGACAACTCCCGGGGAACCAGCAGGATCCCAGAGCCCCCCTCGTGCATTCTCATGAGCCCTTGGGTGAGTCATAAAGTCTGGCTCTACAGAAACGTCAGGCCTCTTCCTCCCTGGATGGTCCCAGAAGTAACTGAAAGAGGAGGGGAAGCACCTTAGGGGAGGGTGAGGGAGGGTATCTTAGGGTTGCTTTTCTCTGTGATGAAACACCAGGACCACCTCCACATCCTAGGCCATCACTGAAGGAAGTCAGGACAGGAACTCAAGCAGGGCAGGAACCTGGAGGCAGGAGCTGATGCAGAAGCCATGGAGGGGTGCTGCTTGCTGGCTTACTCCCCCTCACATGCTCAACCTACTTTCTTATACAACCCAGAACCTCTAGCCCTGGGATAGCACCACCCAGCCCATGGGCCCTCCCCGATCAATCACTGATTAAGACAATGCCCTACAGGCTTGCCTACAACCCAGTCTTAAGGAGGCATTTTCTCAATTGAGGCCCCCTCCTCTCAGATGACTCTAGCTTGTGTCAAGTTGACATAAAACTGTCCAATGCAGAAGGTGCCCACAACCCTTCCCTGTTCTCCTGAGCCCTGTGGAAAGAAAGAGAGATGCTACGGAAGGATAAGAAGGAAGGATAAGAAGGAAGGCTACCCCTTGGGGTGGAAGCCAAGGTCTCCTGGACCCAGATACAAGTCCACTTCAGAGCTTAGCCAGGTTAAGATAGCTCCACAAGGTAACTCCCAGCCATGAGGTTTTGGGTCGGCTGCTTGTGAAGCCTCGGCTCCTCTATCTGTCAGTGGGGGCTATGGCTACAGTTCTTCCCTGGAGAGCCTGTTTGGAGACATGAACTGTGGAGATGCTGCATGGGCAGAATTCACCCAAGAACTGTCCTGTAGTAAGTGTCCGAGAAACACCTCCTTCTGTGGCTGCAGGGTGGGGCAGTGCTGGCTCTGCAGCCTTTCGGCTTGTTTGCCTTTTTATGGAGATTTTTCCCTCAGCTACCAAAAGCTTTGGCTTCTCTTGGAGCCTCTGGTGGGTCCTGGGGATGGAACCCAGTGGCCTGTTCTTGCCTTCCAACCTGTCTATGGTTTCTAGGGACTGAACTCAGATTGTCAAGGTTTGCAGCAAACACCTGAACCCCCTGAGCCATCTTGCCAGCCTGCCTCCCTGCCTTAGATGCACGTACGTATATGGGTGCTGATTCTCTCCTGATTCGCCTCCCTTTTCTCTGCAGGCCTAGCTCCCTCGCTGCTCTCTCTCTGCCAGCATGAGGAAACTGTCCAGCCCAGGAACCGCTTCCCGCCAGCAGCAGGCTTGGGCCAGACCCACTGAGTCAGCCTTCCTCTCAGCCCTCTTCTTCTATCCCAGAAAGGACTCAGCCACACTCCACACCAGCAGCCTACACCCAGGATGGGGCCTCTCTCCTCTGAGTGTGCCCCCCCCAGCCAGCCACAGTCCTACCTCAGCCCCCCAACCTTCTGCTGCCCCCAGTCGGAGGCTTCTTGGGTATTCTCAGCTCAGTGACCTTTGGGAGGGGTGTGTGACCCTCCCCACCTCCTCTCAGGACTTCCTTTGGGGTTCTCCACAGTTCTCCATACCTCAATACCCCTTTTTCTGACTCTCTTTGCTTTATTTGGGAGAATGAGGGGTTGGGAGAATCGGAGATCCATCTCTGATCCTGGCCCCATGGAGCTTAGACAACTGTAATCACATTTTTTGGTTGTTGTTTTGGTTTTTTTGTTTGTTTTTTGTTTTCTCCCTGTTCCTCTTCTATCGGCTTGACTTTGTCCTTTTCACAATAGGGCATTCAGTCACTCTGCATTGCACAGATCCACAGCAATTGTGAGACTCTGGTCTTCCCCCTCTTCCGTGGCAAATGTGGGAAGACTCTGGGTCAGATTTCACCTCAAACAACTTATGGAGTCTCAGCCTTCCAACTGCCCCCCAGCTCTGCTTGCCATGTCTGCTCCTGACTTCATGCTGGCCCCAGACGCTGCCTAAATAATGACTTCATTTGTGATCTTCCTGTGTTAGGGGGAGCCAGCGACTTCCTCCACTCCACAGACCTATAATCTCTGGATCTTGAATACTTGACTCCCACCTTTACTGTTTGTAGACTGTGCAACTTCTAGCCTTCCCTGGACCTAGGCTATACCACTTTCTCTCTTCCTTGCACCTAGACATGTAGCTCCTGGTCTTTGTTGGCTCTAGACTGAAAACCCTTGGGCCTTCTCTGGTTCTAGAGATCTCTGGGTTCTCTGATTCTAGACTTTCTACTTCTTGGTTCTAAAACATACAATCCATGGCTTTTCCCTGGCTCTCTGACTCCATATTTCTCATCTTTTTTCTGTTTCTAGAATGTGAAACCTGTGAGCTTCATTGGCTGTAGACTGTACCACCAGTGGTCTCCTCTAGTTTGTGACTCATGACCTCTGGCCTTCCCTTGTTCTAGACACTGTGGCCTCTGGCCTCCATGGTTCTAAACTGTGTTGTTCCTGCCTTCTTTTGTTCTAGACTGTTCAATCTCTGACATTCTCTAGTTCTAGTCTGTACAGTCTCCAGTCTTTTACCTGACTCTAGACTGCAGGCCTTTGGACCTGGCTCTGGTTCTAGACCATGCCACTTCTCTGGCCTTTTCTCTGATTCTAGACTTTAGGCCCTCTGGTTTTCTGTGGTTCTAGAACAGGGGTTCTCAACCTTCCTAATGCTGCAACCCTCTAATACAGTTTCTCATGTTGTAGTGACCACTGACTATAAATTTATTTCATTGCTGCTTCATAACTGTAATTTTGCATCTGTTATGAATCATAATGTAAATATCTGGTATGCAGGATATCTGATATCTGATCCTCAAAGTGGTCACAGCCCACAGATTGAGAGCTGCTGTTCTAGACTCTACAGCCTATGAGCTTCTTTGATTCTAGGTTATGCTGCCTCTGGTCTTCACTGGTTCTAAACTAGATGACCACTAGCCTTCTCTGGCATTCCCTGGTTCTAGACTGTGCTGTCATTGACTTCCCCCTGGTTCTACACTGTGTTATCATTGGCTTCCCCCCTGGTTCTAGACAGCATCATTTCCAACATGGTCTGTTAAAGACCTCAATTTCTTCAAACCCCTCTACTTCCACATCTCATACTCTTTAGTTCTTTCTTGGGCTGGATCTCACAGCTCCCAATCTGCCATTTTAAAGTGGGGTTTGAATTACATAATCTGTAAAGCTCTCTGGATCTAAAGCCTACAACCACCAAGAATCCTCTAGCTTCAAGGCTTATTCTGTAATTTCCTCTGGTTCTAGGCCTCTTCTTAAAAATCCTCTGGTTCTCATGCCCTCTGCTGCCTGTCATTGCAGACCATTGGTGTGTGTAGTAGCAAGGATTAAACCTCAGGCCTTGCACGTGCTAGGCAAGCACTCTACCACGGAGCTTTCCCCAGTCCTGTCTTATGTCTTATTTTGAGACAGGATCTTTATTGGTTGCACAGACTAACCTTGAACTCAAGTCTGTTCAGATAGACCCTGAACTCATCCTGCTTCAGCCTCCCGAGTAGCTGGGAATTACAGGCCTTTGAGACTGGGGCCAGCTAATCTTATAATTGGCGATCTCCTCTTGTTTCTGGATTCCCCAACTCCAAGCTTCTTATTAGCTCCGGTCTTTCTAATCTGTAAGACAGTTGGTTTCAAATCCAGACCTGATTTCTAGATCATTTTGGTTCCAAACCTCATGATGTCGAGTTTATTGTTCTTCAGACCCCTGTGCTTTCCCCCAGTAAGGAGGAGTGGAGTGAGTTTTATGTCTTGAACTTGGATCTGGCCTTTCTGGAACCACATACCACGTGCCCATTCTTTTGGGTTCTGGATTTCATTACCTTTAATCATTACCCATGTTTTAGATTATGTAAACTCTAGACCCCGAAACTTCCAGGATCCTCTGTTCTCAGATGCTCTGGTGATCTGCCTATTACTGAGCTTCAAATATCAAGGTGGGCAGTGGTGGTGCACGTCTCTGATCCTAGCACTTAGGAAGCAGAAGGAGGCAAATCTCTAAGTTTGAGGCCAGCTGATCTATCGAGCAAGTTCCAGGATGCCAGGGCTACATGGAGAAACCCTGTCTCAAAATCAACAAAACAGAACAAAACAAACAGCAAATATCTTCTGGGGTTTGTTACTGTTTTGAGACAGTGTCTTAAATTCATTGACCATAAAATTGCTATGTAGCCAAATGATTTTAAATCCGTGATACCCCTTCACCCACCCCACCAAGTGCTGGGGTTACAGACATGCCTAGTTGTATGTGGTGTTGGAGACTGAAGCCAGAGCTTCATGCATGCTAGGCAAGTACTCTACCAACTGAGCTACACCCAGCCTCTATAAATGTCTTCTGCATCTAGACCTATCCCATGAGTTTCTTTGGTTCTAGACCCCACAATTGCCCAGTCCTCTTTACTTCAGATCTTAACAACTCAAAGTACCCTGAATCTAGAACAGAGTTTGAAAATATCAGCGGATATCTTGCCTTCTATATTTCTCTAGTTCTAAGCCTTAGAACCCCAATCTTGATTCTAGATTTAAGATCCTAAAATCCCTGTGGATTCTAGACCTTGGTTTGGGGGCTTTTCTTTCCCCAGGAATGGGCTGGATGACATGCAGCTCTGACTGGCCTCCAGCTCACTATAGAGCCAGAGATGACCTTGAACTTGTGACCCTCTTCCCTCTGCCTCTCAAATGCTGCGATTGCAGGTGTCCAGCAGCTTGCTCACTTTGTGTGGTGCCAGGGATGAACCCCAGCTTTGTGCGTGACAATCAAGCACTCTACCAGCAGAGACACATCCCTCTCCTACGCTTTGTCTAATTCTGTCTCTCTGGGTTCCTTGGGGTTCTAGGCCTCATAGTTTCCAGTTGCCTCTGGCTTCTGCTTCTCCTTCCTCAGGCTCTAGTATGTAGCCTTCAAATGTCTCTCGTTGTAGAATCTAGAACTCACCATGTAGATGTCCTTGATCTAAGATCTCGCACCCCTTGACTCCCTGGGTTCAAATCTGATCCTTCTAGCTCCGTCTGGGCTTCCCAGCCCTCACTGAACTTGTCTCAGTTCTTAACCCTCCAGTCTTCTCCTCCCAGATGTTCTGCTCATGAAGTTCACGCTCAAGCCCCTCCTGTCTCATAGCCCTAAAAATTCTCTACCCTAGAACCTCTTTCACACCTCACCCCAAGCCTCCAGGCATGCATTCAACCTTAACTCTACTCCAGGTATCTAGGGACCTGGGGCTCCTTCTCCTTCCTAGGAGCTCCATAATCCAGCCGCACACAGGCACACGCACAGCCCTATCTGCATATCTTGGGGTGGGGAAAGAGGGCAGGACCCCTCCACTGTCTCCCACCAGCTATGCATCTTCCTAACCCCCAGCTCCCCTTCCACGATGGTGCTACTCTGGGTCTTCCACAGGAGAAGACTCCCATCTCTACCTTATTCACCCCTCTTTGGAAGGCACTACTTTGTCTTGTCAAGAGGTGGCCTGTTCAGGTGCTACAGGGGAAAGGGACTGAATCCTCTCTCCCCTCATGGGTGTTGTGGGCCCTTAACCGGAAAAATTGTCCTGGCTAGGAGGGAGGGAAGGACATGGCCCAGCTATCCTTAGCCCAGAAACCCACAAATGTCTCCAAAACCACCATAAAGACCTCTCCTTGTTAGGCACCAGAGAGACCGGTGTTGACTCATCTGTGGGGTTGCTTTGGAGGTTGTGGGTACACTGTGTAGCTGGGATTCCTTGTTTTTTTATGGAGAATGTGACAAAGCCTATTGTAAACCAGGCTAGCCTCAAATTCACTGTGTAGCCAAGGATGACCTGTAACTTTGATCAGCCTGCCTCCACCTCTTAAGTGCTGGTATAACAGGGGTGTGCCACTACCACTACATTTGGCTTTCATAATACTTTCTGGTGCTGTGTGTGTGTGTGTGTGTGTCTCTGTGTGTGTATGAGTCTCTGTGTATGCTGATGTTGCTATTTTGTGGAAACATGTGGGTCTTTGTACCATGCTTCTGTGGTGGGAGGATTGTGATTCTTTCTGCACATTGATGTTAGTTTCTGGATATTTTTCTGTACTTTCTTGTTGCAAACATTGTGATTTTTTTTTTCATTTTATTTGTTTTGTGTGCATGAGTTTGGGTGTGTGTGCATACTATATGTGTGCATATTAAAGGACAACTTGCAGGACTTGATTCTTGCCTTTCACCATGAGGGTCCTAAGTATCACACTCTCAAGTCTTCAGGCTTGGAGGCAGCATCATTACTTGCTGATGCTTCTCAGTAGCCTGTGGAGTTTGGAGTTCGTTTGTTTGTTTAATGCAGGATCTGATCTATCACGGCTGATCGTTAACTCACTGTGTAGCCAAGAACTTCTCTATCTCCCAAGTGCTGGGATGACAGGCATGCTTCACCACACCTGTTTTCTTCGGTCCTGGGGACTGAACCCAGGAGCTTGTGCATGCTAATTACTCTACGGATTGATCTACATCTTCAGCCATGACTGATCACAGTGCACTTTGATTCTTTTCTTAATGTCGGTGTGATGCTGTGATGCTGTATATGTGTGTGGGACTTTGTAGCACAGTAATTCAGAGAGAGAGAGAGAGAGAGAGAGAGAGAGAGAGAGAGAGAGAGAGAGAGACTGTGTGGGAGATTGAGTCTGCAGATTCCGTGTGGGAGGGTGTATCTGTTCTGTTTCGACTCCGTGAGTGTCACTCCTCTACCCCTCTCCCATGTGACCCACACAGGAACCCAGGCAAAACCACTTTCAAGTTGTTGCACGTGCTGTGCCTTCTGTTTTAAATGTCTTTCCTGAAGATGCGCCTCAGTTTATAACGTGACTGCCTAGCGGGCATGAAGGCCTGAGTTCCATCCTCAGTACCACATAAGACAGGGCTCAGTGGCACAGACCTGTAATGCCAGCACCTCTTATCTGAAGGTAGCCTGAGTTTAAAGCCAGCAGAGACTATATAGAACCCTGTCAAAAAACACCCAACAAAACCTAATACTTGTGACCTCAGGCCTAACACTCCTCCAGGAAGTCATTTTTGCTTCCCCCAGGTGGACAAGATCTTCCTACACCCCCTAAACAGCCCCTCATTCCAGCTTGATTCACTTTGTTGAACTCAGGCTACCTGTAATGTCCTCTACATGGAGAGTGCTTCTGTTAAGTCTCTCAGGTAAACACTAACTCATATGAACTTTTGGTTAGGTTAGGGTTTTTTGGCTGGGAAAAGGAGAGAGAGGGAGAGAGGGGGGGGGGGGGAGACAGACAGAGAGACAGAGAGAGACACAGAGAGAGAGAGACAGAGAGAGACAGAGAGAGAGAACCCAGGTTGACCTGGAACTAACTCTGTGGCTCATGCTAGCCTGAAACAACTCTGGATAAATCTTCCTCCTCAGCCTCTCAAATGCTGGACTGCAAGGGTGAGCCACCAAGCCAGGCTTCTCTTAAGCCTCCTCTGCATGTATAGGCAGGCACTATTACTAGCTCCTCCTCACAGAGGAAATAATAGTATTGTGGCTTGCTCAAGATCACATAGCTTCAGGAACAATTGGAGCTGGGTTCAAATTTGTTAGAGCAGATACTGCCTCAAAAAAAAAAAAATCAAAAGAAAATTCACTTCCTACATGATCCCACTGGCACTGGCAGGTATAGTCAAATAGGGACTGTGCCTAGAAATTAGATTCAGATTCACTCTCAGTCAGACTCTTCAGGAATACGTTGATGCCTGTGGACACACGTCAAATGGACATGTGTACCAACATCGATTTTCCAGAGTGATTGTTAGTTGTAGTCAGGGGTGGAGCGGGGGAGGTGAGGCTGATACACAGCCTTAAAGCACTTATATATAGTGTTAGTGTCTAGATTGAGGACTTAAAGACTAGAATAGGAAGATACACAGTGGGGTCTGAAGATGTTACTGGAGGCTAGACTACCCGTGGCTTCTCAGAAAGAGTTTGGGTTGTCTCACGAGGGAGCTGGGGAGCCATGGAAGGCTGCGGCGGGTGCCAGTTTTACAGTATTCCAGCAAGATGCCTCTGACTGCCATATGGAAGGTAAACTGGAGGAGGGAGGATGAACGCAAGCATCAGAGGAGGCTGAAGCTCTGATCCAGGCACAGGAAATGCAAGCAGCAACAGTGTCATTTAAAAGATCCCTTTGGGGCTGGGGTGTTGTGGCACACGCCTTTAATCCCAGCACTTGGGAGGCAGAGTTAGGCGAATTTCTGAGTTCAAGGCCAGCCTGGTCTACAGAGTGAGTTCCAGGACAGCCAGGGCTACACAGAGAAACCCTGTCTCGGAAGAAAAAAAAAAATCCCTTTGGTGTGGTTGTTTGTATTCGGAACAGCGTCTCAGGTATCCCAGGCTGGCCTTGAACCTGAAATTCTGATACTGTTGCCTCCACCTATCAAGCCTTCAAATTACTGAGGTGCACCTTTCAGCCTGATTTATATAGTGCTGGAATTGGAACTCAAGCCTGGAGCACTCTAGACAAGTACTCTACCAACTGAGCTACATCCATGACCCTTTAAAAGGTTTTTTCTAGGACTTGACATGATGATGCAAAGCTTTAATCCCAACACTTGGGAGGTACAGGCAGCTGGGTCTTTGAATTCAAGGCCAGCCTGGTTTATATAGCAAGTTCCAGGCTAGCCAGGGTTGCATAATTAAATCCTATCTCAAAATAAAAAAATAAAATAAATTAATAAGGATGCTGTTGGGCTCGGAACAAACATGGTACAATTGAGACTTGTCAAGACTTGAAGATCGGGATGCCTTGTTAATAATTCAAAAAGAGCCTTGATTTGCAACGTTCAAGTTTTATTTTGTTTGCTTGAGAAACTACCCATTTTCCAAAAGGGTTACTGAGGAGACAAGAGATAAACTTGTTCAAGGTCACACGAGTAATTGGCAGCACCCAGCTCCAGAGCAAACTCCGGGTTGGGCAGGGTGCTGGTTTGAAAGCAGCCCCACCCGCCGGAGGCAACGCAACCCAATCACCAACCCTAAAGGAAGCCGGGATCTCCAAGAAACTTTTGCAGCCTCGCAACTTTGGGAGTAGGCGCCCTCCCGGCCTGCCCCCATCCACAAGGCCCCTTCTCTCCTTTCTGATTGGCTACTTCTACAAGTACAAGTACGGTCTGGATACCCTCTGGTCACCTTGTCCTCCCGGCGCTCTGGGGGCGGGGGCGGGGGGGGGGGGAAGTTGGGGGGGACGCCGCGCAGGCGCGTCAGGAGTGCCTTTGGGGCCCGCGCTTTACGACACTTGTGCGGCAGCGGCGGCGGTCACTCGGCACTCCTTCGCGACGGTTCGGCCTGGTGCCGCGAGCGGCCGTTGCCAGGGTGGGGGTCGCTTTGCGGCATGGCGATGGCGGAGGGCGAGCGGACTGAGTGTGCTGAGACCCCCCGGGACGAACCCCCGGCCGATGGCACTCTGAAGCGGGCAGAGGAGCTCAAGACACAGGCCAACGACTACTTCAAAGGTGCGCCCGGCCCGGACGGGGTGAGGGAGGGTGGACAGCGGCCCAGGCTGTGGGGGTGCCAGGCCCGGCGGGGAACCATGGCAACGCGGAGCGGCAGCCTGGGCGCCGGGCAAGCACTACAGAGTAGCCAGGCGCGAGGAGGAGGCTCAGGCTGGACGACAGACTGGGGAGAGCTGCTGAGAAGTGGATACCAAGCAGAAGCCACTCACTGGGGAGACTGAGGCAGGCGCTGCTACACGATAGGGGAAAAGCAGGGGGCCGACATGTGAGTGCTACCAAATGTGAGACCTGGACAGAGGTGCTAAATGGTGGTCAGACCTGAAGAGGGCGCTACCAAATAGTGACATGTGTTTAGGGCAGTGATGGCGCTGCCGAGTGGGGAGGCCTGAGATGAGTATGACCGAGAAGAGAAGGCCCAATAGAGAAGGGAATTATGGGGATGGAGGTAGATAATTATATTGGAAGGCGATTTGGGGTGATCCAAGGAAACGAGTAGGGTGGAGAGGTGGAGCAGGAACGAATAGGGTGATCTTGGGCTAAGAGTGCCATGTGGGAGGACATGTCTCCGTTCATTCATTCTTTCAGTACACTTGTATTAAATAAGTGTCATGTGCTACACGGCCTGTGCTTGGCTCTGAGGCTGCAGCGATGAATGCAACACATGACTCGGATTTAAGCAGAACCAATCATTGCAAACTTGTGATGATCACTTTGGGTCAAGGTGACAACACAGGAAATACAGCTTAGAGTCTGCTTTCGATGGTGAGGTCGGGAGTGCCTGGAGAAAGAGGCTTTTTGAGGCGAATTGACAAGGAGTTTTACACGTGGGTCCTGACCACTGAGTTTGTGTGAAGACCCTGGGGTGGAGAGTGATTGAAAACAGACTGGCTTGGCTGGAGTTTGAGGAAACTGGGGGTACGAGGGGAAGACTGATACAAGAGAAGATTAAGATAAGGGGACAGAGCATGCAAAATCTGAATTCGTCACAAAGATGAGTTTTGGGTTTCCTTCGCTGTCCGAAAAGGGACATTGAGTGGGTAGATGGGACCAGTCTGGACTGGAGAAAATTTTGAGTGTAACCAGCCTATGGTTGGAGGTGCCCTGGGAATGGATGAAGTCACCAGAGAGTGGGATCTAGAGAGAACCTAGGATGGAGTTTTCATGTTTACAGCGGAAAAGGGGCTACTGAGGAGAAGTGACTGAGGTGGAAGAGAAACCAGGAAAGGTGCCACAGGCTAAGAAAACAAGGTTCTTCCGGAAAGAAAGCCACGTGCCTGATCACCTAGCCCCAGGCACTGTCCATCAGAGCTTTTGCTCCCAGAGGAACGCGGTGACGTTAACAGCAGTTGTAGATGATAAAGAGGCTGCCAGCCCAGAAGACCCTGGCTGGTGAAGGCAAGTGAGGAATTGGAGACCAACAGGCACAAGTGTCTCGGTTCTGAAAGGGAATGGAGAATTGGGGGCAGATGGCAAGAGGGAGTAGGTGGGGGTCCTAGGGATGCTTTTTCAGCTATGGCCCAAAAGAGAAACAGACCCAGCTGTAACAGATCTGGAGGAGGTGGGGGAAGGTGAGAAGGATTTAGAGTCCTTGGGGAAAGGTGCCCACCCCCCATGGGGATAAGCCCAGACATGGTGCTTGCCTGTCATCCCAGCTCTCTGGAGGTGGAGGTGGGAGGATTGTGAAGACCAAGGAGAGAGGTGAGGCCAGAGTTAGAGCCTTCGGGGGCTGAGTGGTTTTATAGGTGTCATCCTAACGGTGGCTTGGAGCTGTGGAGGGGTTTTAGGAGAGTGGTCCAGTTACTTTGGGTACTGGTCCTCCTTGCTGTTCAGAGACTGGATTCAAAGGCCAGGCTGGAGAGAGGAGACTGGAAGGGAAGACAGGTGAGGGGTGGAGCCTTTGACCAGGCTAGTGGGAGGAACTGAGGCTGGCTGCCCAGAGACGGGGAGGGGAGCAGGTGGCTAAGGTGAGTGGAGCCTGGCACTAGGGAGTGGGGCAGAAGTGGAGGTGGTTAGAAGGGTTAGGATGCAGCTACACATAGAAGGTGGGAGGGGACTTGAGCTGTCAGCAGAGGCCCTGGAGAGCTAAAGCTGGTCCAGATTCATGCCTTCTAAAGAACGGGGCTTAGGGCGGGGTGGGGCTGCTAGAAGGGAGGGAAGTTAATGAGTGTGAGAGATCCTATCAGGACGGTAAGCCTGGCTTGCAAGGTTTGGAAGGTTGGAGGCCACCAGCACCAGTTGACTAGGCCCAGCTATGTACTGGTTGGAAGAAGGCGCGGCCATCTTTCCTTGGGTCCTGAAAAGATCATCCAGAAACTGGGCTACTGCTGCAGAGGACAGGTAGGGGAAGGAGTTAGCCATCGGGAAGGACCCTTCACCCTCACCCCTGCCTCCCAGGTCCTGAGGTTTGGGCTCCCAGGAACTTAGGGCTGGGCAGGCAGCCAGAGGGGCCTGGCCTGGAGCTGACTTGAAGGAGCACCCTTCCTGATCCAGGCCTCCCGCTGCTGTGGGCAGGCAGTGGCAAGCACAGAGCCCCAGGCTCAGGCTATAAGTAAGGATACCAATAAAAAGAATAATTGCAGCTAGCTTTCATTAAACCTGTGGTGGCCAGGCACTCCTGAGCTGAACCCTGCCTGGGGCATTGGGGGTGGCAGAGAGCAGCCACTTTGGTTTATAGAGGAAGCCACCTCACAGTGAAACTTCTTGCCCAGGGTCAGAGTGTGTGAGCAGAAGGCGGATATCCCCTTCCTCCCCACGTGCTCGGTGCAGCTCTCCCTGTTAGACGCATCTGGTCTCAGCGGGGAGAAGGGGGCCCTGTGGAGGAAAGGGGGATCTCAGGGACTCAGAAGATCCCCACCCCCAAACGTAGATGGTTCCTCTGTAAGCTCAACCCCACTGTAAGGGTTCTGGGGACAGAGCTTAGTGCCCAGCTCAGTCAGAGTCCACGGGAAGCAAGCCTCTGCTCTTTCTCCTCCCTGAGGAAGAAGGCTGTGCTCACCAACCAAGGGTCTTCATGGTTGGAGAGATGAGGGTGAGGAGTACTGCATCATGATTCAGGGGTCTCCTCTGTGAGCACAGATGAACGGTTGAACCCCACTGTACCTAGAGGGTAAGTGATAGATACTACTGCAGCTGAAGGATGGCACCAGGCTGGGGTGCGGCAGCCGGTCAGTGCCTTCATGGTTTCGTGGTGGAGGCCTCCTCTTCCCTGTACTCTCCTTCCCTCCTCTGTTTGGTATGGGTTCTCAGGTGCAGCCTGAGAGTCTGAGGCTCTCCACCTGCATTTAAGTGCCTGCTGCATGCCCTTGTCCCCTTAAGGAAGTCTCACGTCACTGGTTGGAGTACTAACCAGCAGCCTCTGGAGCCCAGCCAGGACAGCAAAGCCCTCAGAGGCACTGACATTTTGGGGAGGCTTCTGAGCTTCGCTGCCTGCTAGTCTTTCTGCCTTGGTGGCTTCTGGGAAGTTCTAGGACCTGCCATCTTAAGGTTCTCAGGCCTGGGAGACCACCAGAGCGGCAGAGCTGGGACAGGGAAGCTGGGGGAGGTCAAATAGGGCTTCCTGAGAGGGGACATTTCTACCTTCTGGAAGTCCAGGAAGGACTGCGGAGCTGTGCCCCTAGGAGCAGCTGTTCCAGCTCTGGTCTCAGTGTCTACACTTCCCCTTCCTTTATTCTTCCTTCCTCTACCCTAGTTATGAGGTTATTCAAGCTCACATTTCTACCCCAGGGCTTGACTCAGGCCCCTGGGCTGTCTGAGCCCGGAGCACTTGTCACTGTTATCTGGGGTCAGATATCACTCCTGGAAAGACCAGCAGTCCCTGGAGGGCAGGACTGTATCCCAGACAAGGCAGGAGCTTGGAGAAGGGAGACAGACACCGAGCTTCGGAAGTGTGTGGGTCCAGCAAACAGGACACAAAGGTCACTGCAAGTGTTCTACAGAGCAGGGAAGTGGGGTCAGGGCAGGACCTGAGTGGTAGGGTGTTTTAAGTCCTTCAAGTATACCCAGCCTAAGAGAGGCAGAGCCAGGCACCTCTCCCAGTATCTCAGACCGTACTGTGCCAGCTTCCTACCAAGATGCACAATGGTGGGAGTGAAGGGGTTGGGAATGGAGGCACTGCCACTTCTGCCTGCCTAGGCACTCCACCTGCCACTGGACATGTGACACCAAGCCCAAGTCTCTGAACTTGAACACCACCCCCCACCCCACCTGGAGTTGAGGTAATATGGCATTCTCCCTCAGGTTGCTTGAAGGCACATATGTTCTAGGGTGCTGTGTGGCCCTGGCACATGGTCCTCCAACCTGGGCAGGTCTCAGAGGCAGCTCGGGCCCTGGTTCTGTTTATTTAATGAATCCTTGGGAGGAGGGGGTCAGACCTACCTCTGCTGATACAGACTGGGATCTGACCTTGAACTAGCCCTCTGGCTTGTGTCAGGGGAGTGCCAGATGGTACTATGTTGAGGAGACAGGAGGATCCCACAGGTTGATGGAGAACTCAGGGCCCAGCTGTGGCATGGTTCACATAAAGCCTGACCTTTTGTCCTTGGCTGGAAGTTACCGTTGGCCCCTCTATACTTAGAGCCCCAATATCTAGGCCTGCTGTAGTATCCTGCTGTCCTATACCAGCAGGTCTTGGTCCTCTGAAGCTGCTGTACCTCTTCCTTGTAGCCTAAGGCGCTTCCTCCCTTTATCCTCTTGGTCTTCCCTGCTCTGGACTGGTCTGCCTTCCCTGAACATCTGGACAGCCACAGGATCAGGCAGTCTTTCTTATCTTGCCTGGCTCAGATCACAGCCCTAGCACTCCCTGGCACATCCCTCTGATCATGGGGAGTCTTGGGGACCGCCTGAGCCTTGCTGGACTGAGCGTAGAATTGATTCAGGTGCTGGAGACTGGTCTGAGCCATAAGGCCTGGGCTGTGGTCAGACATCCGGGACAGGTCTCCATGCTGAATCCCAGTCTGCCATCTGTAAGAAGGAACCCAGCCTAGGGTGGATTTCTGCCTGCAGCAGTAGAGCTTCATGCCTCTTCTCCTCCTCCACAGCCAAGGACTACGAGAACGCGATCAAGTTCTACAGTCAGGCCATCGAGTTGAACCCCGGCAATGCCATCTACTATGGCAACCGCAGCCTGGCCTACCTGCGCACTGAGTGCTATGGCTATGCACTGGGCGACGCCACACGGGCCATCGAGCTTGACAAGAAGTACATCAAAGGCTACTACCGCCGGGCGGCCAGCAACATGGCACTGGGCAAGTTCCGGGCTGCCCTGCGTGACTACGAGACGGTGAGCCGGGCCTTGGGCATGGGCCAGCTCCCGGCACCCTAGCCAGGTGGACGTGGAGGGATGGCACCAGAGGTGGGGAGAAGCCATTCTGTGTCTCCTCTATACAAGGGCCTGGCCAAGTAATGGCCATGAGGCCTCTAGCCAGTTCCTGTTCTGCATCTTGACCATCATGTGCTCTGTGGCCCTGGGCAAGTCACCTGGCCTCTCTGCCTTCCTGTGTACCTCTGAATGTTGAGAGCTGGCCCAGCGTCTGCTGTGTGCATGCTTGGAGTAGCACGGGCACATAGTCTGTGGTCAATAATAGCTCAGCCTTGTGACTGCTTTGGCTGTTATTAGTGATGGTGATTAGTAACGATAGCAGTTGTTAGCAGAGACTGCACAGACCATTGATAGCTTGAGATTCTGGAGCAGGTTGGAGTCCATATCACTGAGCAGGCAAGGAAAATGACTGTAGGTACAGAGTAGTGCTCCCAAGAATATAGAGCAGGGCAATACATAGAGGGGCAGCCCCCAGGGACATGCTCCCCTGTGAAGGTGAGAAAGGGGACCAGAGGACAGTTCTTCATCCCCCACTATCTACAGGTGATGTGCTGTGACAACCTTGATGACTACTAGTAGGAACTACTAGAGCATCCACTTGGGACAGGCGTGCTCTGTGCCCCCTTACAGAGACTGGCTGGCTGAGTCACAGTGGCCACCCAGAGAGGGGGATGAGATTGCCCTGGCATACAGGGGAGGAGGCTGAGGCTCCAGTTGATGCGCGGCAGTGCTGGCATTGGAGCCAGTGTGGTCCCTGACTGCGTGTCTTCTCCTCCGGACAGTCAGCTGTCTGCGCAGGGGACTCCGAGTACAGAATGGATCACTGCTTTCTTTGCTGTACATAGCCCTTTCTGTCGTGTGCACAGGGCCCCAAGAGAGCTGAGGAGCCATGTCTGCAGCAGGAGAGAGCTGGTCACTCAGCCTGGCCTAGGATCAAACCAAGTGAAGGCTTAGCAAAGGGTGGGAGTGAGAAGAGACAAGGAACTGACTGACAAAAGGGGTGGGCAGGGGCAGCAAAGCCTGTCCCCTGCCCTTGTCCCTTAATGTCCTAATCTGGAATATGGTGATGAGCAGTGGCCCCCTCCTAGGCAGCTGTGGCTCTGGTGTAGGGTCTCTGCCGCTCTGGGCTGAGGTTGGCGTCTTAACTGCATTCTCTCTGAGGCTGGGAGATGGTGGACACGCTGCATCTGAGCTGGGCTCCAGTCTTTGTGGGTCAGTGGAGAATGAGAAAAGTCAGAGCCTTTGCAGAATCTGCTTGAGGTTGAGCCACATCCAGTCCCTAAATTATCAGCCATGTGAAGGCCCAGCACAAGCCTGGGTTCTCTAAGCCTGGGGCTTGTGGCAGCTCCCAGCCCAAGACGTCCTTCTGGAAGATGTTGGAGTTCATGGAGTATGTGCTAGGCCCTGGCCTCTGGGTCAGGAACTGTGTGTGGCCTTGGTTAGAGCAAATGAGCCCATGACTCCGCCTCCTGTCTGTTTCAGCTTCAGTTTCCTCATCTGTATGCACATGGGCTCAACACTGCTGCGAGCATTGTGCATGCGTGAATGTATTCCCTGTATAGAAAGGAGATACCTCCTGCAAGGTCACTCTGGAGGAAGCCCACTCCATAGTTGAGCTGTGTGTGAGCAGCACTCTATCTTCAGCTGGAGGAAAGACAGCTTAAAACAACACCATGTGTACCATGTGTGCATGCATGAGCATAGATGCTGTCCACTGCCACCAGCATATCTCTTCCTATGGGCTAGAGTCAGGTGTACAGCCACCGACTCCAAGTTCTGGATGTCTAGGTTAGTGGCCAGCTCAGCTCAGACCTGGGTATATGTGTGTCTTCAGACACCTCGGGCCTCTCCTGCAAACAAGGGAACGCATAGGCCTACCTTGAAGTGTCATTGTGAGGGTTGAGTGAGTAGGTGTATTTGGAGAGGGCCTGCCTTTCACTTTGCATCAGCCATGGCCTCCAGATTTTCTCCAAAGCCAGGTCATGGTGAAGTGGGCCTCTGGCCCCTAGTTTTTGCTGGTGCCAGAACATTGCAAAGGCACAAGGACCTGGGCATGTCTCTATTTGCTTTCCCACTTGGGGGCCATGCGTTGGACTCTTAGTAGCCAGTCTTCCTTCCCACGGGACCATGTTATGCCCCTGCACACACTCCTTGCGCATGGGCCCACCCCCTTCCTGGGTCACATCTGTTGGGATTCCTTGTGTTTTTTCCTATGCATTTGGAACACAAGGCAGCCATGCAAGCCCTGGGACACTATCCTATACTCTACCCTGCCTGAGAGTCTGTGGGGCTTGCTTGCTTTATGATACACTTTACCTTTAGGTTCTTAGGCATACATTGTGACACGCCTGACAGAGTGATACAGACAAACCGCGGACAGTCACACTTGGTCTTTATCTGAGCACTCACATGCCTGCAACCTTCATGCTGCAACAGTCATTTTATCACCAGGGTCCCCTGCACTGCAGGAGCCACTCTGATCCCTGATTTACAATGAGGAAACTGAGGTTCAGACATGAGAAAGGTCACCCTCCTGCTGTCTCATAGGAACCCCAGGAGGTGGTATCTGTTCTCAGAGTCAGGTTCCTAACCATGCTATCTGTGTCATGTAAGTTCCTGGCACTGTCCATGCCCCTGGGCAGGTAGCACTCACTGATGGTATCCCGCCTGATTTATCCTGCGGGTGCTAGGTATGTCCTGGTAGATTCACTTACTAGAGAAAGGGTATGTTGTGTAAGACTGCCCCTTTTGGGCTACCTGCTGGAAGCCTGGCTTTTCTCTGCTGTGTGATGCATTATCTGGCCCCTTTGGGCCAATCTCTGTTGGTTCTTACTAGTCTACATCCTGTATACCAGTTCTGATGAATGGGGTGCTTTGGCGCCCACAGCAGGCCTGAGTGACGGAAGTGCTCTGATGGTCTGGATTGCTCCCAGGTGGAGGGAATGCAGTTCTTGTTGCCAACAGAGCTAGGCAGCTGTTAGTGGAACTGCTGCAAGTGTCTTGATGGAGGGGCATGCCCTGAATGGCCTCTGCAATCCCAGTGAATCCAAGTTCCCAAACACATGTCCCAGGACTTATAGTAATGACTACCAGTGAACCTTAACAGCTGACAATGCCATTTGTTGTATTTTTTTTTAATGCTAAGGATGAAACGTGGGGCTGTGATAGCATTTTACAGCTGAGTTACACCTCCAGCCCCTCACTGGGAGAGTCTAGGCAGAGGCTTGCCTCCGAGCCACACTCCTATTCTGATCTTTATGTTTTTATAAAGCCCCTAATCCTGTCAAGAGGACCTAACCTCAGAACCTCAATCCTATTTACCTCCCAAATATTAAGTATGTGCCATAGAGCTGGACCTTCTGTCCCTGGAGAGATCAGCTTTTTAAAACATCTCATTTCTTTAAAAGTGTGGTACATCACATGCATCTTGCCCAGATCCAGTTTCACACAATGAAATGTCTGCATTAACCATGTGGATATCACAGAACACTGCCACAGATGGTGCAGTCCACATAGAGTATATTGTCTGTGGCTTGTTTGTTTCTTTTTTTTTTTTTTTTTTTTTTTTTTTGGTTTTTCGAGATAGGGTTTCTCTGTATAGCCCTGGCTGTTCTGGAACTCACTTTGTAGACCAGGCTGGCCTTGAACTCAGAAATCTGCCTGCCTCTGCCTCCTGAGTGCTGGGATTAAAGGCATGCACCACCATGCCCGGCTTCCTTTTTTTTTTTTTTTTTTTTTTTTTTTTTTTTTTAACATGAGTACACTGGTAAGCCACCATGTAGTTGCTGGGAATTGAACTCAGGACCTCTAGAAAAGGAGTTTGTTCTTAACTGCTGAGCCATCTCTCTGGCCCCTTTATTTTGTTTTTTTGAGAGCCTTGCTTACTATGTTAACCAGGCTGGCCTTGAACTCCTAGGCCATTCTCCTGCCTGGGCTTCCAGAATCACGGGAATATTGGATTACTGCGCCTGGCTTCAGATGCCACTTTTTAAAACATGTCTATGGACCAGGTGTGGTGGTACATGCCTTTAATCCCAGAACTTGTGAGACAGAAGTTATAGGCTAACAAATCACTCTGAGTTCCCAGCCTGCCTGGGCTACATTGTGAGACCCTGACTCAAACAAAAGAGAGAGAAGATGTTTGGTGCTGGCACTGAGTTCTGATGCTGTGGGCCTCTGAAGAACCCTGTAGTATGAAACAAATACCCTTCCCCGGGAGAGGAGCTTGTCTTTCTGCCAGTCAGACCTAGTTCTCCTCAACACTGGTATAGCAGGCCTTGGAATTGAGAGTGCTTGCTTGCTGCAGCTGGGTCAAGGGTGGGCCCAGCAGTAAAATCTCAGACCAACCTTCTATGGAGTACTAGCACTGCTTCCTGTTTTCTAGAACCTGGGGTCCTGAGTGGGCAGAACACGTGTCCTGGAAGGCAGGAACCCAGAACCTGGAGAACTTTTAGCTCTGCCTCTGTTCTGGGGGTGAGAGGCAACAGAAGGGGAGGTGGCAGGAGGGAGGCATTGCCCCACGTGAGTGCTGGCATCCAGGAGTGCACAGAACCCTGACTTTTGGGTTAATAACTTTACCACTCTGTCCAGTGGAGATTGTGCTGGCCACCCCATAAAGATTTATGGAGAATACAGTGAGTAGGGGTCACTCACCATGGTGGCAGCACCCAGCTCCATCTTCCTCTTTAGTTTGCAGCCTACCTGAAGACACATACATCTCCTAGGAATTGCTTGCTACCCTTTCTGCCTTTAGGAGGCATTCATTCTCTGCTGAGGACGCAGCCTGTCCCTAGCCTTGGGCTTCCTGGGGGAGATGAGCAGAAAGGAGGTTAGACTTAACAATGAAATGTGTGGGCAAAGGCAGCATGACCAAAAGGCCTCAGCTACAGGAGACCTGGCATCCTGGGGACCTGTAAGAGTGCTTGCTTGCTGCAGCAAGCAAGGCAGTACCAGGCTACAAAAAAAGATAGGGTGGGGGTGGGCCTTGAGGTCCAGGCCTGGAGCCATGTGGACTTTATCCTGGGAAGTAGAGAGAACCTGGCCTGCCTGCCTCTCCCTGGGAAGGGCTCCAGGAGCTGCCTAAAGCTGGCAGCCCTGGAGCTTGATACCACACCCACACCCCAGTTGAGCTGTCTGGCAGATGGCCCAGCCTAGGCTTGCCTAGTCTACTGCTGGCCAAGCACCTGCAGGGAGTAGCGGTTGTCTTTGCCCAGACTCTGACTCACTCAGCCAGCTAGCTTTGGGGGTGGGGGAGCATTCTGAGGACCAGCCCTAGGATTTCCTTCTCTATCTAATAGCACAGAAGCTGTGGGGAACCCAGTCTTAGGGTGGCTGTGTAGGTCCTCAGGTGAGTGACAAGAGGGTGCAGGGGGGTGTGTGTGCAAACACATGTGTACTTGGAACCCACAGCAGACCAAAGTACAGATACCACCAAAGACCAACATGGTAAAGCAGTGGGTTTTATTGGGGTTACTTACAGGAGTATGGGTAAGGGATTACTTACAGTAGGAGCAGAAATAACTCAAAGTTAAAGTCATATCGCCAAAGCCCAATCTAGCATGAGTGACAGCTCACAAAGCTGGAAGCCTGGAATATACTGCACAGCATACAGCAGTTCAGCATGTTGGAGAGTGTCCTCTCCAAGTGACTCAGTTGGTCTAAACACCTTCCAGGCACCTCAACTAGTTTTTGTTTCTTCTAGGTTTGGTCTTGGTCCTCGTTTTGTAGCTTGGATACTCCTCACAATCTTCATTGTTTACTCTGGCAGGGAAAGGCTTAGTGAGTCCAGTCAGTTTCAGGGACTTCCTGAAAGCTATTTTGAGTTGTTTACCTCTCTGCTTAAAGACCGTCCCTGTAGGATGGAATGTTTCAATCTCAGAGGAATCAGTTAAACATCAGAATATCAGGCAGGTCCAGTTAAAGTTATGGTAACCAAGCAGAGGCACAGAGAAGTCTGCTGCCCAGGGTCTCACTCCATAGCCCAGAGTAGGCTGGTGTTCACAGTCCTCTGCTTCCATCTCCCAAGTGCTGAGACTGCAGCCATGCACCACTAGGCCCAGCTCTGTCTTCTGCGCTCCTGGGCTTCGGTCGGGCTTACAGGAAGCAGGCAGGCTCTCTTAACTACTGTGCCCCAAGGCTGCCCACCCACAACTGACTATTGCATATTTTAAAGTGGCCCCTAATTTACTCTCGGAGGGAACTTTGTTGCCACTGTCCCCTCCTAGAGGAGAAACTGACGACAGCTGAGATAACCCAGGCTCCCCCATCATCACTGACTAAGCTGGGACTTGAACTGTGTCTCCTATCCCCATTACCAGAGGAAACAGGAAAATTGGAGCCCCAGTCTCCCAGAGAAAGCAAGTGACTGACTGCCGCCTACAGAGTCCTCTTGTATACCAAGTCCTCGGTCCTTCCAGCAGGCCCCCACTTCCTAGATTGGAGCACTAAGGTGCAAAGAGTCCAGGCTGTTCTAAGACTCTAGCCTCACCCACCAGCTGCACTGGGAACCTGAGACCTGTGTGTTCAGCTGGACACCTGTTTGGTTTTAACAAGATCAGAGTTGTTTAGAGAGGGCACCTGCTTAGGCTAAAGTCCTGGTCTCCAAAGCCACCCTATGGAGCAGCTCTGTTATGCTTGGTGTGGGGATGTAAAAACAGTCCTGGGTGACACAAGTCCAGGGTTGCCCTGCTAGCTGTGATAGCCCCTGGGTGGTCTGACTCAGCCCCGGGCAGTGTCGACCAAGGAGATCACAGTGCCCCTGGTGGCTCATCTGGGATAGGTGGCTGGTCCTCCAGAGAGTAACACCTCCCTCCCTCCCTCTTCCTGGCCAGGTGGTGAAAGTGAAGCCTAATGACAAGGATGCCAAGATGAAGTACCAGGAGTGCAGCAAGATTGTGAAGCAGAAGGCCTTTGAGAGGGCCATTGCGGGTGACGAGCACAGACGCTCTGTCGTGGACTCTCTGGACATTGAAAGCATGAGTGAGTAGGCCTGGCTGTATACCCCCCTACACACTCAACCCTGCTATGCTTGGTGGGTAAAGGCAAGGTTTCAGAGAACATCTGAGAATGAAGGTGTCACCTACAACTGCTGTCTTCCTTAGCCCTCTCCCTCCATCCTAGTCCTTCCCCTCCATCTTAATCATAAGAGTGGGAACCCTTATGACTAAGCTCAGGCTGTCAGGATTTTTCCTTTGTCGCATCCTAACCGGTGCCTTGCCTTGGCCCATTCCCTTCTGGTTAGGCTCAGGGTGCATGGTGCCAAACGTGTTGCTTCCATTTCCCCACCATGTCTTATGAGTGAGGTGGCCAAATTATTTACTGTCACCCTTGATTTTGCCTGATGGGGTGTGGACATTACCTGCCCTCATCAGGTCTCGAAGAATTCAGGCATAAGCTTTGTGGTGCCATGCCTAAGACTCCCCTGGGTTCCAATACTCTGTGACAGTGCTTCACAGTTGGGAGGGGAGGTGGGGAAGAAGAAACAACAATGGGGTCATTGTGGCATCTGTTTCTCTTGACAAGAGCTGTGTCCTGTCTATGCTGTCTTCCAGATGACAGGTGGATCCGGGCACATACCCCTTTAGATTTTCTCAGGTGTGCAAGTCCAGGGTTTCGGTTTATTGGGGCAGGGACATAAAGGATCGCATTCTCGGCTAGGCTGGCCTGAAACTCATGATGGTCCTCCTGCCTCAGCTTCCCAAGTGCTGGGCTCACAGAGCAGAGTCATCATGCCCGGTATCTCCCTTCATCGTAGCCAGCCAGTTCTTTGGGTGCTTGTTCCTCTTCTCTGCTGACCTGGTTCTGAGGAGCATGGTTCCCTGCCACAATCAGATATTAAGAGCAATCTCTGGAGGCAGTGTCAGTGTTGAGTCTTGTCACAACCCATTTGTAGTCCCTGAGGCCACCAGCATCACCCTGAGTCACCAGCTCTTCAGGGAGTTCAGCCACAGGACTGTCCCATGGCAACCAGTAGTCGAGCTGTACCTAAGGACGTGTCTGCACTCGGCTCTCTTTGCAGTGCTGCAGCTCCCATGGCCATTCATTTCCTGCAGCCGGGCCTTCTAGCATGTGTGCTGGAGATGCCTAGAAACGACCGATGATCATTGGCCACTCCTGCCTTAGTGGTGTCCAGCCTCCCAGCACACACATTCTTTACCAGGCCAGTTTGCATTGCCCGCCTTCCTGACTACGTTGGCACAGGTGCAGACATGGGCCTCAACACCACCCAGTTTGCTGTCCTGCTTAGCAGAGCTGTTCCTCAGTCAGTACCCAGCTTCTTAGAGTCAGCCTTGAAGAGAGTTCCCCTGCTCCTGAGGGTTCCTCCCTGCTTCCCCAGGTACTGTGGGAGAAGCTTACGAGCACTGGCCCTCGAATGACTTACCTAGCCATCATGGAGTCTCAGGTTGTGCCCTTCAACACAATGACAGCTTCAGTCAGTGTCCTACAGCAAGGTAGAGAAAGCCCCCCACATTGAATTGCTGTGACCAAGCCCCAATCAAGGCTGTGCCTGGGACTGCTGCACAGAAATGTTCCCAGGCCAGCCCTTCCGTCCCTGCCACACATGACGTGGGCTTGGGTGGCTCCGGCAGCAAGCTCAGTTGCAGTTTTACATGTTCACTTAGCCCTACCAGGAAGAGGACTGACGCCCAGCCTAGTGCGATGCACTGTCCATCCACAGTGCGGCCAGCTGGAAGGGTCTGTCCATCACCTGTGCTGAGATCATCAGCCCCTGTGAACCCTCCTACTTGCAGCCCTGCCTGCCTGTTTTTGAGGCCTTTTATTAATTTTATTTCAGTGTGTATGGGTTATTTTGCCAGTGTGTATGTATATCTGTACATCACTTGTGTGCCTGGTGCCCTCAGAGATCAGAGGAGGGTATTGATCCTCTGGGCTTGGAGTTGCAGGTAGTTTGAGCCACTTATGCGGATGCTTAGAATTGAGCCTGGGGCATCTGCAAGAGCAACAAGTGCTCTTAACTGCTGAGCCATCTCTCCAACTCCAGCCTTTTATTCTTTAGGCACCCCAGTGTATATCAAGGGGTCTTGGGGAATTTTCTATCCGCTCTAACCCTTTGATCTACTGCTTGTAGTCTCCAGGGTAGGGTGGGGTCAGTGAGCCAAAGCACCTACTCTTTATTCTAAAATCTCAGCTCTTGTTATTTTTGTATTATTAGTATGTCTGCTGCTCCAAGCAATTTCTGACTAGATTTCTCACCATGATCTCTTAGAAATGTCAGACATGTCCAAAAGGGGGTAAATAGAGCAAACATTGTGGACTCTCTTAAATGTTCGGGCTCTGGCGGGGGCTGCCCGGCCCCATCCCATCTGTGAAGGCGTGTTGTGCTTAGACCCTTTTCCTCTTGGCTTTGCTTGTGCATGTATGTGGGGTGGGATGAGTGTGTGTGTGGGGGTGTTTGTATGTGCATGATGAAGGCACACACCATGGCTTGTGGGTGGAAGCCCAGCTCTCCAGTTTTCTTCTTCCACTATGTGGGTACCGGGGACCAAACTCAGTTGCCAGGTTTGGTGACAAGAGCCTTTCTTTTCCTACTGAGCCATCTCGCCAGTCCCTCCTCTTCATTTCCTTTATTCATCTTTTTTGTCTGTAAAGCTCAAGAAGCCCTCAGACTCGAGATCTACCTGCCGTGGCCTTCCAAGTTTAGGATTGCATGCACGTACCAGTAAACCTTGTCTTGTTTTCTTAATAACCCTAAGTATAGCTCCCTTCCTGTGACGAGCTCTTCCTTCTTTGTCTGCTCATTTGTCCTTGCTCATTTGCTTGATGTTTTTAGTGGCATCTCAGTCCTATAAGGGGGAGTGGGGACCCACGTCTAGCAGGGCTTCTGAATTGGTTTTGGTTTTGGGGCAGGAAGGGTCCACCACCCCGTATGGCTTGCACAAGAGACAAATCAGCTGCTCCTCTGGGGTGTCCTTCCTCTCGGCACTGATGGCAGAGGCTGGCACCCCATATAAAGTGAGCAGACATTACAGTAGCTGGTGGTCAGTCTGCCAGGCAAGCTGTTCCTGGAGAGTAACCCTGTCATGTCTGGGGTGTGTGCAGCCATCTGCACAGTGCCATACAAGTCTTAGTCTCTTTTCCTGTTGCTATGATAAAATACAGGGGCGCAAGAGAAAGGGGGTGTTGGCACACAGTACAGTCCATGCAGGGAAGCTGGGGCTACAGCAGCTAAAAGCGCTGATCATGTTGCCTCCATAATAAGGAAGCAGAAAGATGACTGTGTGCAGCCACTGCTGTTCAGCTCCTTTTTCTTAACATGGTCTAGGGTTCCAGCCAGGGAATGGTGCCACCCACAGTGGGCAGGTCTTCCCACCTCAGTTAACCAAGAGAATCCTACAGACATATCAGCTGCCTGGGTGATTCTGGACTCTGTCCGGTTGACAGTAACTAACACTACCCATCGCATAGCCTGGTGTGTCCCTCTGCTCTGCACCATTCTGAGCCAAAGCCTTTAGAACACACTGCAGTGAGGCTCCTTGGAAAGCTGATAATGGGCTCACAGACAACCCCTTAACCCCAGGCCCTCTGCTCTCAGAAGTGCTTTTTAAGTCTTCCCTCTGGCCCTTTTTTCACTTTTGGTGACCAGAGGTCTTGGAGGTGATGTCTGTTATCCCTGTGTGACTTTCCCCTGGCTGCTGCTATTGGAGGCCAAAACATTGGTCTCAGGCCAGCATCAGACCTTACACTCTTTCTACTGCAGTTTTAGCCATCTTTGGAAACTTTGGCCAAGAGATTGAGCGGTTCACGTTTTCTTAATAGAGCGTAAAGCTGGTGCTTTAAGTGAGAGCATGGCACAGCTGTAGCCCTGTACAGTGGGTGACCACATGGCCACCCAGAAGTCATAGCCCTTACTTTCCCCTCTTACCTTGTTCCTTCCCCTACCACATTTCTGTGAGCCACAGCCGTCCTAGCAGATCCCACTTGTAACACTAGTGCTGACGATGTATCGGCAGAGCACGTGGGCTTTCCCCATCTCTTAGCACTCAGCACAGACTCCTGGTCACCAAGGCTGTATCCAGATTTCTCCCACCAATAACCAGACCCCCCAATCTGCACATTGTTCAGATTCAAATCGGTTCTGACAAACTGAGGCACAGCCCCAAGCCACCACTCCCCACTTTTGAAAAACATTCATTGATTATCATGTTGTGTGAGTGAATATGTATGTATGTGTGTGTGTGTATGTATGTATGTATGTGTGTGTGTGTGTATGTATGTGAGTGTGTGTATGTATGTATGTATGTGTATGTATGTATGTATGTGAGTGAATATGTATGTATGTATGTGTGTATGTATGTGTGCCGTGGTGCTTGTGCAGAACCTGCCACCGCCACAGTGACGCTTGTTCAAAGTTCCAAATTTGTTTTGACCATCCTCTGACCCAATGGGTGTGAATCAGGGCTCCCACAATCTGCTCTTAAGGTTTCATTAGTTTGTTGAGTGACTTACAGAACTCACAGGGGTCCTTACCAGTCTGTTGCACAATCTACAGATGAAAAGCTGCAGAGAGAAGGCACATGGGCATGAGAACTGCCCTCCAGCAACCTCCATGGGTTCTGCTGCCTAGGTCCTAGACTCTAGGAGCTCCCAGAGACCTGTCTTTGCCTCAGAGTTTTTATAGAGATTTCATTATGTAGGCATAGACACTGGGTTAAAGCACTGGCCATTGCTTAACACGGAGGAGCCAGTACCTGGAAGCCAGGAGTTGATGGAGAAACCGTATTTGAAGACCTGCCACCTAAGAATGTGTCAGGAGCTAGCAAGCATGTCTGTCTCCCTCCCAGACACACGCACTCGGGGAACTTGGTTTACAAGGGGTTTATCTAGGAGAGGATACCACATGTAGAATTGGGTCTTCGTCCTTCAGGGTGTGTGCCGTCATCTTTTTTCCGGCCACAGTGGACCTTGACTTTGTGGAGCATGGTGCCCACCATTCTTGAGATGGGCAAATGAGTGCAGTGCAGCCTAACCCTCCCTGCGCTGTGTGCTGCTGATGCACTGGACTAGGGAGGAGGGTGGCTCATACTCCGATGTCACCCGAAGGTGAGCAGGTGCTCTGGGCTCTGAATCTGAAGAGATTACTTAGTAGTCACCCCTTAGCCACTGCTAATTGAGTTTAGAATGTGGAGCAGAGGGAGGGGAACAGCTCCCCAAAGGACAGTTGCCAAAGCAGGAAGCCACTGCTTACAACTGGCCAGAGGCCCAGGATTGCAGGAGTTGTGAGCTGATCCTAAGATCAGGAGCACCACAGTACCGTGGGAAACTTCATTGCCCAATCTCTTACGCCATCCCTGGGGACCAGGTCTCCTTCCTGACCCTCCTCGGCTGAAGCCCCTCACTAACCCCCTTGTCCATACACCAGCCATTGAAGATGAGTACAGCGGGCCCAAGCTTGAGGATGGCAAAGTGACAATCACCTTCATGAAAGACCTCATGCAGTGGTACAAGGATCAGAAGAAACTGCACCGGAAGTGCGCCTACCAGGTAACACCCACTCCTGTGCCACACACACCTGGGACCCGGGAATGGGCCTGCCACTGCCAGCCCGCCTAGGCCAAGGCGCTGTGCTGGGCACTGTGCTGAGAGCTACACTGACCTCATCTGATACCACAGCACTTGGGCAGAGTGTCGGGCAGAGCTCAGAGCTTCAGGAAGCAGAGACAGAGGAATTCTTGAAGAGTGTGGTTGGCTTAAGTTGGGGACAGGAGTAAGAGAGGACGTGCATGGGCTGGACAGGTCTCAGATTATAGAAGTCATTTCTACAACAGAACTAGACACACGTGCTGCCTCGCCTGTGATGAGGCCGCTGCCTTCCCCTGGTGCTTAGCCCTAACAGAAGCCACTTCCTGTGCTACCAGCCTGAGCAACCATAACCCCGCTCGGGGGCGGGGGACGGAGGCTGCTTGTCACTCTGTAGTGTGATTCCTTCAGGATTTTTTTTTTTAAGATTTATTTATTTTATGTATATGAGTACGCTGTAGCTGTCTTCAGACACACCAGAAGAAGCTATCAGATCTCATTACAGATGGTTGTGAGCCACCATGTGGTTGATGGGAATTGAACTCAGGACCTCTGGAAGAGCAGTCAGTGCTCTTAACTGCTGAGCCATGTCTTAAGCCCCTGATGATGATGTTTAAATGACACATAGGCCAGATCAGATCACCACTTGAGGGCCACCTCTCTTGTCCCTGGGTAGCACCCAGTAGTCCAGGCATCTGAGGCTTTCTGTGGGCCTCTGAAGGGTAGCAGCTTTTACTCCCACCCCAGCCAGCCACACTTAAAGTCTGGCCTGTCTTCCAGATCCTAGTACAGGTGAAAGAAGTCCTCTGCAAGCTGAGCACGCTGGTGGAGACGACGCTGAAAGAGGTGCGCCCAGGATGGCAGGGTGCATGTGGTCTCAGCGGGGCAGCAGTCGGGAGGTCCCCCAGCTCAGGACCTCATTAACCCACCTGAGCGTCCTTCCCTCCTCTCTGTACCTGACAGCCCTCCCTCCCCCTTGTCTGCCTTCCTCATTGCTGTGTCCCTCCCATTGTGTCTTGCATGAATTTTCTTGGTCTGTTGTGACCTCTCACCCCTCATTCCCCTCTGCCCCCTCCCCACATCTCTCTCTGGGCCCCTCCCTCTCCGGTGGCCTCTTTTCTTTCAGACAGAGAAGATTACAGTGTGCGGGGACACCCATGGCCAGTTCTACGACCTCCTCAACATATTTGAGCTCAACGGTTTACCCTCAGAGACCAACCCCTATGTATCCTCAGCACTATCCCATGTTGACAGGGGGACCCCACCAGAGAAGAACATAGGGACCTCATCTTACTGATACCGAGTCACCTGTAGGCCTCACCCCGCTTCTCTCTCGCCTGCTACAAAGTACCACACAGGCAGCACTAAACCCTGTACACCTGTCCACCCAGCCCTTCCACCCAGCAGGCCATCTCTCCTGTCCTTCGTCTGTACCATGGGGTGATAGGGTTTTCTTCACAGGGTTGGGGGGGGGGGTTTGAGCAGGATGCTGGTTTGCCTTGGGTTTCTGTTTTGTTTTGTTTTGTTTCGGTTCGGTTCGGTTTGGTTTGGTTTGGTTGAGTCTCCTGCTGGTCTTGAGCTTTTGACCTCCCATCTCCTTCATGCTAGGATTGTAGACATGGGCCACTACACCTAGTTGATTAAGTGCTGGACATGAAACCCAAGGCTTTGTTGTGTTCGGCATCCTTTCCACCCACTGAGCCACACCCCAGACTTTTCTCACATGTTTGACATGGGATAGTTTCTGTGTAGGGTTCCTAGGCTCTGTGCTTTTGGGAGGTAGGACCTGTCCCCTGTAATTTGAGGACTGCTCTTAGGGAACAGCTGGCTGCCTAGGCTCTGCCATTGCCTTCCTCAAGACAGGTGAGGTTGTTTCCTTGGGGCTTCAGTTCAAAGGCAGACCAGGGATACACCCCCTTTGGAGATGGAAGCCTTGGAGCCAAGGGAACAGGACTGCGCCCTCCTGGCCCATCTGCCATCTGAACCACAGCTTCCTTAACAAGAAAGATATTTAATGGCGATTTTGTGGACCGTGGTTCCTTCTCCGTTGAAGTGATCCTCACCCTCTTCGGCTTTAAGCTCCTGTATCCAGATCATTTCCATCTACTTCGAGGTGAGGAGGGTTTCTCCTTCTCTCCTGGGCTTCTGTCTTCATCTGTAAAGCCTAGAGTAGTATAGCCACGCACTTGGTGAATTCAGCAAGCCTGTACACCGCGGGGCCACCACATAAGGTTGAGCAGGTTGTGCACCACCCCAGTAGCACCACAAGAGGTGGCAGCACTTGCCATAGGCAGCTCAGTGTGGTGGTCACTGTGCCCTCTGCTGGCAGATGCCAGACAGAAGGTTCAAGGACGAAAGGTGCCTTTCTCTAATGCACACACAGCAGTGTGAACAGCCTCCTGGGGACACTAATCTAAGCACAAAGGTCCATCTGAGTACTGAGCTGGGCTCTCATTATCAAGGTTCAGTGCCAGCCAGCTATCATTGAGCAATGCCATCTTGTCCCCAGGTCTGTACCTGAAATTACCAGATAGGTATATAATAAATAAACTGGAGGCTGAGGGTCCTCTCTTGTTCTTCTGTTATGGCCAGGCAACCACGAGACAGACAACATGAACCAGATCTACGGGTTCGAGGGCGAGGTGAAGGCCAAGTACACAGCCCAGATGTATGAGCTCTTCAGCGAGGTGTTCGAGTGGCTTCCGCTGGCGCAGTGTATCAATGGCAAAGTGCTGGTGAGGAGTCTCAGGGCCTCTCCCACCATGCAGGCAACATGCTGGGGGTAGGGTGGGATGGGGGGACAGCGGGGGCTCCTCCCCTCACAGAGGCTCGTGCTTCCCCTAGATCATGCACGGAGGCCTATTCAGCGAAGATGGTGTCACTCTGGATGACATCCGAAAGATTGAGCGGAATCGGCAGCCCCCAGACTCAGGTGAGTGGACTCAGGCACAGAGAGGAGTGCCTGGACCCACACAGACCTTATGTGGATTTCCCACCTGCAACCTGAATGTGTGGGACTGTTGGCTGGGAACATCAGAGAGGACATGGATGATGTGGGTGAAATGAACTCTGGGGTGGTAACATTTGAGCTGACAGTGGTGTGGCCAATTCAGGGGACAGCAGGGACTGATGGGGTGGGGTGACTAGAGCTGGCCCTCAGAGGTTCCTACTAGATATAAGGCCTGAGGCCACGCCCTGAGAGCTACAGATCTTGGTAGGAACATGGGGTTTGCTGCTGGGGCAGTGGAGAGCCACAGGAGGCTTTGGACGAGAAGAGGGCCTGCTCTTAGATTGGAGTGGTAAAAGTTCCATCCAGCAGCAGGCTTATAATGGATAGACTGAGAGCTACAGGAAAACTGGGCCCAGCTCAACAGCCCCTCTGCAACCCTGCTGTACTGTGGGGCAGGCACGTGTCTGAGGAAGCTTGGGAAACAGGTAAGTCTCACACTGTTCCCTTCTCCTGTAGGTCCCATGTGTGACCTGCTGTGGTCAGATCCCCAGCCACAGGTGAGCTGGGTGTCTGCCTTTGGGTTTGGACTGAGATGTGGTGGAGCCAGGCCCTTATTTACCCAGAGTCTCCTGTTCCTTTGCTCCTACCAGAATGGGCGCTCCGTCAGCAAGCGTGGTGTGAGTTGCCAGTTTGGGCCTGATGTCACCAAGGCCTTCCTGGAGGAGAATCAACTGGACTATATCATCCGCAGCCATGAAGTCAAAGCCGAGGGCTACGAGGTGGCCCATGGTGGCCGCTGTGTCACTGTCTTTTCTGCCCCCAACTATTGGTGCGTCTACCTCTCCCACTTTTTGCCCAAGCCACAGGGTTTATTCTGTGTGGATTATGAATGTATGGCTTTTGAGACAGGGTCTTACTCTAGTCCAGTCAGGTGTCAAATTAGCAGCATGATTGTTGTCTTGGCCTCCCAGTAGTGGGGTTGCAGGCATGAGCCACCATGGCAGTGGCAGGTTTTGGCTTTGACTGGAAACTTCCACCAGAGGAAGGATACCTAAGAGTGGATACATGGTAGTATAATGAACACCTGTGGGCCTTCTGCTGCTCCCCAACCCCAGGTGTCAGGTCTTCCCTTGGAGCAAGGCCTTTTCATCCAAGTCCACTCTCTCCTCTCAGTATCTATAAGAGGAAGCCAGGACTCAGGGCTGTATGGGCTGTGTTTCTGGATAGGCTGTGACCTCATGGTGTCATGTCACTCTGTCCCTGTACTATATACATACCTCTGGTGCTAGGGTAGTGTGAGGTCAGGTCTCCAGCTCTCCCACTGCCTCTTCCTGCCTCTGCTTCCCCCACCTTTCCGTGGCTTTCCTCCAGCCCTTCACTGTGGTTTCTTTGGCACCACCATCTCTCCATGGCAAGTGTGTCTCCCTCTTCTCTCCTCTCCTCTGCATCCCCTTCCTGTCTCAGACCTCGCTCCCTCCCTCTGTTCCCCACCTTCTCATAATCTCCAGCCCCAACCACACAAGCCCCTCTGCCCCTGTTCCTACAGTGACCAGATGGGAAACAAAGCCTCCTACATCCACCTCCAGGGCTCCGACCTGCGGCCCCAGTTCCACCAATTCACAGCAGTGGTGAGTGACCTGGGACAGGGCACTGCCTGGGCGAGTGCTTTGTATGGGCAAGTCTCCTGACTGTCTCTCTCCTTCTGTCCCTGCTGCAGCCTCACCCCAATGTCAAGCCCATGGCATACGCCAACACGCTTCTGCAGCTAGGAATGATGTGAGGCTGTCAGCAGCAGTGAGCCGGGACTTGCCCAGCTGAATGGCCCCGCCCTCGGCCTGCTGCCCCGCCCCAGGGCAACGTTGGACCCCCTTTTACTTTGTAAAGTTTGTATTTATTCCCCTTTAGGTTGCAGAGGGGGTGGGGGCAGCGTGGGGCAGCAGACGACAGGCTCCTGGTCAGAGAAAGGAGACTGGAGGTAGGGCACAGCCTGGGCATTTGGAGGAAGGCCAGCCTGGGTAGGGGTGGGGCCAAGAGGAGGTCTTGCCCCTTCACCTGCATGGCTCCTCCCCTGGTAAAGCAATAGGACCCTGCCATAGGAAGACCCCAAAAGAGGGTCATCAGGGAGGCCTCCTCCTGGTAGCCTCAGGGTGGGGCAAGGCTGGGGCCCACCCCCCAGCTATTTTATGTTCTGTAATTAACTATGTTAAAATAAAATAAAGTCATTATTGTAAGTCAAACCTCATCTCAAACCCACCTCGACGTGTGTCCACCACGTACAAGCCCCTCCAGGGTGGGTACAGTTTGGTTCTGGGTGCCCCTCAGTGATGTGGACATCACAGGACAAGAGTCACCACAGAAGTATCGTCGGACCCCTGAGACCTGTGCAGGCTGCAGGCTGACCTCAGACCCCTCAGAAGCCTCTGTTCTAGCTGAGCTTTGCAAGGAAACGGCATAGTGGGTGGAGCATGCGGAGCCTTCTGAACCCTCATCTCCCAACAGCACCGCAAAGTCCATGCTCAGTGCTCTGGGCTCCCAAGCTGTCCTCAGCAGGGACAGCGCTCAGCAACTGTTCTGCTCTGCTGTATGCTCATGGGGCAAACAAGGCTTGGGCTGCCCAGAGAGCTAGTCTGCCCGAGAAGTTGCTGTTTCCCTGGCCTGGGAGTCCTCCGTTGCTACTGTTGGTTGAGAGGCCCTGAGCCTTCAGTTCAGTAGTGCTTGAGGAATTTCAGAATCCTATAACTGAGAATGTGGCCAGCAGGTGTGGCTGGTGTTTATTTCCAAGCTGGAAGGTGGATTATACTCAACCTCTCAGAAAATTCCATAGTCCCCGGTGCTCTGTGCAAACCCCTAGCAACCTGTAGGACTGCCCCTGTCTATAGCAGGTTCTTTTCTCCACACTGTGCAGGACATCTGACAGAAGCAGCTCCAGGGATGGCTGCTAGTCACAGGTGAGAAGACTGCGCCATCATTCAGGAAAGACCGTGGTTGTACTGGGTCAAGACTGCAGGAGCTTTCGTGGTCAGCTTCTCACAGGATAGAGGCCAGAAAGCAAAGAGAGAGATCTCAAGCAGGGCCAGCTAGGAACGTTCAAGGCCCACCCCTTAGTGCCCTGCGTCCTCCAGCTAGGTCACGAGTTTAGAAATCTCTACTCTCAAAGTCCAAGTTGGATCCCTGACAAAAACTGGAGAACTGACTCCATAAAGTTGCCCTCTGATCCTCACACAGGCTGTGGTAGACATGCCCCACCCCCAGTAATAACATACATCTTTTTTTAGTTGGGCTATGAAGTTTCTCTGTATGTTTGTTCAGACCATGAGTTTCCCATGATTTACTGATATAGAAACAGTGCATGCTGTGTCAGCGTCCTCTCAAGGCACAGAACAGGACATATGTCACACAGTAGGGGCTGTGTAGTCCAACAGTGGCCATCTGTGCATGCCAGAGAGCCTGAGAACAGGGCCTCAACAGTGTGGGCTAGTGAGTCAGCTCAGTGGGCAAAAGTACTTGCTTGCACCAAGACTAAGAGCCTGGGTTTGCTCCCTGGTGGGGAGGAGAGCCAACACTTCCCCATTTCCTCTCCTACACACACACACACAGTTGTCCTCCACCCCTACCTCCACACACTTTTTTTTGTTTTGTTTTATTTAAATGGAGGTAGACAATGTTTTCCTCTGAAAAAAGCTTGCTGTTTTATATCTGGATAGGCCACCTGCTGCCAGGGTCTTCAATCCTTAATTGATCTTCCCTGAAAATCATCATATGCCCAGCAAAGGAGTCCCAGACAATATGAAGAGCTGGGGATGTGGCTCAGCCATAAAGCACTTACCCAGGATTAACCAGTAAGGGCCTGAGAGGACAACAAAGTCCAGTGCCAAGACCGGTAGGAACTCCATCTGCAGGCTCCCACCTGTCCTCTGCCTTTCCCACATTCAACCCTGGGAGCAGAACATAGGTGGACTTCACCACACACCAGGTGAAAGAGTAAGTTTAGAATGGGGATTAGGGTGGGAGTGTGGGGAACACAGGCACTTGAAGAGGCAGAAGCAGGAAAATCGGGAGTGAAAGGTCATCCCCAGCTACACAGCCAGCCTGGTTTAAGGAGACTCTGCAAAGCAAAAGTTGGGAAGGTGCCACTCAGCCTGGGACTCCAGGTCTGACTCACTATCACCCCCTACTGTTGCTGGCGGAGTGAATAATTTCTAGACTGAAACCAAGTTGTAGGGAATGGACTTGGATCTACCCATCCATGCACAGTGGTTAAAAATGTGCCAGGGGCCCCTGGGTCACTCAGGCAGAGAAACAGTACTTTCCAGGTGTGTGACATGGGCCTAAAACGACTTGAGGAAGGAATGAAGGTCCTGGGGACAAGAGGTGACCTGCATCCCTAAGTCCCTGCCAGACTAGACTAGAATCCACCACCAGGTGGTGCTCCAGGACCACAGCTAAAAACCCACCAGCGATGGATGGCACTTCTCAGGGCACAAGCGTGCAGGGGGAGGTGGAGTAGCGTGTCCTAACCCATCCACCTTTGAGATGGGAGGAGGGCAGTTTACACCTGTTACAAAACCCATACAAGCTAATGTTTCTGTCTCACTAGTGATGTTCTATTCTGTTTAAAGCTCTAGCCCAGCTAGCCAGGGTATTATCATGTAACCCAGGCTGCTCAGAAACTTCCTATATAGTGGAGGATGACTGAACTTTTGATCCTACTACGTCTACCTCCAGTGTGCTGGTGTTTCAGGCATGCACCACTAAGCCTGGGTTTGGGGTAGCAAGATAGCAACAACTAGACTACATCCCAGTCCTAGATGCTCTTACTGTGAGCATTTTTTCCAGATGGGGAAATTGGCTCAGAGAGGGTAGATGACTCGCCAAGAGTCACACAGCCCTGAAATAGGAACCCAGTTTGGCTCATCTGATGATGGACCTCCTAAACTTGAGATAGGGAAACGTGGTTATGGGGAATAAGAACGAGAAAGCAGTCAGATGATCGGCCAGGTGAGCACAGATGCTTCCTGCCTGGTCTTGAAGTGGTCCCTGCACATACCCTCCCCCTATGGTGGTCATGGTCAAGGGTAATGAGGTAAGAAAAGAAAAAAGAAAAAAAAAGCTGCTGGTTAATCTTGGCTGGCCAGGGACAGCAAAGAATAAGAGAGCGCGAGGGACTCCACGGGACTTCGCACAGCATCTTCATCTTTAAGGATGGCTAAGAGACTGATTCCAGATGTGTACAGGCCTCAGAAAAAAGATGGAGTAGGGCTAGATGGCAGGAGTGAAGCCAGGAAGCTCCTCCAAAGATCCATCACCACCACCTCCTGTTCCCCCAAAATTCTCAACCTTCTTTCCTCAGCCTGGGTCTGGGAGCCTGAGCTCTTTCACTTTATTCTTGTGACAGTGAGTGGCAGCCAAACTCGTTCAGATGGAAACCGAAAAGCTTGGAACTATACCTCTGAGATGGATCCTCTGCCTAGAATCCTCCAGTGAGGGGCCGGCGGCGTGGCTCAGGGGTAGAGCCCCTGCCTAGAATCCCCCAGTGAGGGGCTGGGGGCATGGCTCAAGTGTAGAGCCCCTGCCTAGAATCCCCCAGTGAGGGACTGGGGGCGTGGCTCAGTGGTAGAGCCTCTGCCTAGAATCCCCCAGCATCTGGTGAGGCCCTAA
This sequence comes from Mus musculus, assembly GCF_000001635.26. NCBI lineage: Eukaryota > Metazoa > Chordata > Mammalia > Rodentia > Muridae > Mus > Mus musculus. Next base: position 17,001,230 of record NC_000073.6, on the reverse strand, counting down.
GGTGTGGTTTCATGGAAGATTACTTGCCTGATATGCATAATACCCTGGGTTCCACTTTGAAGTCAATAGCTTCATCTTTTCAAAAGCAAGGAAGGTCAGGACCACAGGGAAATACAATTAGGTGTGTAATCAGTCTTAGGATAATGTTCAGAAATGGGCAATATTAATGTGCTCTTAGTGCAGGATTTTCTGTCGTTTTTTTTGTATTATTTACTCATTCATTATTTTAACAGTGCCTCATGTAGCCCAAGCTGGCCTCAAGCTCACTCTGTGTCCTGTCTTGCAATCCTGATCCTCTTGCATCATTTGTTACCATGCCAGACTATGCCCTTTGATGGCAAAGGTGTCCCCCATCATGCTCTTGGCCAAGCCCACATGAGAGCCTGTGGTTTCAATCAGTCTGAGATAGACAGACGTGGTCTCCAAGTCCCCCGCAGCCTATTAACTCATCAGTGCCATCCACTCATCAGAGGTGTCATCTACAACAGCAAGAAGAGAATAATAATGTGCTACTTAGCCTGTGGCCTCCGAAGTGTGATTTCACCCGCAGGGCAGGTGTCAGGTGCCTGGGGAGGCCAGTGCACAAAGCGTACAGGATGCCCTAGAGCTGGAGTTACAGGTGGTTGTAAGCCTCTTAGCCACTTAGGAGCTGAACTTAGGTCCTCTGCAGGAGCAGCACAACACTCAACTACTCAGCCATCTCTCTAGTCCTCGCCTCAGCCCCCCAGGTGCCAGAATCACAGATCTGCTTCATGGACCAAGTTTGACTTGTTTACTTGTCTGTTTGTCTATGTGTTTATCCATGCAGGGTATAGATATATCCATACTTTATCACCTGGGTAAGGCTGGCCTCGAACTCTTAAGCTCAAGTAATTCTCCTGCCTCAGTCCCTGGAGTAACTGGGTACCATTATGTTAGCTAAAATGTGATTTTTAAAATCAGGCAATAGGAAGTGAGGGGGTGGGAGTCCAGATTCTGAGTTGCTTCCTTGCCGGTCTTCATTTCGCTCCATAGGGAAGAGAGGAGATAGCACGAGGGAAGGGAGTTTCAACCCATTGCCCACACGACAAAGCTTGAAGAAGCTAGGACTTCAAGCTCCACAGTGCCCTACTCCAGGGCTCCTGGCATAACCGTCCCGGCCTGAAAGAGGATTTGAATGGTACCTGCTACGCCCAGTTCCCAAATTCACAGTTTGGGATTGTGGCTTCAAATTCATTTATCAGGAATCATCCCAACTTGGTCATGACTGCTGGTCACAAGACGTCCTGAGATGTCCCTCAGTGTGTCCATTTTCTAAAGCTGTCTAGAATGGCAGCCCTCAATCCCAAACCAGCCACAACCCAGAAGCCTGGGCTGCAGTTCTGACTATGGCCACCAGGTGGCGATCCAATCTGGCAGGTTCCCAATCAGGTGGCTGAGCTGCTTGACTGGACTGGGTGCCCAGGACAAGTTCAACATCTAACAGTACCAAAGTTATGCCTGGCCTCTCTGCATGCCAGGCTGAATTCAGGAGTCCGCCTAGCAGAAGTCCCTTGTGGGCCTGAGGACCTGGTTTGCCTCGCATCCTTGAAGCCCCAAGCCTGATCCCCAGCACCATATAACCCTGGCATGGTGGTGCACACCTGCTATCTCAGCACATAGTAGGCAAAGACTGGAGGATCCAGAGCGAAAGGTTGTCCTCCACAGCATAGGGAGCGCCAGGCAAGCCAGGGCTGCATGAGACCCTGCCTTTAAAACAACAAAAACCTTGGGTTGACTATTTAAAGAGATAATAATATCCTTATCCAGTTGGTCCAGGGCAGTGTAAGGGTTCCTTCCCTCTCACATCTGGTCCTCTCCGGATGTTCCTGCTAGATAAGGAAGGGAAGAGAATGTCACGTCCATTCAAGGGAGGGACAAGCTGAAGGTCACACTGACCCAAGTTTGTCCAAGTTTCAAGGCTATTCAGAAAGGTCATTATGAAAATAACACCCAGGAAAAGGGGTGGGATCTATCTTTCTTCCTTTCTATCTTTTTTTTTTTTTTTTTTTTTTTTTTTTTTTTGAGTGTTATTCCAGTCCGTGGCTGTCTGCTGGGTTTCGGTGGCATTGCCTATATCTACAGCATTGACAGCATGTCTGCCAGTGCTAACATTTGTAAATATGGTGGAGTGTGTGTGGCAGGGAACAGAGGGTTTCCTGGCATGTGCAGGAACCTGGCAGGTCTGAACCAGAGTGTGAATGAATACTGCATATGTGTGCCCACAAACTTATGGACATTTCTGGGGGCCTACCAGTGTGTTTGTATAGGGGCTTGCCATTTGTGCCTGTACCTGGGTCTCTGTAGGTTCAGTGTGTGTGTGTGTGTGTGTGTGTGTGTGTGTGTGTGTGTGTGTGAAAGCCGTGTCACAAAGTCTCTCCTTGGGACTCCAATATTATCCCTAAAGCCCACTGAGCTGCAGACCCTGTGGGAAGCTGAACTGGGTGGCACTGTCTATTAATGCTTTTCCTTTTACCTTCCAGTGGCTGTGAACAACTGCAAGGACCACCCCTGACCTCTACCCCTAACCTGGTCATCCCAGACAACTCCAACTCCCATCAAATCTACTCCTCCAGGTGGGGTCCATATTCTGGACAGGCTGAGCTATAAGGAAACAAACCTTGTCCATGAACAACAGCAAAAGGGGCTATAGAAAGGCCAACCTGAACCGTGTCGAACAGAGCAGGGAAAGCAAAAGTGGATATACAAGGGTGCATAATAGAGCATCCACCTAGAATCCCTCAGTGAGGGGCTGGGAGCATGGCTCAGTGGCAGAACATCTACCTCGAATGTGAAAGCCTGTTTTCTCCCCAGATATCGTCCCACTAGGGGTGGGAGGAGAATTGGGGCTTCTGGGACATATTTCATTCTTCAGCTAATGAGCACTGGACTGCTTTTTCACTAATGCTCGCTACCCCTGCTGACTTCTACAGAGACTGTGTGTGTACATTTATTCTCTTTCTCTGCTGCCAAGCATCACAGAGACACGTCCACCTTCCTTCCCTGAGGCCCTTAGCAGCCCAGGATCTGGTTCTAAGAAGCAGTTGTGCACACTACTTCCCCCTTTGAGCACACTTCTAGTCTAACATCTTTTTAACACATCCAGTGGCAAGAGCAACACAGATGTCTGTGGGCTCAAACAGACTGAAGGGAGTGGTGAGGTGGCTCACGGGTAAAGGCCATTTCTACCAAGCCTGATGACCTGGATTTGATCTTCAGGGGTCCCCAATGCAACACCCTGCGTGCATTTCCCTGCTGGCTCGTCTTTCCTCTTTTTCCTTTTTTCAGACTGTTTTTCAATTATGTTTATGACTGTGTGTTCAGGCTGCATGTATGTCTGTGCATCATGTGTGTGCCTGGTGAGTGAAGACCAGAGGACATCAGACACCCTGGAAGTAGAGCTACACGTGGTTGTGAGCCACCATGTAGGTGCTGGGAATCAAACCCAGGTCCTCTGCAAGAGCAGCCCCTTACCTGCCAAGCCATCCCTCCTGCACCTCACTCCTTGTGGGTTTTCTGTGCCTTCTCACGGAGATCAGTATGGTATGTGAAGCCTACAGGCTCTGTACCCTCAGATCCTCCAGCCCTTAGCAGCCTAAACATGGCAGGTAAAGTGACAAGGTAAAACACAGGGTCATGTCATTGAACCAGAAAAATCACCCCAACACTGACCATTGCCACCTCGGAAACAAGAAGCCACCTTGTACACATTTTTATTTGCATATCAACTTGAGTTTTCTCTTTAAGTGCAAAAAGGCCATCAATCAAAATTAGTTACAGACAGAAGAAAAAGGACAGACTGATTCCCCCCCCCCTCTACCCATTTCCCTTTGCCAGGCTGTGAGCACTTAAAATACATAAGAAGTTAAAATACCACCCAGGCCGCCAGGCTCCACGGGCTTATGTCTTTCATTCTTTAAGATGCTATACTTAGTATTTTAAAAAATCAACATATAAAAAAAAATTTAAGTGTTTCTATAGCCACACCACCCTGAACACACAATCTCATCACATAAAAGCAAGATGATATAGTAGGCCACTGAAAGATGGGCATGGTGGCACATGCCTGTAGTCCTAGCAGAGGCAGCCATCCAGATCTGTGAGTTCAAGGCCAGCCTGGTCTACACTGCGAGTTCCAGGCCAGCTGGGGCTAGATAGAGAGACCCTGTCTCAAACAACACAAAACAAAAGAGGGTCATTGGGGCCAGATGTAGAGGCACACACCTGTAACCCTAGTACTCTGGGCCCTAAGGTAGACGACTACTGTGAGTTTGAGGCCAATTATATATGGAGCACCAGGCCATCGGGGCTGCATAGCAAGACTCTGTCTTAAATAAAAAATAGAGACAGAAGGAAAGAAAAAGAGAGAGAAGAAAGGGAGAGGGAAGAAGAGGAAAGGTTAGAGAATGAGGGTGGAAAGGGGAGGAAAGGTGTGGGCGGTGCTGCCTGACCCCTCACCCCTGCCCCCCCCCCATTTTCAAACATGGAGAGAGAAGGAACCTGAAAAGGAGAGAGGCATCCCAGTAGCTAACAAAGGCAGGCAGGGGGCAGGGGCACTGGGCTTCCCTTACAGCTGTTCTTCTTGCTCTCTGTGTTCCACATCTGCTCTGATGTCAGCCCTTAGTACCCGGAGGCTCCTGGCCTCACCTGCCCTGGGGACTCTCCTGGGCAGGGTTGGCAACCTGGGAGTGTGCCAGAAGACTCTCCTGCGCATGCGAAACCATGAGAAGCGTCCTGGGGTCTGGAACCTCACTGTCTTTACCTGTTTCTGGGCCCTAGATCCCGAACCAGCTGAGGCTTCCTGTATACCCTGAGGTCCTGCCTCCTCCCTCTGGTCATGGAGGACCCCTGCCCTTTGGTCAGCTAGGACCTCCACCCTCTGATTTTCTGTAGCACCAGTTCTTTGGTTAGCTGGGCCCTCTGCCCTCTGACTATCTATGGCTTCTGCCCTCTGGTCAGGTGGGACTCCTGCCCTGAGATAAGCTGCAGCCTCTACCCTCAGATTAGCTTCAGCCTCTGCCTTTGGACTAGCTGCAGCCTCTGCCCTTGGACTAGCTTCAGCCTCTGCCCTTGGACTAGCTGCAGCCTCTGCCCTTGGACTAGCTGCAACCTCTGCTCTTGGATCAGCTGCAGCCTCTGCCCTTGGACTAGCTGCAGCCTCTGCTCTTGGATCAGCTGCAGTCTCTGCCCTTGGACTATCTACAAGCTCTGCCTTCTGGTTAGCAGCAGCCTCTGCTATTGGACTAGCTGCAGCCTCTACTCTTGGATCAGCTACAGCCTCTGCCCTTGGACTAGCTGCAGCCTCTGCTCTTGGATCAGCTGCAGTCTCTGCCCTTGGACTATCTACAAGCTCTGCCTTCTGGTTAGCAGCAGCCTCTGCTATTGGACTAGCTGCAGCCTCTGCTCTTGGATCAGCTGCAGCCTCTGCCCTTGGACTAGCTGCAGCCTCTGCCCTGGGACTAGCAACAGCCTCTGCCCTGAGACTAGCTGCAGCCTCAGTCCTTGGACTAGCTGCAGCCTCTGCCCTTGGACTAGCTGCAGCCTCTGCTCTTGGATCAGCTACAGCCTCTGCCCTTGGACTAGCTGCAGCCTCTGCTCTTGGACTAGCAACAGCCTCTACTCTTGGATCAGCTGCAGTCTCTGCCCTTGGACTAGCTGCAGCCTCTGCCCTTGGACTAGCTAGAGGCTCTGCCCTCTGGTTAGCTGCAGCCTCTGCCCCCTGGTTCTCTGCAGCCTCTGGGTGCTCCTCAGCTGGCATGCCTGTTCCCTGAGCGAAGGGTGGCACCTGCTCCTTCCTGCATCGTCTCAGGGAAACCCACTTGATCTTGGGCTTCCAGCGTCTAGTACCCAGCATCTGGTCACTCCGGTCTCCTGTGTTTCTGGAGCTATCATCGTCCGAGCTGGCTTGGCTGTGTCTCATTTCTCCAGCCCTCTCAGCTGCTGTGGAGGCCTGCTGGGTCTGGCCCACCTCGGAGCCTGATCTGGGTGCCCAGCCCTTCACCCTCTGTTTCAGCTTCCCCCAGGACACCTGGCTAACATACTCCCTCCATCTGTCGGCCTTGGATGGCTGGGGCCCCAGGTTGTTCTCAAACATGGGCACTGGAAGATTGACTCGGCGTCGTGGAGGAGGCGCGCTGGGCTTCTCCCCACGGCGGAGGAAGGCCTCCACCAGCTCCTGATCATCCTCACTCTCCACATCGCTGCCCAGGAATTTGCTGCCCAAGTAACTGACCGGCATTTTGCGCACCTTCCTGGTCCTCCCGGAGGAGCTCCTGTTGCCTTTGACTTTGGAGGTATCGAAGTCACTCAACTCACTGTCGCTGCCATTGCTGCTGTCATAGGTACCTACAACCAGCCGAAGTGGAGGAGTGACCATCTGCGGGACTCTCCTCACTCTCAGCTCCTTGGTTCTTTTGCGGGGTTGGGGTGGGTGTGGAGTGCTCTTTTCGATGATACGGGCCACATCTTCCAGGGTGCGGCCCTCCTCCTGCAAAAACTGGATTAGCCGCTCCCGAAACTCAGCTTCCTTCGTTGCAGGCTTGGAGATGACTCTCCACACGCCCCCAGCCAGGCGGACCTCCCGGGGGATGAGCAGATAGTCAACATCCTCCCCAATCTGCAGCATCCCCACCGTGGAGTCCTCTTCTTTGCGGAACACCTTTCCGATTTTCTTAAAGGTGCCCACAGGCCTTAAGGCCTCCACTAACACGTCCAGATCGACATCTTTGCAGACGTCGGGGACACTCCAGAGGATCAGGCAATCGGGAGACGGAAGGAAGCCCCAGGGGAACCATCCCCCTACGTGGCTTTTTTCGAGAGTCTTTAAGATCTCCAGCGTGGACGCTCGAGTGGGGGCAAAAAGCCCAGACACTTGGCTGCTAGTCTTGGGGAGGGGGCGGTGGACAGTCCTAGCAACTCTGCTCGCACAGAGTGTCTCCTCCCTACAATTTTCTCTTCAGGAAACAAGTCCAAGTTGGCTTCCCCAACCCCCTCGGAGTTGTAGCAAGCAGTTTTCCAGGATGCTTACATGAACTGAAGCACGCTCATTCCCGAGGCTCAAAGTTCAGTCCAAACTGGAATCGCCAGTGTCCCGGCTCCAAGTTGGGGTCCCACGAGCTCCGATCGCTTCTCCCTTGCCCCAGACACCAGGATATAGCTGAAAGTTCTTGGGAGGACTCTGCAGACAAAGACGGCTCAGCGTGGCCTTTCAATATGGCGAGGTGCTTAAAGGCCTCCGCCCAGCCCCGAGGAGGGTCTCCCGCCCCCAGGCAGTCTGCCACCCGCTCCAAACTGACCTTGCGCTCAGTCTGTGGTGGAGCTGAGAGCCGCAGGAAGTTTCTGGGCGCCCTCCCCTCCTGGGTGAGGCCCACCTTCTCCTTCTCATCTTACACTCTAAGCCTGGGAAGACTGGCAGCGGGGCTGTCCACTCCCCTTCAGGGCAGCCTCCCTCTCCTCCCCCACAGAGGTGTGGCTGCCCCCCAGAGCCTCAATGGGGCCAGGGCTTCCCTTAGCTGCAGCCAAAACCCACGTCATCATCCTTCCCAAAAGGCAACGGGTCCCCCAACCTGCCATCCTAGACGTGCAAGCCCAAAAGGTGCGAGTGCTGATGGCTCAAATCCTTTGAAGGCTATTGCAATTATGAACGTGCGTTTAAAATTAAGGGGATGGGACTAGAGGTGGCTCAATGGTTAGGAGCATGGGCTACCTTTATGTAAGACCTGGGTTTGACTCCCAGAACCAATACGATGGCTCAAAACCCTGTTTATTTCCAGTTCCAGGGGATCCAATACCCTCTTCTGATCTCTGTGAGCACTGCATATACGTGGTACACACACACACACACACACACACACACACACACACACACACACACACACAGAGAGAGAGAGAGAGAAGACATTCATGCACACAAAAAGGGGCACACAAGATAACCCAATGGGTAAAAACATTTCCCCAAAGCCTGAATTCAATCCCAGAACCCACATAAAACCAATTCTACAAAGTTATTGTTCAATCTCCACATGTGCACCCCTATACACAGATTGTACATATATTAATTCACACACGATAAACACGGGTTTTGTTTGTTTGTTTGTTTGTTTGTTTGTTTTTCGAGACAGGGTTTCTCTGTGTAGCCTTGGCTGTCCTAGAACTCACTTTGTAGACCAGGCTGGCCTCGAACTCAGAGATCCACCTGCCTCTGCCTCCCAAGTGCTGGGATTAAAGGCGTGCGCCACCATGCCCAGCCCGATAAACACGTTTTTAAAGTAAAATATTTTCTTGGAGTTGGAGAAATGGCTCCATGGTTAAAAGCACAGGCTGCTCTTTCAGAGGACCTGGGTTCAATTCCCAGCACCCACATAATGCTCATAAATGTCTGTAACCCCACCTCTAGGGGATTTAACACCCCCCCCCCACTGATATACATCAAAACACCAAAGCACATAAAATAAATATATTTTTTAAATAAAAAATTTTCTTAAAAATAAAAAAACCTTTAAGATCACAGAGATGTTGTACCCTCAGTTCTTAGTTTATGTATCCCACGTGGCCTCAAACTTTCAGGGATCCTCCTGCCTCAGCCTCTGTCTACTAGGCTTTACGTAGGCCACTATTATCAGGCTTAAGCAACAACAACAACGGCCAGGTAAGGAAGTGACTTTAATATCAATATAAGAACATATATCAGGCATGGGATGCACACTTGTGATCGCAGTAATTGAAGGCAGGGGGATGAGGAGGGTAAGGTCACTCGCAACTTCAGAGAGCTCACACCAGCCTGAGCTACAAGAGACCCAGGGGCTGGAGAGGTGTCTCTGTGATTAAGAGCGCTTGCTGCTCTTATAGAGGATTCGGTTCCCAGCACCCACGTAGTGGCTTACAGTCACCCAGAACTCCAGTTGATGGGGATCTGATACCTTCTAACCTTCACAAGAAGCATGCCTGCAAAGGTTACGCAAGCGAGAGCGCGCGTGCGTGAGCGCACACACACAATCATAAAAAAAAAAAATTAAAGTAAGATAAACATTTGTGATTTTATTTAACCCAGAAAAACCTTGGAGGCAGATCATGAGCAATGAGGAAAAGGGAAAGGGGACGGAGAAAAAGAAGGTGCAGGAGAGGATTTTTCAGGTTCAGGTTTGGAGTCGGGGTGGGGTGCTTTGTTTGGGTCCTGTCCTGGCTTCAACGTCCCCATTGGGGGTAGGAGGGAGGACGCTTTTGCTGGCTCTGCTTAGGTGAACTTTCCTCCTCTTCACGACATGGAATTCTAGCTGCTCAGCCCAAGGCCTTGAACGTGACTAGTGGTCTCCAAGGCAACAAGGGGCCCTGGCTGAGCTTAGGGGAGAAGCTGGGAACTTCCACACAGCAGGCACAGAGGCAGCCCCTCCTCTGGCCCCTCCAGCCTTCCTTAGGCCTCTTCCCCAAAGCAGAGGTGCTTTGAAGAGAAGCCAAGACACCCCTACCACACCCCGCAAGGGCTTTTAAAAGTGGTGGCGTGTGAATTCTAAGTCTTGAGGTTGGGGATTTAGCTCTGTGGGGGAGCATTTGTCTAGCAAGCATTGGGTGGGGGTTATAAAGAACCCTAAATCATGGGGCTGGAGATGATCCTGGAGAGTTCAAGCGCTTCCTGCTCTTTGACGAGGACCAAGTTCAGCTCCCACATGGTGGCTCTCACAAGCATCTGTAACTCCAGGTCCAGGGGATCCCGTGCCTCTTTTTGACCTCCAGGGGAACCCGGCAGACACATGGTACACATGCATACATACAGGTAAAATAGGTCTAATTTTAAAATCTTCTTAACCTGGTTCTAATCGTGTGATCCAGGCTTCTCTGGAGGCCGAGACAGGAAGATCAAAAGTTCAAGGGCTTAATTTCTCCCCCCACTCTGGCTATATATTTATTTCATGTATGTGGGCACACTGTCACTGCCTCCAGACACAGCAGAAGACAGCATCGGATGCCCATTACAGATGGTTGTGAGCCACCATGTGGTTGCTGGGAATTGAACTCAGGACCTCTGGAAGAGCAGTTGGTGCTCTTAACTGCTGAGCCATCTCTCCAGCCCAAGGATTCAATTTCTAACTATAATTCCCAGCCGTGTGTGTGTGTGTGTGTGTGTGTGTGTGTGTGTGTGTGTGTGCACATACACACATACATCTTAAAAGTGAAAATCACAGATGTTTGATATTCTTATAATTACCAGCCCCTGGTCATTTCTGCTGGGTGTTTTAAATCATCCAACCAGAGGTAGAACCATAATATAATTTATAACTTTATACTGTTTAAAAGAACTTTTTTTGTGGCTGAGTGATAGAGCCCCTGCCTAGAACCCCCCAGGGAGAGTGGCTCAATGATAGAGTGCTGGGTTTTGGTGGCAAGGCTCTAGTTTGGGTCCCATCGATCCAATAATAATAATAATAATAATAATAATAATAATAATAATAACTTTAATAACATTGAAAGCTGATATCTGAACCAGCCCCTTGTGTGCTGTGGGGCAGTACTTTGCAGAGGAAGGAACCTGAAGAAGTTAGTCTTTCTTCCTTCAGTCCTGAGGGTCACTGAGCTGAAGGTTAGTAGCAGCTTCTCACTGTCAGGGCCTCTCTGTCTGCCTCGAGGAAAAATCCTCTGCTGCCAGGACAACTGAGATGTGCTAGGGGAGAGCTCCCAAGGACCCAGCCAGAAACCCGGCCTCCTTATTCGCATTCCACATTCCACTGTTTCCCGGCTTTACTCCATGCCTGCCTCATCTTGCTGGTTGTTGGTTGTTTTTTTTTTTCGGGGGGGCGGGGGGGGGGCAGGTCTAGATGGTGGCAGAGCTCTTGCCTATGGGAGAGACCCTGGGCTCCATCTGCAGCACCCACAAGCAGAAACAAAGACCTCAGGGTTCTTTGTTTCCTAAGATCACAAAGCCTCGGTATCTTGCTTCGCTCGCGGCCTTCAGACTTCCGGTTTCTCAGGGAGATTTCCCCAGACAGATAGCTTTAAGAGGAAACCATTCTTGTCTTGGCTCCTTCTTGTTAATTTGGTTTTGTAATAGTTACAGTCACAGAGCCAGAATCCTCACAAGAACGAAGGGCATGGCTCACCGGGATTCCAGTTCTCGGAAGGCAGAGAAAATCGATTTGGAGTTTAGGATCTGATGAGTTTAGGTCTCAGATAACAAAGAGGGGTGGGAGGATAGGTTTAATCCCAGGGACCCATATCATCAAGGAAGAGAACCAGTTCCCAGTTGTACTTTGACCTCCACCCCCACCCCAATACAAACACACAAATAAATGCAGCGATGTCTTTAAAGTGTGAGAAGGGGCTACTCCCTCCATCCCCCGACCCTTCGGGCACTGGAAAGGATGGTTTGAGTACCGGAAGAGTTTGTTTGTTTGTTTGGGCAGCCCTGGCTGGCCTTGATCTCCCTATGGAGACCAGGCTGGTCTTGAACTCACAGAGATCCTCCTGCCTCTGCTTTCCAAATGCTGGGATTAAAAATATGTACCACCATGCCTAGCCTGAAGCATGAGACCTGTCATTGCTTTGTTTGGCGCACGCGCGCGAGAGCGTGTGTGTGTGTGTGTGTGTGTGTGTGTGTGTGTGTGTGTGTGTGTGTATTTCACACTTACGTGTGTTCTGCCTGCATGTACGTGTTTGTGTACCTCTTACCTGCAGAGAACAGGAGAGGGCAGTGAGTCTCCTGGACACAGAGTTATAGATTATACAAAGTTATTATGTGGGTGCTGGGAACCGAACTCAGGTTCTCTGGAGGAGCGATCAGTGAGTGTTCTTAATTACTGAGCCATGTTCCCAGCCTCTCATTTCACTTTTTTTTTTTTTGTTTTGTTTTGTTTTTTGTTTTTTGTTTTTTTCGAGACAGGGTTTCTCTGTGCAGTCCTGTCTGTCCTGGAACTCACTCTGTAGACCAGGCTGGCCTCGAACTCAGAAATCCGCCTGCCTCTACCTCCAGAGTGCTGGGATTAAAGGCATGTGCCACCACACCCGGCTCATTTCACTTTTGAGACATAGTGAACTCAGTATATAGCTGAGAGTGACCTTGATTTTCTAATTCTCCTGCCTCTTGCTCTCAGTACTGGAATGACAGGTGTGCACCTCCTACCCAGGGGCTTTCTGCACGCCAGCTGGGCAAGCAGGCACTCTACAACCAAACTCCAGAAACAGCCCTGCTTTTTTTGTTTTGGTTTGTTTGTTTTGAGGGAGGTTTTTGTTTGGGTTTTTTTTTTTTTTTTTTGGCCTTTTTAAACATTTTATTTATTTACTTATTTATTTATTTATTTATTTATTTATTTAATGTATATGAGTCTGCTGTCATTGACCAGAAGAGAGCATCGGATCCCATTACAGATGGTTGTGAGCCACCATGTGGTTGCTGGGAACTGAACTCAGGACCTCTGGAAGAGCAGGCAGGGCTCTTAACCGCTGAGCCATCTCTCCAGTCCCTTTTTAAATTTTTTGAGACAGGATTTCATGTAGCCAAGACTGGCCTTTAGGTAGCCATGTGTATCCTTTAAACTCCTCCTCCCAAGAGTGGGAATCACAGCTGAGCACACCTGTCTCTCCACCATCTGTTTTTATTCTAAACAAATTGTCTGGCCTCTCACCCCAGCATTGGAAAACAGCCTGGGTCCCTGGAAGCCAGCCAGGCAGAAGAAAGCGGTGTGTTCCATGTTCTTTCAGCCAGTAGCATCAAATAACAGCTCTTTTTTTTTTTTTTTAAGTATAAGGCAACTCGTCCAAGGAGGTTTCAGAATTTAAAAAAATAATGTGTGTGTGTGTGTGTGTGTGTGTGTGTGTGTGTAGACAGAGACAGAGATAGACAGGGACAGACACACAGAGACAGAGAGAGGTGTGCACACATGCATGAGAGTCTGCTTGCTGCTCTTACCTTATGGTTGCAGCAGATCAAACTCAAGTCACCAGTCTCGGCTATAAGCATCTTCATCTGCTTAACCATTTTCCTGGCCCACTTTTTTTTTGTGTGTGTAAGGAGATCATTTTCCCAAAGGAAGTCTTACCCATCTCCCCCACCTCCCAACATGCTCAGGACACATTGAGGTTTCATTAGCATTCATTTATTCATCAACTTATATTTATACAGTAGGATATCAACCACAAAGAGCAAAGAAGGGGAAACCCACTTCTTAAGTGGAGTTGTGGGGAGGGTTGCTATAATTTATTTGGGGATTTCTGCCAGACATCTGCCGCATTGATGCAGGTAAGTACCTCAGATTGTTCATGTCACACAACAGCCTGCAGTACAATGTCAGGAAATGTCACTTGGTTCCAACAATCTCCCGAGGGAATGATTTCATGGATTCTGGATTTGTGGACAGCATTTAATAACGATCCATGCTGCCTGTCACGAATACAATGGCCACAGGAGAAATACCTGAATACACATGCACGTCTCAGGTTGCAAAATGATGGCAAGAAATGTCACACTGTCCTTTATTATGCAGCCCACTGTGCCTTAATGTTAAACAGAGTGCATGGGGCAGAGGTGCTGCAGGCTGTGCAGCGTCTGCATAAGAGCAGGCTAATGTGATAATGAGCACAGCTGCAGTGTTCTTGACAGTGGAAACACACGGGCAAGGACAGAAAAATTAAACATAGAGCCAAGAACCTCTTCCTTATCTAAAATTATACCATGTGTGTGTGTTTGTGCCCGTGCCTGTGCCTGTGCGTGTGTGTGTGTGTGTGTGTGTGTGTGGTGTGTATGTGTGATGTGGTGTGTATGTGTGATGTGGTGTGTTTGTGTGGTGTGTGTGTGAGGTGGTGTCTGGGTGGTGTGTGTATGGTGTGGTGAATGTGGTGTGTGTGTGATGTGGTATGTCTGTGTGGTGTGTGTGTGTGTGTGTGTGTGTGATGTTGTGTGTCTGTATGGTATATGTCTGTGATGTGGTGTGGTGTATGTATGTGATGTGGTGTGTGTGTGATGTGGTGTGTGTGGTGTGTGTGTGTGTTATGTAGTGTGTCTGTGTGTGTGGTGTATCTGCTTAGTGTGTGTGTGTGTGGTGTGTGTATGTGATGTGGTGTGGTGTGTGTATGGTGTGGTGTGGTGTGTGTATGGTGTGGTGTGGTGTGTGTATGGTGTGCTGTGTGTGTATGTGTGGTATGTGTCTGTGTGTCTGTGTTGAGGTGGGTGCCCATCGCATGACTCTCACATGGAGGCCCTTCTACTACAGAGACCTGGTGATCAAACTCATGTGGTCAGGCTCTGAAGCCCCAAAGACTAAACTGACTTCATCATCTCTCCAACCTATAGAGCTACAGGCTTCTTGACCACAGATCCAAGGCGGAAGGATTGAGTGAGTTTGATGCTTGCAGGGCTACAGTGTCTGAAAACAAAAAGATACATGGAGTTCTCCATGTTATCAGACAGTAGAAAAATCACATAGACATAGGTGGTGCAAGCCTGTGATTACTATCCTAGAGGTACTGAGGCAGGAGGACCATGAGCTAAATAAAGGACAGCCTTGAGTACATAGTAAGTTCCAGACCAACATAGGCTGCATAGCAAGAATCGGTCTCAAAACATTAAATTTCCTATGCACACAAATTACAGTTGTGAAATGCAATTCACCTGGAGCCCTCACAGATCCCGGAAATAGTGGAAGTTTGTAGGTCCCCAAAGAGAGACTTCTCCACCCATCCACAACTGGATTTCATGGTAATTGTTTTTCAGAAGGGGCAGCTACCATACATGGAAGTGAACAGGGAGAAGAGATAACAATAAAAACCCAGTGCAGATTGACTTCCTCAACCTGGATCAGACTTCAGGGAATCTAACAACAGATGGTCTGTTCCTGATGTATTTAAGCCCAGTATCATCTGGGAAAAGGTTTAATACAACCTCTGTTGCACAAGGAAACATAATTACACCGAAACTCAACTCAGGGTGCATGTCATGCCTTCTAAGAAGGTGAATTCTAGAGATGTGCTACCTGTACTAGCTTAAGGGCCTACGTAAGGGTCTGGCCTGATCTTGGTCACACAGATAGTGTAGAGGTCATCTGGGCTATAAGCCAGCTCTGGTCCTGATTGTGGGAGCTTGATATGGCCTGGACCAACAGATAACACAGAGCACAGCTTCCAGTTCTCAGCTTTCTGGATAGAAGAACAGGTTTATCATCTTTCCTATTGGACAGGCATCCCTGTGTGCGTAACATTCTGGTTTCTCTGGAGCTCTGTGGGCTCTAGACCTTCGTACGATGCTCCTGACAGTTTCCCTCCTCTTCACCCTCACACGATTATCAGATTATAGACTTGAGGCCTCCTTATTTATTGAGACGACTACCATGTAACCCAAACTGACCTCAAACTTGCTATACAGCCAAGGCTGGCCTCAAACTCTTGATCTCCTGTTTCTACAACACTCTCTCCCCTCCAAGTCATGCTTCCTAGGATTTAACTTGGGGAGACCCACATGCTTACCCGAGGCGCCAATCAAAGTTAAGGGTGTCACCCTGCCCTTCCTTTCAGTAAGGGAGAGTCACCATGTACTGAACAGGCACAGCCTTTTAGGGACACAAACAGAACAGCAAGGTCCTCAGTGGAGACAGTGGGCAGCACGGGTGTCAACCATGGTCTATGAACTGTCTTCAGCTTGAAGTCTCTGGTGATGGTGCCCGAAGAAGAGTGACCCATTCCCTGCAAGGATTTTTCTTCAGGACAGGTTCTTTCGGGGCCAGCTCCAGTTTTAGCAAGTCTAGCAAAACACTTTCAAAAGCTTGCCATAGTGGACCTTCTGTTCAGGCAATGGCTAGCAGGCACCTGTCCACTCTGTGGTCTCTATGGCAACAATCTGGGATTTGTCTCCCTTTGTGGGGCTGGTCCTGCTGGCTTCAAAGTTGCTAGACGTCTTCTACAAGTCTCTGGGACCCTTGTCAGTCAGAAGTTACTCTCCTTGGCTGAAGCAATACACACACACACACACACACACACATACATACACACACACATACATATATACACACACATACATATATACACACACATACATACACACACACACTTCCATGTTCCTTGCACAGTCTCAAACATTACCCACAATTCCTCAAATATAGAAAATTATAGGGGCTGGTGAGATGGCTCAGTGGGTAAGAGCGCCCGACTGCTCTTCCGAAGGTCCGGAGTTCAAATCCCAGCAACCACATGGTGGCTCACAACCATCTGTAACAAGATCCGACGCCCTCTTCTGGAGTGTCTGAAGACAGCTACAGTGTACTTACATATAATAAATAAATCTTTAAAAAAAAAAAAAAGAAAAGAAAATTATAGCCATGAGGGCAAGACTAAGAATAATTGACTGTATGTTCTGTACCTGGCACATTGTAGATGCTCAGAAGGTTTTTGTTGGTTAAATGAATAATGTGTCCACACTCAATCACATACAATCACATACATACGGCTGTACATTTCTTTAACTTTACTTAAATGGAAACTTCACTCAATTAATTGTATCTGAGTAACACCACTATCATTGTGAATGTCACGGTCAGGGATTTTTGTTGGATTTTTCCTCCCTTTTTATTCCAAGATCCAAGTACCATTCTGGAATATTGTGGGTGTGAAATAGACATATACAGAGTGAACAAAAAAACACTCTGTAGGCCACACCCACTCAGCTCTAGCCCCCAAGTTAGGAAGTACTAGGCTCAGACTGCAGATATAGTTCACTAACACAGTTTGCCTAGAATCTCCCAGTGCGGGTCTGGGTGCGTGGTTCAGTGATAGAGCGCTTGTGTGGCATGCTAAAGGCTTCCTAGCTCAGTCCCCAAGATTGAGCAGAATAAATAGGCTTTCCTGACAAGGCCAAAACAATGTGCCACATTCAGGTGCTAATCTTTCTGGCTCAAAAGCCACCCATTCCCTGGTCTATCACCTCCTATCCACAGTCACTCAGTCCCAAAATGTACCTTCCCACAATCACCCCAATTCAGATGACTCCCACCCTCCCTTGCGCACCCCCTCCCCATATACACTCATCATAACTCACAGCTTCTTATCAGAAGCCTGCTGTCGGCGCCGATTTTTCTTGTTTTTCTTCTTGCCCTTCTTTCCTTCTTCAGGCTTGTCCTCCTTCTCTGGGTCCTCCAGAGGGGGCACCCCATTACCCTTGGTGATGGGCCCCTTGTCTTCATTCTCCCCTTGCGGAGACAGGCAGCCCTTCCTGGGAGGTAGCTCTCCGAGACCTAGCGTGGTGGGACACAGCTCCTGCCTGAGGATGCGGGCCACATCCTCTACCGTCCTGCCCTCTCTCCGCAGGAACATATTGAGTTTGGTGAGGAATTCAATGTCCTGCCATTTGGGCATGTAGACCACTCTCCACACACCGCCCTTGCCTTTGATCTCCCTGGGGACCACATCGTAATTGAGGTCTTCTGCCAACCTAATGATAGCTGCCTTGGATCTGTCCTCCTCCAGAAAGGCCTTCCCAGCCACTTCAAACTTGCCCAGTGGTTTGAGGGGAACCCGTATGATGTCTTCAAATTCTTGGTGGCTACAGTCCTCTGGGATCCCCAAGATCATCAAGGACTTGTAACTGTCTACCTCCAAGGCCTTGCAACCATGTTCTAACAATGCAATGTCCTGCACTCCAAATACCATTTTGCCCAACTCCTTGAGGCAGCTGTACGCGCGCTGCTGCGCTGTGGAGCTGCCTCGAGAAACCACAGAAGGATCCAGGATGCTGAAGTCTCTTTTCAAGAGTGATGAGAAAACAAGGCCTCACAGGTGAGGCTACCGATAGTCCCAATTGGTCCAACTCAGTCAAGAGGACCCCTGCCCAGCCCAGCCGTCTGCAGCCTGCCCCCTGCGAGTGACTCACGTCAGCCACGGAATTGGAGCTGAGTAGTCGTGGCTCCCAGGTCTTAGGCAAGGTTGCTCCAAGGAGAGTTTGAAGATGCAGACTTCCCCTGCGCTGCCGGTGGCCTTTGGCAATCTCTGTGGACCCGAGGTCACTGGTCTCCCACCTGCTGCTGCCACCCTTGTGAGTGTTGGGGTGGCGACTCGCAGGTGAAATAGGTCCTTCTTATGGCTGGCCCAGAGGTCGCCCTGTGCCCTGTGACAGAGTTAAAGACCAGGATGTGGCAGTGGCGGCTGCACTTGCTCCGGCAGTGACGTCATAGCTTCCCCGAGCGCTGAAGCCCTGTGGTCACCATGGCAACCGCCAGAGCATCACCTCCTCTATTGGCAGATCCTGCTGCTTTGAAATCAGAAACTAAGGCAAAGAGGGGTCACTGGGAAGTGAAGGGTCAGCGCCTCATACCTTTCTCATTTGAGAAAGGAGAGGTTTCCAGGCAGGGGGACAAAGAAGATACAAAGTAAGCCTGCGATGTCGTTTGGGTTCAGAAAGCTAGGGTACAGTCAAAGAATAAGAAAAAACCTTTAAGGACACAGAAGCCATCTTGAAGGGTACCACGAGTCAATTCAGAGAATTTGAGCATCACTACAAGTTTCTTTCTTTCATTCTTTTTACCCCTGAGATCTCGTCTCCTAGGCTGGTCTTGAATTTGCTATATAACCAGAACTTTGGACTTCTGATCCTCCTGCCTCCACTTCTCAAGATCCAGGGCTACTACATGCCTACAGCGAGCAGTGCCTGGTCTATTGTAGCTCTGAGGATGGAAACCAGGCTCCTAGCATGGCAGGAAAGCATCTACCAGCTGGGAAACACTCCTGCCTGAGCATTGATGTTCAAATCAACAGATTGTAACAGACAGTAACAAACATTAATACTTCCTGAATAAACTAAGAACAGGTGGAGCCATGTAAATACATACACAGGTGGAAAGTTATTTTTAAAAATCGTTCCTTTTTAAATGCTTTTTATATATTATGTCTGAGTGTTTTGTCTGCTTGTATGTCTGTGTAGCACATGCATGCCTGATGCCATGCAGGTCAGATGAGGACATTGGATCCTCTGGAACTGAAATTACAGTTATGAGTCGACCCTCATGAAACCTTCCAACTGAAGTCAGATCCTGGGAGAAGTCAGGAGGTGGACCTGGAGAGATGGCTCAGTGGTTTAGAGCACTGACTGCTCTTGCAGAGGACCTGGGTTTGGTTGTGAGCACCCACTTGGTAGCACATAAGTACCTGTAGCCAAGGGCGGAGCCAAACACCTTTATTCCTAGCATTCAGGAGGGAAGAAGGCTGATCTTTGTGAGTTCAAAGCCGCCTAGTTTACATAGCCAGATTCACAAAGCAAGTTCCATCCAGTGACGGCTGTGTAGTGAGATTGGCACTAAATAAACAAATATTCAAAACCTAACTACTTGTCCTGGGCAGTGATGGCACGTGCCTTTAATCCCAGCACTCAGGAGGCACGCGCAGGTGGATCTCTGTGAGTTAGAGGCCAGCCTGGTCTACAAAGAGAGTTCTTGGATAGCTAAGACACAAAGAAATCCTGTCTGGGAAAAAAAACATAATAATAATAATAATAATAATAATAATAATAATAATAAATTAGTTACTTAATTAATAAACCTAACTACTTGTAACTTCACTTTCAGATTTCTGATGCCTTCCCTGGTCTCTTCTGGCACCTACATAGATAGATACACACATACACATACACAGGCACTCAAGTAAAAAATAAATATTAAAATTTTTAAAAAGTAATTATTCTGAATATAAATGGACTGTTTGTGCAGCATAGGAAACACAGTGTGCATCCATTCCTGTGAATACACTTCCCTTCTCACGTTTCAAAGACACAGGGCTGGGGGCAGAGCTCAGCAGCAGAACATTTGCTTGTACCTTTCAAGCCCTGGCTTCCATGCAACATTCACACAAAAAGGAGCATGGGAAGAGACTGGAGAGATGGTTTAGCCGTTAAGAGCACTTCCTCTTTCTCGCAGAGGCCCCAGGTTCAGATCCCAGCACCCAGGTAGCATCTCACAACCACCAGAAACTCACATAAAACAAAATACATAAAACCTTTCTACATTAAGTTAAAAAAAAAATAATAATAACAGCACATGTACTTAGAAGAGAGCTGGCGCGAAAAGAATCACCTCCAATTCTATTCAAGCTTTATTTTTATATTTATGTCTATGTGTGAGCCACACATGTGCGGGTACACTTGGAGTCCAGAAGAAGGCATTGGATCCCCAAAAGCTGCAGTTGTGGGAGGTTGTGAGCTGACTGACATGGTACGGGGAACGGAACTTGGGTCCTGGGAAGGAGCAAGGGTGGTTCTTAGCTGGTGAGCCATGTCTCCAGCCCCACTCAGCCTCATTTCTATGCAAAGCGTTGTAACCAAGAGATATGTTCCTATTCAAAACTAAAAGATAAAAATTAAATTAAAAAAAAATGCTGGCCCGTAATATGTACTATTGGTTTTTGTTTTTTTGTTTTGTTTTGTTTTTTTGTTTTTTTGGGTTTTTTTTTTTTTTTTTTTTTTGAGTCCTTGGTGCTTGGCAGCATGTCCGTGGTTTTATTAGGCACATTCCAAACTGAGGAGCCAGCAACAGAATGGCCCATTCATTTGACAGACCAGTGCTTAGTGAGAAGCTACCTTTCACCAGGCTGAGGGTGCCGTGCTAAGCAAACAGGAACATTCAGATTCAGGACAAACTGCATTTCGTATCCCAGTCTCGTGGTTATGGCAGGCTTGCTCTGTTTACAGGGCGGGGAGACGAGAGTGTTTGTCGGAGAAATATGTGGCCCTGGTGTGGAGTGACTATAACACACTGGTGGGGCTCAGCGAGCCGAGCCTGGAACACATTTTGCTGTTCTTTATAGGCGCAGGAAGTGCTGGGGGAGGGGGAAGGGGAAGGGGAGGGCAGCAGCTGCGGCTGGGGCTGGGGGTGGGGCGCGGTTCAGGGCAGTTATTCTGGAGCAGTTAGTGCGTGGTACTTTATTCTTATTCTTCCTAGTGATGGGTGGATTGTCTTTCCAGGTGTAAAATCCTCTCACTTCTAGTCATCACAGTCACATCTCCTCCTTGCTAGTTCTTACGCTGTTCTTCCTCAAATCTAATTATGAACCATGCTTCTTGAATCTTTTACCATATGGTCCAAGGTTGGGGGTCTCTGTCCATCCTGGAAATATGCAGCCTACTGTACGCCAGACCACAATCACAGATAATGATGCAGTGTTCGTTCAGTCTATATTGCTATAGCAAAGTATCTGAGGCTGTATCTTTATGGAGGAAAGAGGTTATGTTGTTTGTTGATTGAGACAGAGACTCACTGTACAGCCCAGGTTAGCCTGAACCTTGGGATCTGATTGCCTCCACGATATTTAGCAGGAAATGTTTGGGTTTTTTGGTTTCTTTTGGTTTTTATTTTTTGTTTTATGTTGACTCGTGGTTTGGCTCACTTGGAGAGCCCCTGCCTAGAATGCCCTAGTGAGGGGCTGGGGGCGTGCCTTAGTGGTAGAGCCCCTGCCTAGAATCCCCCAGTGAGGGGCTGGGGGCGTGGCTCAGTGGTCAAACTCTTGAGCATATGCAAGACCCTAGGTTCCATCCTCAGAAACACACACACACATACAAGAGAGAGAGAGAGAGAGAGAGAGAGAATGAGAGAGAGAATGAGAGAGAGAATGAGAAAGAGAGAAAAAACATTAAAAGAGAAACAATTGCTAGTGAAGGAGGGAAGGAGTAGGGAAAAGAGGAATGAAAAAGGAATAGTAAGGAAAAATACTATTATATTTTTTTATTTATTTATATTTTTTTGATTTTTCAAGACAGGGTCTCACTGTGTAGCCCTGTCTGTCCTAGAACTCTCTCTATAGAACAGGCTGGCCTCAAACTCCGAGATCCTCCTGCCTCTGCCTTTTTTTAAAGTGCTGGGATTTAGAGGCATGTGCCAGAACCACCCAGAAAACAACAAACAAACAAACAAACAAACAAAAAACAAAAAACCTTGTGACGTCAGCCAAGCATGGTGGGCTTAGGAGGCAGAGACGGGGCTCTCTGTGAATGTGAGATCAGTCTGTGATAAATGGGAAGTTCGGAAGCCTTGTCAGTATGTGCGGTGAATGACCACCCTGGGACTGACTGTAAGAAGGCAGATTAGGGCTGGAGAGATGGCTCAGCGGCTAAGAGCATTAACTGTTCTTGCGAAGGTCCTGAGTTCAAATCCAGAAACCACATGGTGGCTCACAACCACCCATAATGAGATCTGCTGTGTCTGAAGTCAGCTACAGTGTACTTATGTATAATAATAAATAAATCTTAAAAAAAAAAAAAGAAGGCAGATTAACTTTACTCTGGATAATTCAAGGCTTATGAAGTTTTGGGGGCACTGAGTAGGCACATCCAGGATGGGCATAGGGCACTGAAACGCCTCATTAGCCTGGGGAAGCAGTTCAGGGATCCCAGCGCTGTCTGAAAGTGCTATCAAGAGAAAGGAGATTGATCCTGTAATCTAAGTCAGGCTACATGACATTCTTCAGGGGTGTGTGTGTGTGTGTGTGTGTGTGTGTGTGTGTGTGTGTGTGTGTATTTCAAATTCTCCAGGTTAGGTCAGAGAAGAAAAGGCCCACACCAGTTGTTAGCATTCCGTCTAAACTACCTGGCAACAGCTAGGTAGACCTGACCCACTATAAAAGGGACTGCTTGCCCCCTCCTTGGTCTCTTGTTCCCCTCTTGCTCTTTCCCTGCTTCTCTTTCCCCTTCTCCCTTCATGAGCTCGACTCCTCTACTTCTCTACTCTCTCTCTCTCTCTCTCTCTCTCTCTCTCTGCCTTTCTCTGCCCTACTAACCTCTAAACTCCCCTCCCCATGCCCCGAATAAACTCTATTCTATACTATACCATCGTGTGACTGGTCCCTCAGGGGGAAGGGATATCTCAGCATGGGCACACTAAGGCACGCCCTTCCCCATACCTCACCACACCTCCATAGAATGTCTCTCCCCTCTCTATCTTTTTATAAACACGCCACTGTAAAGGAAGGAGTCCCCCATGTTGCTTAGAGGCTTTCAGGTCATGGAGGACTTCGACCTTAATTAAAATTTTCCCACATATGTGGTGAATCTCAAAACAGCCCAGGCTATCTAGAGAGACCCTGCCTCAAAGAAAACAAAATCCAAGCATGTGGCTTGGTGCTCCTCGCATGGGGGTGGGGTGGTGAGGGCTATAACAAGGTTATATGTAGCATGTCTTTTTAAGGTCTGTTTTTTGACTTGTGCTCCAGTGAATTAGTGCAGGTTGAAATCGTTAGGGAGGGAGCGGCTAGAGGATGAAGAATTGCATTTTGGGGGGGCTCATAACACTAAATGGAGTGAGGCATATGAACTCCAGTTTCAGAGGCATGAAAGGAAGCAGGTTTGAAAGTTAGAAGTCATTGGCACATGATAGGTGCTTTACAGCCTGCCATTGGATGAGATCGTGAAGGGAGGGGTGTGGGAAGAAGAGTGGGAATGGCCCAGGCCCACAGGACTGAGGCCCTGGCCTGTCAGATGGTGGTGGAAGAATCAAGACAGATTGCAGAGGAGGGAGGGAGGAAAAAGAATCATTTTTTTATATTTATTTATTTTATGTATGTGAGTACACTGTCACTGTACTCAGACACACCAGAGAGAGCATCAGATCCCATTACAGATGGTTGTGAGCCACCATGTGGTTGCTGGGAATTGAACTCAGGACCTCTGGAAGAGCAGGCAGGGCTCTTAACCTAGCTGAACCATCTATCCCGCTCGAAAAGAAGAATCTTACGTTTGTTTGAAAAACAAAGTTGGGGCTTGGGAAATGACTTTTTGGTTAGAGCAAATGCCCTCCCTGCCCGCATCCCTAAAACCCATATACATCTGGATAGGTGTGGTGATCTGCCTGGAATTCTGGCCTTGGAAGGCAGAGAGAGAAGATCCGTGGAGCAAGCTGATTACAGACACTATTGGTCAGCTCTGGGTTTGATTGAGAGGCACTTACTCAATGAATAAGATAAAAAGTGATAGAGGGTGATTCCTGACATCAACTTCCTGCTTCCACGTGCACATGTACACACACATCCACATGGCAATATGCATACACAAATCCAGGCCCATCACACACAGAGAAAAATGTATATGTCTAGACATTGACATATATGCATCTTATTTCATTTCAGAAAATATACATACCACCTAGCACATGAATTCATTTCTTTGCTTAGCAATCCTCTGGGGTAACCGCTCTTACATTGTTATTCCCATCTTTTAAAAAATTTATTATTTTTAATAAAAATAGGGGTTTTACCTGATTCACAAATGTATGCCTCTGTGAAGGTGTTAGGTATTAGAGTTATAGACAGTCTTGAGCTGCCATATGAATGCTGGAATTTGAACCAAGGTCCACTAGGAAGAGGAGTCGGTGCTCTTAACCACTGAGCCATCTCTCCAATCCTACTACTATCTCCTTCTTAAGAATGAGGAGACAAGCACAAAGAGGGAGATAATATCTGTAAGCTTAAACTTTCAAACCTTATTTTAGTGATTGTTCTTAAATGCTTTAACTTCCCTTCTAGCCCACCACCCCTCAGAGGTAGTGGGAAAGAAAGGATACTGGGGAAGTGGACCTGTTTAGAAATGGTTTTTTGAAGCAAATCCCATTTGCATTGTCTGGAAATCAGCAATTCAGTTCATAGGTTAGCAGGCAGCAACAGCTCAATCCACTTGCAAACACTTCATGAATACACCGGCAGTCAGGGTAACAGCAGAATGGCACGACCTAACAGAGACAGCCAGGCCTCAGTCGCATTGCTGAGTCAGCAAGAGGGTTTGGACTGTCGGGGACACCAGGAGCAGTTCTCAGCTGTGCCTCTCTCAACAAGGTGAGGAGCAGCAACTGAGAGACCAAGATGCGTTGCACGGCTAGCTCTACAAGCAATCCAAGCCCCTCTCACAGGTCATTGAGTCCTATTTATACTCCCTCCAAACATCACGTGTCCTCAGTGAGTTTTGTCTCAGCACGTGCCTTGCCTCAGCACGTGGGTCTGTCTTAGCAAAACTCCAGGTGAATCTGTATCTGCTGACATCGCTGTCAATCAGTCCGAGTCCACAGAAGCAGCAAGAAGCTGCCAGCACAGCACCAGAAGTTTTTTGTTTTTTGTTTTTGTTGCATTTGTGCATTTCTCTCTATGGAGTCCCGACAAATGCAGCTCAACTGCGCGATGAATGGCAGACCAATACATTCCTGTCGTTAGCAAAGAACCCTTCATCATGTGTCCGTTCATGTGCTTGCTTTAGCAGAACATCCTTTCACCTGGGTTCACTTCAGCGAAGTCTTGTTTCACGTGTCTGCTTTAGCAAAACACCATCCAACACACCTAACTTTCCAAAGAACCCTTAAGTGTTCAACACTTCAGATAAAACAGCTGGCAAGATTAAGACGACTATCAAACAGCAGAGTTGCAGACTCTCCACTTGGACGGGTTCTTTCTCCACTTCTCTGAACTCCTTTCTTTCTTCCTTCCTTCCTTTCTTTCTTTCTTTCTTTCTTTCTTTCTTTCTTTCTTTTTTTTTTTTTTTTTGTTGTTGTTTTTGTTTTGTTTTGTTTTGTTTTGTTTTTCAAGACAGGATTTCTCTGTGTAGCCCTGGCCTGGCTGTCCTGGAACTCACTCTGTAGACTAGGCTGGCTTCAAACGCAGAAATCCTGCTGCCTCTGCCTCCCAAGTGCTGGGATTAAAAGCATGTGCCACCAGCCTGCCCAGCTCTGAACTCCTTTCTTGACAAGCAAAACTTCAGATAAACCCTTAACATTGATGCTGACAGAGGCATGTGTAGGTACAGAGAGAAAAGACTCAGAAGCCCAAAGCTTAGAAGAAGGAGAAGTATTTGAAATTTGAGGTCTGAGGCTCCCAGAGACTCCAAGATTCAGCACAGGACAGCAAAGGGCTTTTGTGAGGAGGGAGACATAGAGGCTGTAGCGGTGAGATTGGGCTGAACTGCTTTGTGCTCTGGGTGGATGGCACCTACCCAGGAGCTATCTTTGGATCCTCAAATGTTAGACACACATACATTAGCTTTTTTTTTTTTTTTAACGTTTTAGCCTGGGCATTTCTAAACCTTCCCCTGCTACCCCAGGCCCAATCAGGGAAGTGGCCAGTGGCCTCTTATTGGAAATCTCACATGGCTGGTTGGCTTTATCCCATGCCACTCCTGCGTCCCATCCTTCCTCCCCAGGTCATGGTGATTCTGCCTCTCCTCTCCACTGTGTTCTAGCCTGCCCAACTCTAAGGGTCCCACCCTATCTCCCTTGTATAGCCATTAGCTGCTGGCATCTTTATTGATCAATCAAAAACCAATCGGGGACAAGGACCTTCAGCATTTGGATAGGCAGATCCCTGATGGAATCAAAGCATTAGAACCAACAGGAGGCTAACAGTCCTGGCCCTTCCCCAGCCTCAGCTGCAGCAAATACAGAGTTATGCAGGCCTCTCACTGTCACATAGATGCAGACATGTATTTATGTAATACATGCATATATACATGCATGCACATATATATATGAACAGAGAGAGATGCATGCTGGTATATACATAAACATTTTTTCCTCTTTTGGAAAGAAAATGAGGACTATTATGGTCACTTGGATTTGAGGGTAGGTAGGGGACAAGCAGAGGGGTCACCCTGTAATTTTAGTTCTGTACTATTCAAATGTCTAACACCCCATGTTTCTTATTTTAAAATATCTACATGTGCTATTTCAGTAATGAGCTTATGGGTCACTTCTTGTGTTTGCCTTTATATGGCTTCTTTTAAAACAAAGACCAAACTGCATAACCTAAAAATAAAACGTGTTAGAAGTCAAGCCCACATTATATGTCACAGTCACAACGAATCTGTCTCTGATGTCCTCCCTTCCTCTTCCTTCAAGTCCAACATGAAACATTTCTTTCATGTGATTTGTTCTTGGATATCTGTCATCAAATAAGTCACAGAGGGCCTGGCCGGGCCCCACCCCCACACCCCTGCAGGAGCCTGTGTCTGTGCAGCTGTCACACGGTGGACATTTCTCACCATCTAAGAATGGACCGGGGATCTGCCAAGGGTGTCCTCACCCTCGATGATGTAAGACCACTAAAACAGCATGGCATTGTGCAATGGCCGTGACCAGCTTGCTCTTCTAGAAGAGCTGCAAGTATGATTTCACCAGGATGGTTTCCTTTGTGAATAGGAGAGGGTTTGTATGTCTCCTCAGAAATACACGGTTTTTCTTTTAATTCCCAGCCACACCACTCTGAATTCTTCAGGATCTGTGGGAGCAAGCTAAGAGCCAGCACTTGTCTGAACACTGGAGCAAGGAAGGAATTTACTTAACTTATAGGGCGTCCTGAAATTTAATTTTTTAAACTGTAATAGTTTATTTATTTTATTTAATTATTTATTTACTTTTTATTGATCAACTATTTAGCTTTATTTATTTTTAAATTATTTAATTTAATAAATTTAATTTGTCTTTAATTTAAAATTACATTTTTTTCTTATTGAAGACAGGGCCTCCAGGCTGGAGAAATGGCTGTGCAGTTAAGAGTACATAGGTTGCTCTAGCAAAAAACCTGGGTTCAATTCCCAGAACCCACATGGCGCTCATAGCTGTCTGAGCTGAGGCCTCACCCCCCCCCCCCCGGGCACAGCTGCAGCCATTTTGTTCTATGCCCGCCAGCTATTTCATACTGTGATATGCCTGCTAGTCATTTTCACAGAAAAATAACTTGACTCAGAGCAGGGTCATGTTCTGTGTTATAAGGTTTGTTAATCTTAAGAAATGCCCTAACTTTAAGTTTCACTTAGAACCTATCAAATTAAAGATCAATATGAACTGTTAGGTGAACAATGGCTTGAGTCAGAGCTGACCACTGGACAATAATTCCAGCACCTGCATATGACTTCATTGTGGGTTTTGAGAGTTTAGCCTTTATAAGCTGGCCCTGAGAAATGTTCAGGGTCGCAGCTTTCAGCTGCCAAAGTCTGAGCTATGTACTTGATCGATCAGTCTTAGAGTGTGCATTGAATAAACTCTCTGAGCTTGGCGTCTGTATGGTTTGGGAGACTACTCCTGAACTGTAATCTGTAACTCCAATCCCAGCGGATTCAATGTTCTCTTCCGGCCTCTATAGGGACCAGGCTTGCACGGACATACTTGCATATTATTATTGGTCTGGCTCTTTGGACTTCAGGTGTGTTTCCATGATCTCGTTCCAGACCTCTTCCTCATGGCTCAAAATCCTCCACCTTCCTCACTGATCTCTGCCTCAGATCCCATGCCTGGGAACCCAAGCCCCGCCTCCCTTCTGCCCAGCAACAGGCTGTCCAGCATCTTTATTGACCAATCAGAGATAACTTGGGGGGCAAGGTTACGTAGCATCATTTAGTATAGTGAGGATTTCCTCATCCCTGGGGGCAACCAGACCTTGGGGGCCAGTATTTAGCACTACAATGCTTAGCAACAAAGCAAATCTCAACACAGAGATCCACTAGTGAAAGGGAGAAACTGATACCCTGTCCTCTGAACTCCACGCTCACTCAAAAAAAGAGTGGCCCACAAATGCTTGATCTCTCTCTCTCTCTCTCTCTCTCTCTCTCTCTCTCTCACACACACACACACACACACACACACACACACACACACAGCAACAACAACAATAATAAAGAAGTTAGCATTTTAAAAAGCCCAACACTCCAGCAACTATTCACATAAGAGGCTCAGCCTGAATGGGAAAGTCACATTGGTGGCAGGTGCCACCACAGTCATGTGACCCCACATGAAACTATTATCCAGAAACCAAAGCTTTTCCATAGCCACCGGTTGGAGGTTGACTCTGTCACAGGAATGAAGCATGATGAGGCGTGTGCTTTGGAAAAATAGTCCAGAGGGGTTTTCTGTTGTAGACGTGCGCATAGTGAATGAACTTTTCAAAGTAACCAGCCCCCAGGCAAGGATACATCTTCCAAAATAAGGATGCTTTATAGAGAGAGCAAACACTTTCTCAAACGTGTTGGGAAACCTGTCTAAGAACTACAGAAAAATCTGGCTAACTTAGCCATATTGATAAATATGGTTCTATACCTTTTAACTTCTTAAAATGACATTCATTTACTTGTGTGTGCATATGTGTATGGGGCTGTCAGGCACTCATTCAGAGGTCAGAGGACAGGTCTCAGGAGTCAGTTCTCTCTTCCCACCATGCTGGGTCCTGGGGATTGAACTCCGGTCATCAATCTCAGTAGCAAGCACCTTTACCCACCGAACCGTCTTGCCGGGTGTTACTTTTTAACTTTTATTGGCTGTGACCCCTAACCTTATAACAAGGCATTTAACATGAAGTATCATGTCATCTGATGTGAACCTTAGTAAATGCTACCTACAAATGGGAATGGCCCCAGTAGAAGGACCTTAACTTTTTTTCTTTTAGTATAATACTTGGGGTTGACCAGATGGTTCAAGAGGAGGTAGCGGCATTTACCAGTAGACCAGGTTGATCTGGAACTCAGAGATCCTCCTTCCCCTGTCTCCTCAGTGCTGGGAGACACTATGCCCAGCGGGGTAGCTTTCATTATTGTTGTTTTCATTTATTTTCATTACTTTATTTTATGTGTATGGGTGTTTTGCCAGAAGTGTAAAACTATAGTTGCAGCCGTGGATGCTGGAATTGAACCCAAGTTCTCTAGAAAAGCAGCTTGTGTTCCTAATGGCTGGGCCATCTCTCCAGCCCAGGGGGTTCATGCCCTGTGAGGCTCTGCTAGTTTAACAAGCTGTATGCTGATGGGCTTTGGACTGTACTCAATTTTTTTTATTTTTTGCTGCTGTTCATTTTGTATTTTAAGCCCGGTCAACATAGTGAGACCCTGTCTCTAAGTAAACAAACAAACAAACTCACTCTGCGGTACTTTGGGCTTGCTTCCTCTTTTTCTAGAGCTCCTCTCCCTGCTGCGTGGCTGCATGCTACTATATGACTACCCTCCTATGCTGGTGTTATACCCATATCTCTATATCACCTGCTCAGGGCAGGTGTAAGACTTCCAGTTTGCCTGCCCTGAGATGTTTTTCTTTTATACTCTGATAAATTGTCTTTGAGCCTCCATCTAAATCCATCCTTAATTTTTTTCTCTGTTAATGAGACATTAATAGGATGAGGCCAATATCCCCTCAGCTAGGGCTGGGCCTCATGAGCCCGTCCCGTGCCTCTTTTCTTTCTGGTCATTTCAGATTTCTCCCCTCCGTTTGCCCCTGCTGAACAGACGAAGCCTCCGTTAAACCCACAGAGTCTTGAGAAAGTGATGGTAGGCGATATTTTGCTTCAGACTTGATCTGGGACATTCTGTAAGTACCCGCGCTTCTCACAGAAGATCAAAAGCAAGAAAGAAACATCCCGAACTCTGAGCGTGGAAATGGTCAATAATTGCTGGCGCTGGTTACACAGTTGCCATTGCTCTAGAGCATTCCTATGATATCTGCAGGGCGCCCGCCCCCTAACTTCGCCTCAACTGTGCTTCGCTCGCACACATGACCTGATCTGTCGACCCCACAGCTCCCTGGCTTTTCAGGCGTTACCAGAACAGATAACGTACCCAGGCTAATGAATGAAACTAGTGCTAATTTTAAAACACAAGTGGGTGACAGGAAATTTCGAGATCTGCAGCAGGCTCCATTCCATTCAAGGCCCAAGAGGGAGGTGTGGCTCTCACATATAACATAGGTGTGTGGCCCTGTGACTTTATTTTCGTGTGTGTGTGTGTGTGTGTGTGTGTGTGTTAATTAATTTATTCACTTTACATCCTGATTGCAGCTTGTGTGTGTTTAATATGGGAGTGTTTTTAATTTTTGTTCATGCATGCAGTGCCTTTCACGGTCAGAAGAGGGCATCAGATGCCCTGAAACTGGAGCTACAGATGGTTTTAAGCCATAACATGGGGGCTGGCAACCCAGTCCAGGTCCTCAGGAAGAGTAACTGTTGAGCCATCTTTCCAGCCCCATGTTTTTTTTTTTTTTAAAGATTTATTTATTTACTTTATTTATATGTAAGTACACTGTAGCTGTTGTCAGAGACACCAGAAGAGAGCATCAGATCCCATTACAGATGGTTGTGAGCCACCATGTGGTTGTTGGAAATTGAACTCAGGGCCTCTGGAAGAGCTGTCAGTGCTCTTAACCACTGAGCCATCTCTCTACTTGTCCCCCCACCCGGGGGTGACATTTTAAAAAGACAAGAGACAGCTGGACGGTGGTGGCACACACCTTTAATCCCAGCAGAGGCAGAGACAGGTGGATCTCTGTGAGTTCTAAGCCAACCTGATCTACAGAGTGAGTTCCAGAACAGCCAGAGTTACACAGAGAAACTCTGTCTGGAAAAACAAAAACAAAAACCAAACAAACAAAAAAAAAAAGGTTTCAATCTGGGTCTGGTGGTGCAGGCATGAAATTCCATCCACTCTGGAAGCTGAGGGAGGAGACTCACAAGTTTGAGACCAGCTTAGGCCACTCGTGACCGGGATGTAGAGCTCAGAGGTACAGCAGCTGCCCAGGATCCACGGGTGAAGGGCTGGAGTTCAGATCAGCATCTGCCTCGTATGCGTGAGGTGGTGCATTCCATCCCGGGACCTCAGGAAATACATACAATAAACGAATACAAGTGTGGGGGTGGTCTCAGCCCTCAGGGGCATCAGGGGGCTGAGGCAGAAGGATCCCAAGGCCAAATTTAGCCTGGATTACACAATGATACTGTTTGTTTGCTCTGTGTGTGTGTGTGTGTGTGTGTGTGTGTGTGTGTGTGTGTGTGTGTGTGAATGT
Source organism: Mus musculus (assembly GCF_000001635.26). Lineage (NCBI taxonomy): Eukaryota > Metazoa > Chordata > Mammalia > Rodentia > Muridae > Mus > Mus musculus. Next base: position 16,969,482 of record NC_000073.6, on the reverse strand, counting down.
GTGTGAATGTATGTGTGTATGCATGTGTGTGAATGCATGTGTGTGTGCGCGCACATGTGCATGTATGTGAATGTGTGTGTGCATGTGTGTGAATGTGTGTGTGTGTATGCGTGTGTGAATGCATGTGTGTGTCCTCTAACCAGGGCCATTCATTCATGTGAGTGACATTTGACATTTGTTGAAGTTCAGCATTAGGAGGTTAGAGAGGTGGCAGTTACAGGCACTTGTTCAGCTCCCAGTGGCTGGGAGATGATGGCTCAGAACCATCCACAACTCCAGTTCTCAGAGATCTGACTCCTTCTTCAGCCACCTATACACATGCAAGCAAAGCATTAAATGATATATACGTAAATAATATACATGTAAGCCTTAATATTTTAGCTTAATATTAAAAGACACAGTTTTGCATGCTGAACATCTTAAGATTTGCAAAAGATTAAAATAAAAAAAGTGTGGTGCTTCAGTGAATATGGTCGTTTGATGAGAATGGCTCCCATAGATTCATATTTGGATGTTTGCTTAGTCAGTGGATTATTTAGGAAAGATTAGGAGGTTGGCTTTGTTGGAGGAGGTGTGTCACTGCGGGTGGGACTTGAGATTTCAAAAGCCCTTGTCAGTGAGGCTCTTCCTGTTCCTCTCCCCCCCCCCACTCCCTCTTCCCCTCCTACCGCCCCAGCACCCCACCATGATAATAATGAACTCACCCTCTGAAACTGTAAGCAAGCCTCCAACTGAAAGCTTTCTTCTAAAACTTGCCCTGGTGATGGTGTCTCGCCACAGCAACAGAACAGTAACTAAGACAGTGGGTGAAATTGCTTGTGTTGTGTGACAGTACTCCAGGGGAAACGCAAACAAATTCTACTCGTCCCAGATAGGGATTTCACAATGGTAGGGATACCACCAAAGTCCAACGTCCAGTTTGGTGAACCAATGGTTTTATTGAGGTTCTTACAGGAAATACGGGTGAGAGGTTACTTTCAAGAGAAGTGACTCAGATGCATCACCGAAGCCCACCCAGCATGGGTGAAAGCACACAAAGATGGAAACCCAGAGCACCCTACACAGCCTGCAGGCAGCTCAACAGGTTGGAGAGAGTCTCCTCCAGGCACTTGGGCAGGTTAAAAAAGTGTCTCTCAAGAAGTCCTTACTGCTTACGTAACCTTGGAGAGGAAAGGGCCTAGTGCATCTGGCCAGTTTCAGGGACTTCCTGAAACTCTTGAATTGTTTCCTTCCTGAATCTCAAGGAGTTACCTTCAGAGATGAACATTTCTGTCTCTGGGGAAACTGTCATAAGAGATTTTTGCCTCCATGCCTGAAAATCTTGAGTTTAATCCTCAGAATCTGTGTAGTGGAAGGGAAGAACTGACTCCCACAGTTGTTCTCTGGCCTTCACATACACAAAGTGGCACACCGTGTATACAGCTTTAATCCTAGCACTCAGAAGAGGACAGTTATCCTTGACTACACAGCATGTTCAAGGCTAGTCTGACCTACATGAGCTCTTACTTCAGTCTTTTAAAATCTGTCAACAGTTTTCTTTTTAAGTTTTATTTATTTATTTATTTTATATGAGTACACTGTCACTCTCTTTAGACACACCAGCAGAGGGTATCAGATCCCATTACAGATGGCTGTGAGCCACCATGTGGTTGTTGGGAATTGAACTCAGGACCTCTAGAAGAGCAGTCAGTGCTCTTAACCGCTGAGCCATCTCTCCAGCCCCAGGTGTTTTTTTATTTATTATTTATGTGTGTGCATAATTTAGTTAGTATACACACTCCCACGTATAGGTCAACAACTTGTGAGACTTGGCTCTCTCCTTCCACCGTGTGGTTCCGGGAATTGAACTCATATCCTCAGACTTGGCTGCAAGAGCTTTTACTTACTGAGCCTTTCAATTCAACTTTAAATTGTTTTTGGTTTGTGTGTGTGTGTGTGTGTGTGTGTGTGTGTGTGTTTGTTTGCATTGATTTTTTTTTTTTTTTTTTTTTTGGCTTGGTTTGGTGTTTTGAGACAAAGTTTCTCTGTGTAGCCCTGGCTGTCCTTGAACTCACTCTGTAGACCAGGCTGTCCTGGAACTCAGAAATCCACCTTCCTCTGCCTCCCAAGTGCTGGGATTAAAAGCATGTTGCATCACCGACAGCCTCCAGCTTTGGATTGTTAATGCTAATAGCTGCTCATTTTCTTTCGCACAGACAGTGAGGGACAAGCCCCAAGTCAATAAGCCCGAGTCTTCTCTAGGTCTGACTATGGATGAAATGTTCGTTCAGGCTCACTCACAATGAGCACAGTGAAACCCAGGCAGACCTGCCAACAGAAACTGAGCGCAGCTATTTCTGCCTTATCATCAGGATTCCCATTCTAGAAACGGTGGGAGACAGCCTGAGGCAGGGAATTACCAGTTTGATGTATCTTCATCTCAAAGTGTTTGAGTTCCTTTTTTTAAGGAGAAAATTGAATTTGTTTATTCTTATAACAAGATTTGGGGCTGGTGAGATGGCTCAGTGGGTAAGAGCACCCGACTGCTCTTCCGAAGGTCCAGAGTTCAAATCCCAGCAACCACATGGTGGCTCACAACCATCCGCAACAAGATCTGACTCCCTCTTCTGGGGTGTCTGAAGACAGCTACAGTGTACTTACATATATTAATAAAATAAATCTTAAAAAAAAAACTTAAAAAAAAAAAAACCCAAGATTTTAGTTCCAGCCAGTGGGAACTGAACTACAGATAGGTTTTTATTGAACTTGGTATTGATTCTGTGTGGATTTTGCATTGTGCACTCTAGTCCCATCATCTCCCCGTCCTTTAATACCTACCCTTTGACCTTCCCCCAACCCCTCACCACCCCCCAAAAAAAATCTCATTATGAAAGCTGTTGTTAAAGTTTTTAATCCCAAACTGGGGTTTCTACCCTACCTTTGACCACTTAGTTCCTGACTAAAAGACACACCCAACCTTCTTTATATTTACAATGAGCCTTAAACAGTACAGGGGCGGGGCAGATACCTACTCTCTATGCCGTTAGAATCTACCATAACCCATAACCCCGAGTTATTGCTTACTACGTTTCATTGGGGTTGCTCCTCGTAACTCTCGTTGGACAGCTCACCTTTCTCTCTCTCTCTCTCTCTCTCTCTCTCTCTCTCTCTCTCTCTCTCTCTCTCCCTCTCTCTCTCCTCTGACCTCAAGCCTGGGAATCCTGAACCCCACCTGTGTCTCTCCTGCCCAGCTATTGGTTGTCAGCATCTTTATTTATTAATTTGGGGGCAAAGTCACTGGGGTCTCTCCTCTCTGGGGCAACAAGGTCTTGGGGAACTAGTATTTGGTATTAGAATACAAGCAGCATTGGGCCAACCCACTACAGGAAGCTGCAGTGTGTCCCACAATGTGTCCCACTGTGCACAATTCTTTCCTTGCAAATGTTTATTACAATGGGTCCTTGGTCTGGTTTGAGGTCTCTGGCTTCTGCTACACTGTCAATACTGGATCCTCACTGGGACTAGGATATCCTGTTGTTGCTCTGTGTCATGGAGAAACTGCAGCTTTGTATCTGCAGGACGGGACCCTTCCCATGCTCCAGCAGTGAATACGTGGGGTAGATGTTGGGGTGGACCAACTCAAAGCCCTGGATCGGGGCCTGGGTGGTTATTATTATTTTCATTCTAAAATTTTATTGCACTTTACCTATTTATTTTGTTGTGAAAGAGACAAGAAAAGTGTGCATGCCCCAACTTGCTAGCAGAGTTCAGTGGACAACCTGGGGGAATCAGGTCTCTGCTTCCATCATGAACTCAGGTCTTCAGGCTTGGCAGCAAGTGCCTTTAACCACTAAGCCATTTCATGAGCCCAATTTATTTGTGGGCTTTGGGAGTTTTTTTTGGGGGGGGGAGAGGGGAAATGAGGAGGTTCTGAGACAGGGTTTCTTTGTGTAGCCTTAGCTACACAAATGTGCTGGGTAGTGGTGTCACATGCCTTTAATCCCACCACTGGGGAGGCAGAGGCAAGCAGATTTCTGTGATAGCCTGGTCTACATAGTGAGACTATTTCTACACACACACACACACACACACACACACACACACCTCCAAGAAAAGTTTCTGCCTTAGGGCAGGTAAAATGGCTCAGAAGGTGAAAGATACTAGCCTGGAAAGCCAGGCAACCTGCTTTCGATCCCTGTAAAGCAAGAAAGAGAAAACTGTCCCACAAAGCTGTCCCCAGACCACCATAGAATGCATAGGCCTGTGTGCCCACACACATCAGGCACAGAGCCACTTACAATAAGATTTTTTTTTAAACCTCTGCTAAGGGGTGAGAGGGAAGAGTTCTCACTTTTCAGATACTTTTCTAATAAGCGGACGTCAACTTGGGAGATTCCATCTACTTGGGAGATTGAAGCAGGAAGGCCACAAGTTCAAAGCCAGCCAGAGCTATTCTGAGCACACTGAAATCTAAAACTTTAAAAAAGGGCTGGTTATGTAGCTCAGTGGTAGAGCCCCTGCCTAGAATCCCCCAGTGAGGGGCTGGGGGCGTGGCTCAGGGGGAGAGCCCCTGCCTAGAATCCCCCAGTGAGGGGCTGGGCTGTGGCTCAGCAGTAGGGTACTTACCTAGCGTGAGGCCCTAGGTTCAATCCCTCATACCAAACATTAAGTTAACACAACAAAACCCCTAGTACCTTCATATCATTCAACATTATTTGTTACCTGTTGTAGAAACTGCAAGGTCACTGGGGGCATGAATGTCAGACCACAACCAAGAGCAAATGGCTTCTTCTATGCTGGGAAATTAACAATGGTCATGCCTCTTACGGCTCAGCAAGAGATCCTCTGAGTTCTGTTCTCCTCACACCCTCCGCAAATAACACAGACCACACAGACTTCATTTACACAGCTTTATTTTACACTCACACATTTACATTCATTGATAGTTGTACCGATGTACTACTTCAACAAAGATGTAATCGAGTCTCAAGGTTTACCACAAGAAACGTGTCTGGTGGTTGACTGACTCACTGACAAGAGTTTTTAGATCAAGAAAACTGAAGGTGGGAGTGGTCATGAAATCTCGAGAGGGCTGGAAATCCAGGCCAGAAATCCTTCGCTGTCCCAGGTTAGCCCAGATTATTAGCTAGTGACCCTAATGTCAATCACGGCTGAACAGGAGATGGAGACACAGAGATGCATAAACTCACTCAGGATATTGTTACAGGACATGCAGGGGATCCAATCCCTTCCACACCTTCCGACCCTTCTCCTCAAAGTTCACATTTACAAGAAACTTCATTAGGGGGTGGCAGGGACAGCCCAGTAGGGAAAGCATGTTGCACGAATGAGGAATTGAGTTTGATCCCCAGAACCTGTGCAAAAAGAAAAAGAACATGGTAGCGCCGGCTTGTAGCCCTAGAGCTGGGGAGGCAGAGACAGGAGAGCCCTGCAGTTCCGGTCCAGCCTAGCATGCTAGCCAGTTTCAAGCCAGTGAGAGAACCCTGTCTCATAAAAAGGTGGCTGGTGGCCGAAGAGTGACACCCTAGGTAATCCTCTGCCTCCACATACACACACATGCACATATGCATAGATGAACACACACATACACAAAGGAAAATACAATTGTACGCAAAGCACAGTGTGGATAACCAGATACAGTTATTTATACACACAAGGGAATACAGCAGTATTTTGGATTACAACACAACTGAGTTGTTGTTTTCCCACACTTTAAAAAAACTGTTCTTATTTACTTATTTATTTTGAGACAGGATATTACTCTGTAGCCCAACCTGGCCTTGAATTCAGAGACATTCTCCTGCCTCAGGCTCCACATGCTGGGGTTACGGCCACACACCAACACCTTTGCTTCTTCCACACATAATTTTTAATTATATTTATTTATGGGGGTATGCATGTGCCATGGAATAAATGTGGAGGTCAGAACAAAACTTTCAGGGGTCACCTCTTTCTTTCCGTGATGTGGGTCCTGGGGATCGAACCCAGGGACTCGGGCTTGATGTCAAACCCCTTTTCCCACTCACCCATATCTGAAGCCTCTCTTTCATGCTTTTAAACATGAAAAAGGAGTCCTCAGGATATAATTTAGAAACCACAGATGGGGGTGGCACCATCCTCTCTGGTTTACAGGCACACAGAATGAGGCATGGTCAGATTTAATGGCAGCACTAAATTCAGAAGGTAGAGATCAGCTCATTTTAAAGAAACTTTTAAAAAGAGACAGATTTTCTTCTTCTGACTATAATGTGAGCAACTTATTTAAGCCTCAAAGATAGAGGTCAACGGAATTAGAGCTAGAAATTTAATTCTATCAACCTCTCCTTTCCACCACAGGCTTCTAAAGAGGGTATCACCGCATTTGGGAACTAAAGTGCCATTTTTATTCCATTTTGTTTTTTATTGGTTCTGGAGATGGAACCCAGGGCCTTGCATATGCTAGGCAGAAGCTCACTAAGCCCACTCCCAGCCCCTCACTGGGGGATTCTGGGAAGGGGTGTAGTGCTGAGCCGCGCCAACCCCTCACTAGGGGATTCTAGGCAGGGGCTCTATCACTGAACCCTGCCTGCAGCCCCTTATTGGGGAATTCAGAACAGGGGCTCTACCACGGAGCCATGCCCCTATCCCCTCACTAGGGGATTCCCCAGCCCAGAAGTTCACTATTTCAGATAGGCTGGTTGGCCAGCAAGCTCTTGGGGTCTACTTGTCTGCACCACCTGATGCTGGTGTTACAGGCACAGACTTTTATGTGAGTCCTGGGGATTAGAACTCAGGTCCTTAAGCTTGCACTGCAAGCCCTATTATGCACTGAACCATCTTCCTTGCCCCTAGTTTTCTTCAAAGACAATGAAAACTGAAGGATTCAAGGGCAGGCAGATGTTTGTTTGTTTTTTTCCCAGAACTAACTCTCAGGATCTCAATTTCCATTTAGGCTGCTGGAGGGTGAACACTGAAGAATCCACACAGCAAGCTTCAAAGAGCAAGGTCTGACTTACCAAATTCGTACAGTGCAAGGAACAAAATGTCTACATGCCCTTCTGGGCCGCAGGCCGAGCAGGCAAGCTATGCCTCCAGAAGAAAAAGCAGGGGTAGAAGAGAATAAAGGCTGAATGTGGGTGCGCAATACCGTGAGCCCCTTTGTGGGCAAAGGGAAAGAACGTTCTAGAATTTTCCAAAGCTATTTATTACCTTGTCCACCTTTGAGGCTGTGCAGAAATGAAAAGTGGCTCCAACTCAGGAAAAGACACAGAGGGAATCTCCCCCTGACAGTATCCCCCAACCTAAGGCCTTACATCCATTGCCTGTGTGAGTCTGACCCACACAGGCACACTGGGCCCCCAACGGTTCACAGTCAGGTTTTATTCAACCACAAAGAAAAAGTTCTCTTCCAACTTGAGTCTTCTTCCTTGATGCTCTCTCACCTCCGTGGGTACAGGGTTCCCCAAATCATAGCTTCCTGGAATCTATGGATAGATCAGAACACACCAAGGGAAGCAGGAAGAACCATAATTAGATATTTACTGCCTGGGAATCTCCTGAGACCAGGACCGTGGCCACCCCCACCTCCACCCCTACCCAGCCAGGCCCTAGAAACGTTAGCCTTTGATCCCTACACCTCAACAGACTACAGAATCTCAAATCATAAATTTTTATATAGCCCAGCTGACCTTAAACTCTCAACCCTCTGCTTTGCCTCCCAAGTGCTGGGGTTACAAGCATGTGACACGATGTCCTGCGCCAAAACTGCTACATTTTTATGGAGGGAAATGGATCAGATGGTCATGGGTCAACCTTGACCCCAATGATGCCTAGTAAGGGCTCTAGGAGGGAGGCCCAGCCTCTTGCTTGATAATCCTCACCTGGGAGGGTAGCTTGTTTTTTCCTCCCCCAATATCCTGAGGTCCTCCTGGTTACCCTGTTGTGGCCCCCTCTGTACCCCACTGAACCCCACCTTAACTAACCAAGTCATCTCTATGTGCATTCACCTTTGGAGACTCGAGGGAAGGCTCCCAGCTTGGTCTTCTGAGGCCTGGATGTTGAAGCAGGTGCATCATGAGGTACCGACACAGCCCTTCTAGCACCAAGCCCTTTCTTCAGAATCGCTGTTTTGTTCTTGGTGGCTTCAGCATCAAGCAGGACATAGGAGAGAGTGCCCAAGCTCACCATCTTCTTCTTCTTCCTCGTGGGGACAGGGATCTTGTTAGAGGCCCAGGTCATGGCTTTCTTCTTTGCGGGGTTCTCCGGTCCACCATCTTGATCTGAATCCTCTAGGTTCCCGGGGCTGTCAGCTGCAGGCAGCGCAGACCGAGGAAGATCGCTGGGATCCCTCCAGACTCTTTTCTTCTTCCATACTGTCTCTTCCTGCTTCACAAAGGGTTTTTTGTTGCTCTTGACAGACTCTGGGATCTCTGAGCTCTGGGCAGCTTCACCAGCTTCCAAATTAACCTTATTGTAATTGCTGTTGTAATTGCTGCCCTGGGATTTCCTCCAGCATATTGGCTCTTGCTTAAGATTTTTTTTCTGCTTCCTCCTCCTGGAGCGAATCTTACCTCCAGGCCTGCGAACTAGAGGTTTTGGAGGGTCACCATGGTCCTCTGTGTTCTTCCAATAGTTTCGGTCCTCCATCTTGAAAGCTGAGCCCACTTCGACGCCCAGCCCGGGTTCCTTCTTTACTCTCTTCCTCGCTGTGGAAGCCCAAGCCTCCATCAACTCAGCCTCAGCAGCCTCCTCAGCCCTTGCTTCTTCATCCCGACTACGGATTGCAGCATCCATGTAGAATATGACCTGTACTACTGCACCCAGGAGCAACCCCAGGGCTTCTGCCCAGTTCGGTGGAGGCTGGTTTGAATTCGGTAGCGGTGGGTTAGGGTTAAGCTTCAAGAGGCGCACCATATCCTCCCAAGTGCGTCCTTCGCCATCCAAGAATTCGTTCAGATTTTTTAAAAAGTCGTCGTCCTGGGTGGGATCCCTGCAGACCACTCTCCAGACACCGCCCCTCCCTGGGAACTCCCGGGGTATAGAGCTCAGATTCACACCCTCGCTAACCTCAACTAGAGCAGCCTTCACGTTCTCTTGCCTCAAAAAAATTTTGTTGAGCACACGGTATGTGCCCAGTGGCAAGAGGACCCCATTCAAGGTCTCCTCAATTTCTGCGTGGCTACAGTACTCAGGGATCCCAGTGACCAACAGGGATCTGTGGATGTCCATTCCCATGCCCCTGCACCAATCTTCCAGCAGGGTCATGGCCACGGGCTCCGACATCTTTCTGCTCTACCTGTTCGTGAAAGAAAGGGGGTGGAGGTAAAGTAAGGCTCCCCAAATATGAATCCTGCAAAGTAACAAGGCAGTGAGGTCAAATCCCCTGGAAGATGGACAGGAATATAGGTCTCCCCTGACTCCTCCACAGCTTTGGCCTTACACAACGCCTCGTCCATAGCGCCTCTCCTCCCCGCTACCCCCCACCCCCGCTCCCAGGATCCTCCTTCCCAGCCTGGGCCCCTGGTGCTCACGTGTCCTGAATATGGTTCCTGGAGCCTGGCGCTCCACAGGTTCACAGGGATATTCTGGCCTCCCCCGCTTCTGACAACTCACCCAGGTCAAAGCTAGGAGCCTGGAGCACAGCTGCTTTCCCAAGCGCAGGCTCTGGCCCCAAAGAGGCCAGGACTCCGTCCCTATGCTTCAGCTCCAGTCAGCACAGGTCACACAGCCTTGATCTATACCGAGCTGGCCAGCTGGCGTTGAAGATCACTCATGCGCACTTGCTTCCTGCACAAGGTCCTCAGATCCGCATCCCCGGCGGTCTCCATGGCAACAGTCCATTGGTTGCTAAGCATCATCCTAGCCTGCTGTGTGTGGGCTCTGCAATCAAACTTAACATGGAAGACAGACAAAAGATGCGACTGCTGTGACTGCTTAGGTGTTCATTGGGCAAAAAGTTCACATTGTGCATCCCTCCAGAGCCGTTTCTCCACCACGGACTACTTTTTCTCTTTAAATACACACACACACACACACACACACACACACACACACACACACATAAACATATATATATATATATATATATATATATATATATATATATATCCCACCCTCACCCACAAGGCAGGGTCCTGTGTAGCCCTGCCTGGCTTGGAGCTCACAGAAACCTACCTGTCTCTACTTCCTGAGTGCTAGAATTAAAGTCTTGTGCCTCCATGTCTGGAAACTTTTATAATTAATTGTTGTTGTTGTTGTTGTTTTATAATGTGTTGTTGTGGTGGTGGGGATCCAATATCCCCTTCTGGCTTTGACAGGCACTACACTCACATAAAAGAAACACACACATAGATGAAAATTTTTAAAAAAATTAAAAGCTCTAGTAAAGAAAGTAATTTATTTCTCAATCCAGTATTTATTTCCCAGATAGACTATACTGTGGAATTCCTTATACAAAGCAAATGTGTATCGTCTGTACAGCTAGAGTTCCATGGTCCTCACGTCCCTTTGTCTGTATTCTCTAACATGGAAAAGGTGGATTGGGAGCGATGGGGAGGAGAGATGCCTCACAGGGACCCCGTGGCTTGGAGGATGTATCTATGGGCAAGGTCAAGTGCAGCCAGGAGGAAGGGCAGTGCAGGAAGTCATCTCCCTAGATAAGTGGGATCTTGCAGTTCTGTGTGCTCTTCAAGGCCATCTGCTGCAGGATGGATGTGGCTAAACCATGGGGACCTCTGGGAGCCCTGAACCTCCTTCTTGACTTCACAACTCCTGGGAGGGTGTGTGGTCACTCCATGGTATGTGAGGTAGTAGCAGGGTGGCATTATTCAAATCATCTTTCACCTTCAGATTCATTCTCCTATCAACAACAATCTCAAAAAAAAAAAAAAAGATGGAAACAAATCCTTAGGGGTTTGTTTGTTTGTTTGTTTTAATGAATGGCGGCTCTTTTCCTTCGTGACTTAGTAAAATAGATGACCCTTTCTATAATAACAAAGCCACTAGCCTTGGGAGAAGAGTAAGTTGGGTCATGTTGCCTGGGTGACTTGCCCAGGAAACGGGTCCGTGAACACAGCACTAGTGAAGAAGGGAAGCTTTTCCAGGGGACTTTTTGTGGTGTGGAATGGTGATGATGGTGATGTTGGTGATGGAGATGAAGAAGAATAAGAAGATGATGATAGAATACGAAGTAATTGGGGCGAGCCGGACAGTGGTGGCACATGCCTTTAATCCCAGCACTTGGGAGACAGAGACAGGAGGATCTCTGAGTTTTAGGCCAGCCTGGTCTACATGGCAAGTTCTCGGCCAGCCTAGGCTACATAGTGAATATGGGGAGAAGACACCCATATTGACTCTGGCCACCACAAGCACACCGAGTTCCAGGCCAGCCAATGCTATATAGTGAGACTTTTTCTCAGGAAAAGAAAAGTGTTTATCAGACTGGTGTTATATAGCTCAAGGGTTATAGCTCACTGGCTGCACTGGAATAGGACCCAGGGTCCATCTCCATGGTGATTCACAATCATCTGTAAGATCCAAAAAATCTGTCTCACTTTCTGGTCACTTTGGTTACACAGAGTACACATGTATACATGCAGGTAAAGGAATTATGCACATTAAATAAAGATGAAAATTTTGACTGTAAATCAATTAAGATATGTTTATAAAGCCAGGCATAGTAGTGCATGCCAGTTTTCTCATCATGAGGATCCCAGAAAATTCAAGGCTTTCCAGGTCTGCATATCAAGTACCAGGCCAATCATGGATACATAACAAGACTGTCTCAAAAGAATTAATTGGTTAAAAGTCAGTATGGGGCTGGGCAGTGGTGGCGCACGCCTTTAATCCCAGCACTTGGGAGGCAGAGGCAGGTGGATTTCTGAGTTCAAGGCCAGCGTGGTCTACAGAGTGAGTTCCAGGACAGCCAGGGCTACACAGAGAAACCCTGCCTCGAAAACAACAACAAACAAACAAACAAAAACAAGTCAGTGTGGTGGTGCCCACCTGTATCCCCTTGGCAGGTGGGTTAAAATTTCAAGGCTGTCCTTGGATGCATTTCAAATTTGAGGCCAGCCTATGCTTTGGGAAACTATCTCAATAAAAAAAAATATTTTTCATGTAGAAAAAGAATATATAAATATACATAGAAACTTTATATGTGTGTTTATATACTATACATGTGTGATTAGTGGAATCAGTTGCCGGACAATCTCACATTAAGGAGCTACACTGATTGCCAGAGGACTTAAAAATAGTTCTGAAGCATCCCTAAGAGGAGTGGTTTCTATGACGACACATGGCCCTGTGGTTTCTATGACAACACTGCAGAGCGGTTTCCAGGACAACACATCTCTGCAACTCCAACGTTTCCATCATTCTCTGCTTTGTATTTAGGGTTATTTTTCCATAGTCTTCCTGTCTGTTTAGCCTTTGGTTTTGTGATTGTTTGGTTTTAGGTTTTGCTTGGAGAGCTGTCCTCTTGCCCAGGCTGGCCTCAGATTTACTACTTACCCAAAGGTAGCCTTGAGCTCCTGATTCTCCTGATCGCTATTGCAGGTGTGCGTCAGCACGCCCAGCTCCGTTTCTTTGGCTTTGAGACAAGTTGCAACTGTGTAGAACAGGCCGGCTTACAATGCAAGGTCCTCCTGTGTCAGCACTTTGAAAGCTGAGGTGGCGAACATGTTCTGCCGTATCTGCTAGACGTAGGGTTTCTCTTTTACCCTGCTGTGTTTTTGTTGTTGTTGAGAACTCATCAAATTTCCAGAAACGCCAACTCCAGAGAAGGGTTAGCAGTGCCTTAGTTTGCTTCCTATTACTGTGGTAAACACCATGACCAAAAAGCTACTTCAGGAGAAAGGGATTTATTTCAGCTTGCAGCTGTCACCCTCACTGAGGAAAATCAGGCCTGGAACCTAGAGCAAGCATTCAGGCAGAGGCCAGGGAGGAAGGAACACTGCTTACTGGATCGCTCAGTTTGCTTTCTCATACACCCCACAGCTATCTGTCCAGCGGTGGCACCGCCCACAGTGGACTGAGCCCTCCCACATCAATCATCAATCAAGATAATGTTCCACACACAGGCTTGCCTACAAGCCAATCTAATAGAGGCATTTTTTTTTTTTGAGACAGGGTTTCTCTGTGTAGCCCTAGCTGTCCTAGAACTCACTTTGTAGACCAGGCTGGCCTCAAACTCAGAAATCCACCTGCCTCTGCCTCCTGAGTGCTGGGATTAAAGGTGTGCGCCACCACACCCGGCTACAAGCTTTTATTTTATTTAATCCTAGCACACAGGAGGCAGAGGCAGGTGGATCTCTGAGTCTGAGGCCAGCTGGGTCTACAGAGTGAGTTCCTGAACAGCCAGGGCTACACAGAGAAACCTTGTCTCAAAAAAACTAAAAAAAAAAAAAAAAAAAAAAAAAAAAGGGATGGAGGGAGGGAAGGGAAGGGGAGGGGAGAGCCCAGTGGTTCAGCGGCATCGCCTCGGCAACCTTATCCTGGGCCACTCTGATTTTCTTCTCATAATCTTAGGATTATGTGGGCAGAGGGGAGATAAGTTCTGTGAGGTGAGGCTCATGTTGCAGCCTCAGCTGCTGGCCTGTATTGCCTAGGAGTAAGTACAACAGCTGGCTTGCTCTGAGGAAGCATTCCAGCTAGGGGCTGTAGCCACAAAACCAGGAGCCCCGCCCATGTTTCTTCCTTAAGTCATTTTTCTTATGAAAAAAAAAAAATAGCCAAACAAGAAAATCAGCCAGGGTCTTAGTTAGGCTCACTGTTTCTGGGATGAAACACCACAAACAAAACAACTTGGGGAGGAAAGGGTTTATCTGGCTTACATTTCTATATCACGGTTCATCATCGAAGGAAGTCAGGACAGGAACTCAAGCAGGGCAGGAGCTGACCATGGAGGAGCACTGCTTACCAGGTTGCTCATCATAGCTTCTTCACAGAACCCAGGACAACCAGCCCAGGCATGGCACCACCCACAAATGGCTCCCCCCTCCCCCCATCAATCACTAATTAAGAAAATGCCCTACAGCCTTGCCAACAGCCCGATCCTACGGAGGTATTTTTCTTAATCGAGGCTCCCTCCTTTCAGATGGCTCAAGCTTGTGTCAAGTTGACTTTAAGACTAGCTGGCACAGCTCGCCACCAGCACCGACTGTGTGCAGAGAATAGTCTGGCAATAAGCCTAAGGAAATAAACTTACTACTCAGGAGGCTGAGGCAGGAGGATTGCCACAAGTGTGAGGCCAGACTGGGATATGTAGTGAATTCTAGCATGTGCTACAAAGGGAGAACATGCCTGGGGCAGGAGGGGTGTGGAATACAAATGAGCATGAGGCTCCTCTGGGACCAGTGAGGTGGCTCAGCGGGTAGAGGCACTTGCCACTAAGTCTTACGAGTCAAGTTTTCTCCCTAGGACCCACGTGGTGGAAGGAGAAAATGGACTCATAAAACCTGTCCTCTGATGGCGTCCCTGTGCACTAAGGCACGCGTACACATTTGTACAGGAGAACACACACATGCAACAATGGCTGGCTGTGGTGCTGCATCACACGCCTTTTATCCCAGCACTCAGGAGGCAGAAGCAGGTGGAACTCTGTGAATTTGAGGCTAGCCTGGTCTATATAGCAAGTTCCCAAACAGCCAGGGCTACACAGAGAGACCCTGCCTCAAAATAACAACAGCAACAATAATTTTATCTGTTACTTGAAATTTTCATACGTGCATACTTTGTCTTTTAATCTTATTTACCCCCCTACTACTTCCTCCAACTCTCCCTGGCAACCCTCAACTCATTTCCTTCCCAACTTCATGTCAGCTTTTTAACTTACTGTTATTAAGAACCCCCTGAGTCCAATGTTGCCTATGTGCTCATGGCTATGAGACACCCACTGGGCAACCTAGCAGCAACCACACCCCCAAAGGCTAATGACTCTCCCGGATCCACAGCCACCCACTGCCAGAAGTCCTCTCCCTACATTTTTTTATTATCTATTCGTGTGTGTGCACTCACACGCATGGCCACACCTGTGGAGGTCAGTGAGTCCACCATGTTGGTCCTGGAAATGGGATTCACGTCATCAGTGCCAGTGGCCAGTGTCCCTGCTCAATGAACCATTGCACTGGCCCCAAAAAGAATTATCATTTTTAGAAAGGTGTAATAATAAACATGGTAATTGTTACCCAATCTCTCCAGACCCTCTCCATCTTATTTTTCAGACAGTCTTTTTTTCTTTTCTTTTCTTTTTCTTTTTTTTTTAGTTTTTGTTTCAATTTTTCTATTTATTTATTTTTTGTATTTATTTGATTTATATGAGCACACTGTAGCTGTGTTCAGACACACCAAAAGAGGGCATCAGATCTCATTACAGATGGTTGTGAGCCACCATGTGGGTGCTGGGAATTGAACTCAGGACCTTTGGGAGAGCAGTCAGTGCTCTTAACTACTGAGCCATCTCTCCAGCCTGACAAGGTCTTTCATTGAACCTCTACCTCACTAATTCAGCAAGGCTGGATGCCAGCAAGCCACAGGGATCTACTTCCCAGCACTGGGATTGCAGGAACACGATGCCAGGCTTTTCCAAGTGCTGGAGACTCAACTCAGATCCTCATATTTATGTAACAAGCACTTTAGCATTAGCCATCTTCCCAACCCTTAAAACTGTTATCAAATGACCACAAGTTTAGGGTCACCTTCATGGTTACAGCAGCCAAGTACACGCTAAAACCATATCCTAGAATGTTCCTCAGATAAAACCATGAGACCCAACCGTGTAAAAACACATTTTTAAGAGACTCGTGGGGCTGGTGAGATGGCTCAGTGGGTAAGAGCACCCGACTGCTCTTCCGAAGGTCCGAAGTTCAAGTCCTCACAACCACCCGTAATGAGATCTGATGCCCTCTTCTGGTGCGTCTGAAGACAGCTACAGTGTACTTACATATAATAAAAAATAAATAAATCTTTAAAAAAAAAAAAAAAAAAAGAGAGAGACTCGCGAGCGTGCTCGCTTCGGCAGCACATATACTAAAATTGGAACGATAAAGAGAAGATTAGCATGGCCCCTGAGCAAGGATGACATGCAAACTCATGAAGCATTCCATATTAGAGAGAGAGAGAGAGAGACTTGTGAGCGAAATGCACAAAACACAGATAGGTTTCTCTCATTTGTGACGGGCTCAGGGCGTGGCTTGGTTGTAGAACCCCTGCCTAGAATCCCCCAATGAGGGGCTGGGGTTGTGGCTCAGTGGAGGAGCACTTACTTAACGGGTATAAAGTTCTGCAATCTATCTGCAGCACCACTAATAATAATAATTATTATTATATATTACATAATAATGATAGTATAATATAATTATATTTTATTATATATTATATAATATTAGTGTAATATTATTAGTATAATATAATTATATTATTATTACTTCAAAATATGAGCCAGAGTTAGGAAGATGACTCATTAGATAAAGTGTTTCAAAAATATAGGGAACCAAGTTCAAATCCCCAGCACCAGTAAAAACATATGTGGAGGAACACATCTGTAACCCCCTCCTAGGGATGGAAGACAAAGATAAGTAGATCACTGCACAGCCATTCCAGCTGAAACTGGGAGATGCAGGTTCAGGGAGAGAGCTTATCTTACAAAGCAAAGTGGAGATATTTGGAGGCTGAGTCCCCTGCCTCCACTTCTTCAGCATCACGTTGCTTAACTACCACAGTGGGCTTAGGGCTTTATCTAAAGGCTGTGCAGCCTGCCTGGCAATAGGTCCTACTGATCCTCCCAGCCCCGTGTTCTAGCAGTGAGTGAACCTCTGAGGATTGGTTCATCACCAAGGCAACAGGCTCTGCCACTTCTCCAAGCTTCCCCACCATTGACAGACTGAGATTTCTCTGAACCTATAAGCCAGTATAAAGCATTTCTTCCACAAACTGTTTCTGGTATTTTTGTCACGGCAATGTAGAATAAACTAATAGTGAGATGTGGTCCGTATTTTGTCATCTAAGGAGGTGCAGGTGGGTCCTACAGGCCCAATCCCAAACAGTGACTGACTGGCACCTCTGCACTTTTAGTTTTGAAATCATCAGGTGTCCAGGGAGAAAACCCCAGAAGCCAGACTCCACTTCGGCCTCTGTCCATACCAGCCCTGTCGCCTCTCACTGTCGCAAAGATAAAAATTACACAGAACACACAAAAAGAGAGCTGTCGCCACAAAACTGCAGAGACTTCCTGGGTTCCCCAGTTCCTCCTTCTTGCTTTTGGAGGGACATACTCCTTTCCTGAACAAGGAGCCAGGGCAGGGTAGAGCCGTCCGCCCACAGGAAGCTCCTTTAGTGCTCCATACAGCCCAGTATTTGCATAGCTTCTAGAGGACATGGCTAAGCGGGTGCTGCATGCCATTAATCCCAGGACAGATGCAGGGGGATCTCTGTGAGTTTGAGGCCAGAGTGAGCTACACAGCTAGAGCTACATAAAGAGTCTGTCTCAGAAATAATAAATCTTAAAATGAAAAGGCTTCGTGGGTAGTTCTATTGTGTAACCCGGAGCCAAGCAACAGATCCCAAGGTATGGAGAGACTTGGACCCCAGAGTTCTTAGACTGGCTGCGCTTTACAGTCATTGAGTAGCTTTTGGCAACAGATTTAGGAAATCCATCCCTGAAATGGCTCGGCAGATGCAGGGTGGGCCCAAGAATGTGCATTTCTCACAAATTTCAGGAACCAGTGAAGCACCTAGGCTTAGGCCATTTTTTTCTTTTTTTCTTTTTTCTTTTTTCTTTTTTCTTTTTGTTTTGTTTTTGTTTTTGTTTTTTTCGAGATAGGGTTTCTCTATATAGCCCTGGCTGTCCTGGAACTCACTCTATAGACCAGGCTGGCCTCGAACTCAGAAATCCACCTGCCTCTGCCTCCCAAGTGCTGAGATTCTCTGGGCTTCAATTCCATTTGCAGGGGAATATATGGTGAGCGTGTGGTTGAGCCCGCGATTTCTGTGCACCCCCTCGTGGTACAATGGGGTCTCTGCAGCTCCTGTGAGTTGGCGTCTCACCCTGTGGAAGGGGAGGAGCCTGCACTAAGGACCCTGGTCCTCTGTAGGCGCCTCTGTAGGCGCCAGACCTTGGATCCCGGAAGGGGTGACGTCATAGTCCCTAAAATCTTCACTCTCCCTTTATTTCACCTACCCACTACCCTAGGAATCTAGAGCGCCTCTGTCCTTGTCTGAGGCGGCCGAGGGACAGGATAAATGAGGAGCCAGGCAAGGACACACATCCAGAACATCTGAATGGGCCACCACATGTCCAGCATCCTCTTGCTAAATTCCGGTTACTAGAATTCTAATTATCCATCAGCCCTGCTAGATCCAGGTGGCCAATGGTTTTGATTTATTTTTTCGTTTCATGTTTGTGTTTGCTTGCTTGCTTCTGTGTTCTGTTTACACTGTGTGTAAACACATACACACACACACACACACACACACACACACACACACAGAGCAGCATGAATGCTAGAAGTACCCTGCGGAAGGGGAGGAGCCTGCACTAAGGATCCGGGTCCTCTCACAGGTGTGTGTGTGTGTGTGTGTGTGTGTGTGTGTGTGTGTGTGTGTGTGTGTACATGCTCGAGCTGGAATAGAACTTAGAACATTATACCTACCCCAAACTCCTCCATGCCTTAGGCCCATTGAGAGCTGGGTCTCGCTTGGTTTTGATACAGGGATTTGAGTAGCCCAGGCTGACCTGGAATTACCTATGTAGATGAGGCTAGCCTTGAACTAATCCTCCAGCCTTCTTCATTCCCTGAGTGAAGATGTGTGCTACCACATACATGATGCTAAATGGTCTCTCGGTGACACTGCTTCCCCAGTGTTCAGCTCTGACCTTACACGCTGATGGACTCGGTCATTTCTCTTGTCTTGCTGTGTAACTTCCCTCCGGCATGTGCCTGCCTCAGACCTCTGTCGCCTCAGCTGTCCTCAGGCTTCTGCCTTGAGGGCCTTTTCCAGCCAGCACTCCCGGATATCTAACACATAGATCTTGTCCTTATCTAAAGAATTCTTTACCTGTGGCCCCTTCCAGGATCACTACTGCAAGAGGTCCAGAAGGAATCCGCATTGCGCAGCCGGTGCTGTGGTTGCCTTTTCCGCCGCCTGAGGGCAGCCTTGCTCCACCCACCTCCGCCATTTAGGGCTCACTCAGGTTGCCCTGCTCCTCCAGCAAGGAAGAGCTGAGGGTCTGAAACCTTCCTCCTTGCCTCGCCCCCCTACACACCCCCCCGGCCTTAGTGCCTCCACTCCTCAGCTCCTTGCTCTCCTTTTTTCGACCCTCAACTCCCTCCGTCCAGAGACCATATGGTTCCTCGTCAATGCATCTGGGATCTGGTTCATCCGTTGCGACCGTTTAACAAACAGCCAATCGGCACGACGCTGCTAGCAGCGCACACATACGGGCGATACGCACTGGGGGAACAGGATATACCCACTCCCACTGCTTGGATCTGACTCTGAGAGACTCTGCTTTCCCTCCACCCCATTCATCCCCCTTTCTGGGGCCAGGTATGACCCCAAAAGCCCAGCTCCAAAGTTCTTTGGCAAGGCCGCTGAGTTTGAATGGGGCACTGGGGTTGGAGAAGGCAGCCGCTCAATCCTGAAGGCTGCAACAGAAACAGCCACAGGGACGACACAGCCTCTGGATGGTCTTCAGTAAAATCACCTCTGAGTTTGGGGGACTCCAGACTCCAGGCTATCGGCTTCTCAGAGGTACCTCCCCCAGCCCAGTAAGAGAGCCATATTTCATCTTTGATCAATGTACCCATCCTCTTGCTGATCTCTAAAAGAGCCCATTGTGTGTGGTTGACACACAAATGTGCCAAGGGGCAGTCAGAGTCCTGACTATGGGAAGCGTCATCAGGGGACCCTTCCTTGAGAATGTGACATCTGAAGAATTCTGAGGAAAGACAGTCCAGGCAGCAGGAGCAGTCATGCAAAGGCTCTGGGTAGGAGCATGCAGTATTTCCTAGGACCTGCAGGATTGGAGACACAGAAGGGATTATGAGGCAGAGATTGGAAGGGATCTCCTGTGTGGACCTCAGTGACAGAGAAAACGTTCAGAGGCCATGGGGATGTCCTATGCCTACAATGAGCAATGTGGTCACACTGGCCATGTGAAGCACCTGAGCAGGTGCAGATGGGACTTCACAACCAACAGCAATGTTTAGCTTCATTTTTTTCGCACGCTATGTAAGTTGAATTGCCTCTAGGTGGCCAGTGGTGACGCTGTCTGACTAAGAGGGTCCAGATCGCTGTAAGATGTTTGGTTTGGAGTTGACATAGCAAGCTCTTCTGGGGTATGGAGAGAGAAGTGACACTAGCAGGTGTCAGACGTGGCTGCTAAGAGAAGCCCCACCCCACCCCAGGGTGCCATGTTGGCATTCCTGGCAGTGAGACACAGACCAGGCTAAAGGGACTGTGAGGTCAAACAGGAGCTATAGCAGGGTCTAGGGGAGGGTGTAGGTCGCAATAAAAAGTGGCAATGCCCACTGTTGAATTGGAGTATGGAAAGGCAGGAGAGACTCCACATAGGGCCTCGGGAGCAGGAGCCAGGGACATGTGTCAGCCATGACAGTAAGGCATGCCCCCCTCAACCTGGTACGCACTCACACCACTTTCCAGACCACAGAGAAAAATCAACAACTAAGATGCTTCATTGTTTCATTTGAGGATCCCAGATCACACAGCACACAAGGACAGGTACCTATAACTATGCAAGGCAAAGTGACATGTGGGGCCCTCCCCAGCCACTAGACCCCAAGTCCATCAGTCTACATGAAGTGGGGTTTCCTCTCCAGCCCACAGGCCCCTCTGGCCTGCTTCTCCATCTGTCCCCTCATTGCCACTGGTCCTGGGAATCAAGGAGAGGGGCTGCCTCTGAGTACAAAGAGGTACAGAAACCCCTTGCAGTTTCTGTATGTCCCCACTGAGGAGCTGGACGGTCTGGGTGTGAGGCTGGTCAGAACTTCTGTTCCATCCTAGAGGGTCCAGGTACCACGAACCGGTCACTTCCTGGGGATAGAAAGTTGAACACACGCACACACACGCACACATTCGCACACGCGGGAACAAGAGGGTTTCAAAGTGCTGTGCAGGGCAAAGCATTATCTACACATGGAAACACGGAGCTGGGCAGCCCAGCCGGGGCTTCTGGCACGTAGCACTACAGGAAAACACACAGCTGAGGCGGCTGCTCTCAGGGACAGCTGAGGGCTGGAGCCTGGCCAGCAGCAGTCAGGCTTAGTTAGGGACCAATGAGGCCAGGGTGGGGCACAGCAACTGCTTCTTACATGATAGGGACACTTGACCCTTTAAGGAGATCTGGGGTATATACTGCACACAGTGGGGAGAGGGGTGAACAAGGGACTCCATTGTTATATTAAGTCAAGAGTTACAAGGGCAGACAGCTGAGGAGTGGCCAGTGACAGCTGGGGAGTCACAGTAGGAGGGGGCAGGGCTTGCCTAGAAACCCAGAAATCTGGATTTCACCTAAGTTTTCCAAAGCAGAACATTTTGGCAGGGTATATTACCAATTCAACCCGTGGACAAGGGCTAGGGTGGGGTGGGGGTGGGGGTGGGGGAGTTGGCTTCCCCTCTTTCCCACCTGCAGAGCCTCAGGAGAGTAAGCTAATGCCAACGCCTTCCCTTCCTTCCCTCTTCCTCCCTGCCCCTCTTCTCCCTCTTCCTCCAGCCCCGCCCCCCAGCATTCCCCTCCTCTCCTCCCATTTTTATTCCTCCTCCAGTTCTCAGCCCTCACAAACTTTCATTTATGGAATACTTTCCCCTCAACACACACGCACACACACGCGCGCGAACACGCATGCACACACACGCGTGCACACATGCGCGCGAACACACACACGCACACACGGCCCTTAACCCTTCCAAGACCCCCTAATGCCCATAGTGCCCAACACTCTTGCTTCTCCCTAAGGCCCAGTCAGGGCCAGAGGTGGCTCACAGCAAATCCCAACTGTTCGGCCAGAAACCGGTGTCTGGAAGGATGGGCAGGCAGGAATGCCAGGCACCTACACACACTCACGCGGGAGGCGTGGAGGGGGGCTCCAGAGGTAGAGCAGAGACCCCTCAGTGTCTTCGGACCCATTTCTCCTCCGCACCCACTGGCCACTGCATCCGAGTGTCTGGTCTCTTTTTCCTTGTCATATCTAGGCTGCAGCCATAATGATCGCTCGCGCCATCGCCATCTGTTCATAGAGCTGAGAGGGAAAGCTGGGCACCGGCCATAGCCAGCCAGGGACGCAGCAGCGCACAAAGCAAATGCACACGGTTAAGCGAGAGGGGGCTGCAGGGAGGAGAGAGAATAGGAGGAAAGTAGGGAGGGAAGTCCACACACAAGAGACAGGGCTTGTAGTGACATCTGCGGCACTAACGGCATTTGGGCGCCCGCCTTGGGCCCCTGCGTGCTTTCTTTCCGCGGGTAGACTTGGGAACAGCAGCTGGCTGTCCCTTGGCCTCGCCAGCCCTGGCACGGGCCCCGGCTCCTGCGGATCCCTTCTTCTTCTTGTTGTTGTTCCCCGCATGGTCCTCGGTTGAAACCCCGCTCCCCGTTTTCTTCTCTGGGGTGACAGCCCGGCCACGACCGCGGCCACCCCTGCGGGCTTTGCGTGCCCGGGATGCGGTGGAGACCGCGGTGGCGCCGGCCGGTGGGAGGCCTTTGGAGCCTGTGCGCGCTCTCTTGGCGCGCGGCTTCTTGGACACGCTGTCACCAGGTTCGGACTCTTCGCTGTCAGTGTCCTCGGAATCTCCCTCTGACTCTGTGTCTGAATCCTCGTCCGATTCCTCGTTGGATTCTAGATTCTCCTGGGAGGCCAGGAAAGCCAGGACCTCAGATAAACCACCTTGGCTATGGTCACACTTCCGGCCACCACTTCCACCACTGCCCCACCTGCTGGCTTCTTCTTCTCTCACAGCTTCCACCATATCTTGCGCAGCCAAGAGTGCCACCAGCTCCAATAGGCCACCCTGGTGGCCCTCAGCGGTCCAGCCTCTGAGGAGACCTAGCCCAGACTTCTTTCCCTTAGGGCAGTTCTCTGCCTCAGCCAAGGTAGAAATACATTCCAGAAGATTCCCATCTTCCTCTGCCTTCCTCAGGACCATGGCGTCCACCTGACGACCTGCCTCCTCTACCTTCACCCTGGGCCCAGAGGTGTCCTTAGCCATGACGGACAGGACTTGAGGAAGGACATCTTTTTTGTCTTTTTTGTCGCCCCAGCCGAGGGTCTCAATCACAGAAGCTATTTTTAGCATTTCCTCTCTGGCAGAGGGGTCAGCGGGGTCTGTATAAGCCACAATAGCCACAAACTCGGGGCTATCCATCACTTCCTTTCCGTGCTCTCCATTTTCCAGAGACTCGCTGTCGGAATCATCTTCATCGTCATCTTCATCTTCGTCATCATCTTCATCATCTTCATCTTCGTCATCTTCATCATCATCATCCACCTCTGTCTCTACCTCCACTGCGGGGGTATCTCTCACAGCCAGTAGCGCGACTAAATCAGGAACCCCGCTCTTTTCGTCTTTGATGTTTAAGCAGATAGACTCTGTCCCAGGAAGGTCTTTCTCTATCTCTTCCTTCTTAGCTTTGTCGGTGACAGTGACAAGTGCCAAGAATTCTCGGGGGCCATCTCCTTCTTCCTGGTCACCCCGAAAGGCCCACTTCTTGGTGAGCTCTTTGGCAGCTGCTTGGAGCGTGGCATACAGGGCCCTCTGGTCTTCATCTACGCTCAGGTCCTCTGCGTAGATCTCCTCTATGACGATACCCAGGCTGTCATCAGAAGAGTCTTCCGACTCACTCCTGGCTCGCCGCCCTCCCCGGCTCCTCTTCTGGCCCTTCTGAGCCGTCAACTTGTGGCTTCTGGATCGGCGCTTGCCTCCCCGACGGCCCCGACGGCCGCTCCTAGCTGCCCCTTCAGAGGAGCCAGCCTTCTTGGCCTCCTTCCCTAATCCCTTGGCCTGGGCTTGGGCCTCCAATACCAGAGGGATGGCTATTTCTCTGAAGTCATCCATGGGCCTTTCATCCAGCAACAGGCGCCTCATCTGCCTAAGGACCCGCGCATCTTGCCCGCGGTCCTTACTCAGGATTTTCCAAATCCCATTCTCTCCCCTAATGTGGATAGGTATGGCAGAGTGATCGAAGTCTGCCCCAAATTCTACAAGGGCTGCCTGAGACTTCTCTTTGGTTACAGCTCTCACAGTCCGAAGCCTGTAGTTGCCCAGGGGCTGCAAGTTCGGACTCAGGGTAGCTTCGATGTCCGCCTGCTGCAGGCGCTCAGGGATGCCCGTGATCAGGAGGGCCCTGTGCACCTCCACTTCCAGCTCCTTACACCAATCTTGCAGAAGGTTCATCGTCATGGCGCTGCCCGGCGGAGGCTAATCTTAGGCGGGAGGGAGCCCGAGAAAGGGGTGGGCTACTGAACACAGGCTAGGTCAATCCCACTCTGGAAAGGCCACCAGCAGGGTGAGAGTCCAGACTCCGGGTTTGGGGCTGTAGGCTATAGCTACCTGCTAGCTTGCCGGACTCAACGGTCTTCCCCCGGGGCAATCCGAGGGTCCGCAGGGGGCTTACGTGTACTTTCTCCGGGCTGTCCCGGGTTGCTCCTCCCTTCCCTTTGTCCCTGACAACCTAGGTGACTGGACACCGCTGGTGGAGTACAGGAGGGCGACGATCAACGCACCTGGTGGGCGTGGGGGTGAGTGAGAGCAGCGGCTCGCCTGTGCTCCCGCGGAGTCTGGAGTGAAGCGCGTACCCGGGTCTAGACGCTCAGCGGGGCCGCTGCGGAACGGCAGCCTCGGTCTGCGCCTGCGCGGACCCAATCACCTCTCCGCCCCCTCCTGCTAGTCCCCGTCTCCATAGTAACACTGCAGGCTGCAGCTGGGGTCTGCCCGGGTACGGTCGCAGCAGCTGCTCTTAAAGGGCCAGGTGGGAAGGAGGGTTTAGGGACTAGTGAGCCAAGAAGGAAGACAAAGTCACTGTGAAAACCACTGAAGGTGATCAGTCTCACTTCAAGGGATAGACAGACACCTCCTTGGAAAGAATAGAGGCTTCCACCAGGGTCATTTATTCTGGCTTTGTTTTTTGAAGCAAGGCCAGGCTAGCCTTGAACTTGCCATGTAGCCAAGGATGACCTTGAACTTCTGATTCTCCTGCTTCCGCCCTCCTGCGATTACAGGCCTCAGTGGTGTCTAGCCTGCGCTGTTTTATTAATACGTCTCTGGGGCTCGGGGCCAGGGTTTTCTGCATGCTGCGTAAGCACTCTACCAACCGAACTACATCCTCATTCCTGCGGGACAGATAGACCTCTGATTAATAAAGCCCCAAATCAAACTGTCCTTTGGAGGTGTAACCTCACACGGGCTCTATGTTTTACCGTATCCTCAATAGCAAGCAGAAACGCCCCGGTCAGCTGTCCTTTATGAGCCAAGGGGTATCATTTCGGGTGTGTGGTACTCAGTATGTGGGTACCAGACTCATGGAGACCAGCTTCACTCATGGATGTCCCTATATTCTGCTTCTGAAACGGGATCTCACTTTGTAGGCCAGTTTAGCCTAGAACTGTGTAGCTCAGGTTAGCCACAAACTCATAGAGATCTGTCAGCCTCTGCCTCTGCCCTCTGCCCTCTGCCTTCTGCCTTTGCTTGCTGAATGCTGGATTGACGTTGTATGCTAGCACACCTGGATCCTTTTGGGGTTTGGTTTTTGAAACAGGATATCACTATGTAGCCCAGGCTAGCCTCAAAGTCCTGGTAATCCTCCTGCCTCAGAATGCTGGGATCATAGGTGTGAGCCACTGTACCCAGATATTCCAAATTTTTTATTTTGAAATTTTTGTTTTATTTATGATTTGTGTGTGTGTGTGTGTGTGCATATGTACGATGCATGTGCGGTGGGGCATGCCTGTGCACAGCATATGTATGGAGGTCAGAGGACAACTTTTAGGTCAGCTCTCACCTACCACCATACCCATGGTCCATTGCTTTAAAGGCCCTTGAGCTGCCTGTCCCTCCCTCTATGAGTTGAATAGACTATCTGTTGGATTTATATTCTATCCTTATTGCTTTCTCAGCAGCAACTTCGAGAATCTTCTAGAACTTTCCCTGATCTGTTTGCTTCTCTGTGAAATGGTGACAGCCATTGTTCCTTTTCCTAAGGGTCTCCTGGAGACCCCAGCCCATGAGAGTGAGGGGAGAGAAGCTGGCTTAGTTGCCTCTCCTTGAACAACGGCTGTGTGTGCTGTTTATCAGGCCTGAGGTTACATAAGCATTTGTTAAATAATAAACACGAACAGAACAAAACCACCTTGGGTTCCCCCCATCCTCTGGCTTTGTTATTTGCTTTGTCAGTAAAGAAAAAAAAAAAAAAAAGGTTGATGGCACAGTTCCCATGGCAACCGGGCACTGTGCAAACTGCTTACCTGTTCTCCATTTCCCCTGCTCATGTCCCTCAGACAGAAACGCCATGCTAGCCTCAAATGCAAAATGCCTGTGTGATGTGGCATTTTACAGCAACCATCATTAATTAATACAAAGCCAAAGTGAATTTTCTGAATATCTTATCTAACCCCAAAGCTTACATTATCTCCAGATCGACTTGGGTTCCAAAAAAAATTTTTTTTGTTTCTTTCACTGTGTGTGTGTGTGTGTGTGTGTGTGTGTGTGTGTGTGTGTGTATGTGTGTGTGAACATGGAGGCACTAGAGTGGATCCACAGGACAAGATGAAAAACCTAAATCACATACGTTTTTACATCTGCTGTGGACAGCTGTAGGGAAAGCTCACATGGAAATGAACACCATATAATGAACTAACCCATCTTTACATATGACTGAGGACATGGGAGATGGCTCAGCAGGTAAAGGGCCGACTGCCACACCTGAGGACCCAGGTTCAATTCCTCTAACCCACACGTACATACAGCAGCCACTCATGAACTCTCATGAACACACACTAACAATAGTAGTAAATAAAATTTAAACTGTGTAGTTAAAAGAACCAGCCGGGTGTGGTGGCGCACGCTTTTAATTCCAGCACTTGAGAGGCAGAGGCAGGCAGATTTCTGAGTTCAAGGCCTGTCTGGTCGACAGAGTGAGTTCCAGGACAGTCAGGACTACAGAGAGAAACCCTGTCTCAAAAAACCAAAAATAAAAACAAATACAAAAACACCCCAAAAGAACCTTCAAGATGCCACCGCGGGTTAAGGCATTTGTCAGCAGCCTGCTGACCCGCAGAACGGAAGGAGAGAACCAGAAATCATCATCATGGCTGGATGACGTCTTCTGACCCCACTTACGTGCCAAATATACATGTACCCCAGACACTCACAAAACAAAGTAAATAAATGATCAAATAAATACATGTAAAAATTTTTTTAAAAATATATAAAGTGTGCAACTCACTGCTCACATAGTGATGCACACCAGTCAATCTGCATATACTAGCTTGAAATCCAGGGGTCGGGGTGGCCACTTAAAGTCTTTTTAGATTGTTCTGTCTGGCCTGGAAGTCTCCTGCCTCTGCCTCTCCAGAGTTAGGATCCCAGGTATGCAAAGTTACATCCAGCCTAAGTCTTTGTAATTTCACATTTTATTGTTCTGTTTGAGGTACGTAGCCCAGGCTATCCTTGAACTCCTGAGCCGATGTCCTTACCGGGCATAAGAGGCGTGCACACATGTACCACCAAGCCTGGGGTTTGGTTTTGCTTTTTTGTTTTTCTTGTTTGGGTAGAGAATTAGGAAACCAGAAACTCCCAGAAAGTAGGGTGTGGTAGAAGAAGCAGAGGCTCTTGTGGGTGCAGAAGACCCAGAGCATGGGATAAGGATAGACTAGAACCTTGCTTCCCTAAGCAAAGGATTAAGTGGGGGCCAGCCAGGAGCATCCAGAGCCCCACAGGTATGCTTTCCAGAGCTTCCCTGGACACTTCCTCTGCAGTCCTAACCTCTCTGGATTCAGGAAGGACCTGTGACTGGCCAAGCTGCAGCCCCTGAGGTTCCCATGGAAACGGCTGGGAGAAAAGAGCATATAAAATGTTTTTTGAAATTCTTTTCTAAGTCCTATGTTTAAGGAAGGAAAATAACGAAGCTGTGTATGAGGCCACAGGGCTGGCATGCTAACACCTGCCACCCTGTCATGGCAGGAGATGGAGGAATGGGAATCAGGAATTCAAGGACAGCTTTCACTACATACCAAACCTGAGCTATGAGTCTCAGACTGTAAAAAAAAAAAAAAAAAAAAAAAAAAAAGGAGGGAAGTTGCTGGGGAGATGAGTTAGTCAGAAGTTACCACATAAGCTTAAAGAACTGACTTTGGTCCCACAGTACCTATAGAAAGGCTAGGTCCACTGTGCACACTTGTAATCTCAGTGCCAAGGAAGCAGAGACACAAGGATCCTGCAGCACTCTGGGCCAGCCAACCTGGCTGAATCAGTGAACTCCAGCTTCAAAGAAAAACTTCGAATCAAAAAGCAAGGTAAAAGGCCAGTGAGTTGGCTCAGTGAGTAGTGAGGCTTGTTGCCAAGGATCTGTGTTCGATACCCGAAGTCACCTCGTAAAAGAGAAAGCTAACTCTTGCAAGCCCTCCTGTAACCTGGCGTGCACACGGATTTCTGCACATATAAATGTAATGATCTTAAAAGATTTGGTTTTTTAATTAAAAGTGAATAAAAGTGGAGAGCGATTTGAGGAAGATACCTGACACCAACCTTTGACTTACACACACACACACACACACACACACACAGAGTTGCACAGTGGAGCAGGGAAGAGGGAGGAGAGAAAGAGAACATGCCAAAGTCATGGCAGAGTAAGAATTCTAAAACAAAAACACTAGCTGCCCTTTTCACTGCCGATCTCTTCCCAGTGTTGAGTGGAATTTTCCAGAGCCTGCGTGGTATTTGCTATCACAGCTGACAAGGAAGGAGTAGGTAGGCGGGCTGTGGAGTGACACATGAATGAGATTTGCAAAGCCTCCCAAGAAATTGTCCCCTCCCAAGTAGGCCCAGGGAAAGGCACATAAAGGGGGGTGGAAAGTTGTAGAAGCTGAGGATGGGGAGGAGCGAGCGCCAGAAACGCTGTCTTCTGACAGTGATGGGGCCAGGAACTCAAAAACCATAGCAGCTGTGGCTATGTGCTCAAGATCTGTACATGCGCATGCAAGCAAGCAAGCTCATACGAGCACACACACACACACACACATAGACACACATAGAGAACAAAACAACAACCAAATGAGAGTAGGAGAGAGGCTAACTGGAAAGGAGTGGGTTCTGTAGGAATGAGAAGGGGGATAACAGATGGCAAGTGAGCCTGGCATGGTGGTGCATGCCTTTAATCCCAGCCCTCCAGAGGCAGAGGCCGGTTGAATCGGTGTGAGTACGAGGCCACCCTGGTCTACAAAGGCAGTCCAGGATAGTCAAGGCTGCACAGAAAAGCCCTATCACACACAAACATAAAGGGGGAGGGGGAGAGGCGCTGGAGAGATGGCTCAGTGGTTAAGAACACTGACTGTCCTTCCAGAGGTCCTGAGTTCAATTCCCAGATGGTGGCTCACAACCATCTCTAATGGGAACCTGATTCCCTCTGGAGATAGCTACATGAACTCACATAAATATAATAAATAAATTTTAAAAGAAAAAGAAAACACACATTTGTGTGGTACATCTTTAATCCCACCATTAGGGAGGCAGAGGCAAGTGGATCTCTGAGTTCTAAGACAGCCAGGGCTTCAGAGTGAAACCTTGACTCAAAA
The DNA here is from genome assembly GCF_000001635.26 of Mus musculus. NCBI lineage: Eukaryota > Metazoa > Chordata > Mammalia > Rodentia > Muridae > Mus > Mus musculus. Next base: position 16,939,705 of record NC_000073.6, on the reverse strand, counting down.
AATAAAGTAAAATCAAACATAACAAACAAAGCCGGGCAGTGGTGGCGCACACCTTTAATCCCAGCACTTGGGAGGCAGAGGCAAGCAGATCTTTGTGTGTTCAAGGCCAGGACATCCAGGGCTATACAGAGAAACCCTGTCTCAAAAAAAAAAAAAAAAAAAAAAAAAACCAAACAAACAAAAAGATGCCTGCGCTGGAGGAGGGGAGCTGGGGAGGCACTTGTTGCTCTTGCAGAAGATTCAGGTTTGAATTCCAGCACCCACATGGTGGCTCAGGACCATCTGTAACTCAGGAAAGCAGATGCCTTCTTCTGACCTCTGAGGGCTCCAAGCATACGTGTGGTATACCCACATACATGTAGGCAAAATATTCACACATATAAATAAAAAGACTAGTGCTAGGCAGAGGTGGCCCTTTAATCCCATTACAGAGGCAAGCAGATCTCTGAGTTTGAAGCCAGCCTGGTCTACAGAGTTCCAAGACAGCAAGGGCTATACAGAGAACCCCTGTCTCAAAAGAAAAGACTGAAGATGTAGTTCGGATGGCAGAGTGCACACCTGACATTGAGAAGGAATACCAGGAGGATCAGAAGTTTAAGGTCACCCTCAGCTACTCCTGGGGCTAGCCTGGGCTACGTGAGAACCTGTCTCCAAAATAATAAAAATAAAGTCAGGGCTGGGTAATTTGGCCCAGTGCGTAAAAGTTCTTGAATTTCATCCCCAGGACTCACATGGTGGAAGGAGAGAACTGACGTCTACAAGTGTCCTCTCTCTCTCTCTCTCTCTCTCTCTCTCTCTCTCTCTCTCACACACACACACACACACACACACACACACACACACACACACACACTGTGGCACACTCCTATGCACAAGAACACACAAGAGGGAGAGGAGAAATCCCCCTCTAAGACAGTAAAAGGAAAATGAAAAAAAAAATCTGGAATTTTCTGAGTCAGAGACCATACTGCCTTAGAGAATACATCACAGCGTTCCCTGGTGCCCCCAGATAAGCAAATGATTGCGGGGTTGTTTTTTTGCAGCAGGCTATATGACTGAGCTGTGTGGGAGCTGAGAGCACACAGGTTGGTCCTCTTTCTGCTGCCTCTTCAGCCCCACAGGCTCTGTTGCCCTGGCAACCAGATCAGCACATCCCGAGCCAAAATCAATTTAACCATCTCGGTTCTGAGTCCTGATGGAGGAAATGCCTTACCGAATATGGGTTTTGAAGAGCTGTTCTTAATTTTATTTTTTATTATTTCCAATTAGTCAATAGTAAACTTTATTAAAAATAAATGAATTAAAACAAAAAGCTGTTGATCTCGCCTGCTTCCATGACATACACACGTGTGCACATACACACAGAGGCATACACGCCTCGCACGGACACAGGCACACACACACACACAGAGGCATACACACACGCAGGCGCGCACACACACGCTCGCGCACACACACACACACACACTTGTTTGGTTTTTTTTTTTTTAAGATTTATTTATTACGTGTGAGTACATTGTATCTGTCTTCAGGCACCCCAGAAGAGGGAGTCAGATCTCATTACAGATGGTTGTGAGCCACCATGTTGTTGCTGGGATTTGAACTCAAGACCTTTGGAAGAGCAGTCAGTGCTCTTACCTGCTGAGCCATCTGTCCAGCCCTTGTTTGTGTTTTGAGAATCTGGTGTAACCCAGGCTGGCCTGGAATTCCCTGATATTTTTGCATCCACTTCCTGAGAGCCGGGCCAAAGAGTCCGCCCCCGCAGTGTCCAGTAAAATACTCCTTTTCTTTTTCTTTCTAAGACTGGGTCCTCTCTCCTGTTCCTCCCTTTCCTTGAGCAACCCTTCATTTTTTTTTCAATGCCAATACTTTATTTTCACGTTTCTGTAAAATGGGTATGGCTACCAGAGAACAGTCCATTATTGTGCTCTAAGTACAATGCTGAAGCAACAGACTAGCCTAAGATATATCAAGACCGTGACTCAAAATATCATAAGTAAGCATATAAATTTTTTTAAAATTATATAGAAGCTAGGTAGTGGTGATGGTGGTGGTCCACACCTTTAATCCCAGAACTCAAGAGGTGGAAGTGGGCTGATCTCTGAGTTCACCACCAGTCTGGTCTACTGAGCGACTTCTAGAACCAGGACCACACAGAGGAAACACAATTATGTATGTGTCGGAGTGCAATGCCCAGGGCAGACAGAAGGGGGCGCTAGTCTCCTGGAGCTGGCGTCCCTGACCTGTGAGTCAGCCAGCATGGGAACTGGGAACCTAATTCAGGTCCTTTGGAAAAGCAGCCTGTGCTTTTAACTATCAGTCATTTCTCCAGTGCACCCCCATTTTTTCCTTTTCTTTTGGAGCTAGAGAGATGGCTCAACAGTTAAAAGCACTGGCTGCTCTTCCAGAGGACCCAGGTTCAATTCCCAGCACCACATGACATCTCACAGCTGTGATAACTCCAGTTCCAGGGATCTGACTCCCTCACACAGACATACATACATTCAGGCAAAACACCAATGCACATAAAATAAGTAAATAAGTAAATCGGGTTTTTTTTTTAATTTGTATAATATTTTATTTATACAAATGAAAAAATAAGTGTGTCAAGGGATGGCAGGATGTCTCAGTGGGTAAAAACACATGTGTTACCTGATGATCCAAGTTCAAACCCTGGACCCCACACAATGGAAAGAAAACTACCTCCAGATGTCCACTGATCTCCACAAGTGAGTCATATCTGCTACCCACACATACAGTAAACAAATGCACTTTAAACTTCTAAGGATGCTAACCTTGGGCTAAGATGATCAAAGCACACATAGGAAGATGTATCTAAATGGGGCTGTGCTGGACAGATGCTGCATATCTGTAATCCCAGCTCTGTGGAGCTGGAGGTGAGAGATCAGGTGTTGATGTCCGGAGCTACATGCTAATCACTGGATTGCGAACCTCACTCAGGCTGCCATGGTGGTGCACCCCTTTAATCTCAGCACTGGGGAGGCAGAGGCAAGCAGACCTCTGTAGTTTGAGGCCAGCCTTGTGTATATAACGAGTTCCAGGACAGTCAAGGCTATGTAAAGAGACCCTGTCTCAAAAAAAAAAAATTTTTTTTTAATTTTAATAAGATTCAAGGGCCTGGAGAGATGGCTCTGTGGTTAAGAGCACTGACTGCTCTTTCAGAGGTCCTGAGTTCAAATTCCAGCAACCACATGGTGGCTCACAACCATCTGACCTTCCCTTCCATATGAACCCTAGTCAGCCTTCCTTCACCAATCCTCCTGACCAGTTAAATTCCTCATCCTTATGCAGCCACTGTTACTGATGCGGGGACAGACAGGCTCAGAGCCCTACTTATCCTGGGACCTAGAACTAACCTTACCTGAATCCAATTCAGTCTTGGACTTTAAGGTAATGTGAGCCAGTTCAGCCCTTTACACTAATCATCTTAAATAAATTCACTTGGGTTTCCACGCTTGGAACCCACAGGGTACTTATAAGCTGAATATAGTGGCTTATGGCTGTAATTCCAACATTCAGGAAGCTGAGGCAGGAGGGTCATGAGTTCAAGGCTAGTCTAGGCTGTATAGTGAAACTCCGTCTCAAAAATAAGGTTAGGTTAGGATAGTGATGGCTCTGCGGATAGGGTGCCTCCTGGCACTAGGCCTAACAGCCTGGGCTGGATTCGCAGGCACCAGAAAATAGCAGCAGAGAACTGAGCCCCTCAAATGGTCCTCTGACCTCCGCCCACGTGCTGAGGGGCTTGCCTTCTCTCTCACACAGTAAGTAAATACAATGCAACCCCCTGGAGCCCGATTGCCCTTCAGGCTTGGGCCCGATCACGGAGCTTCCAAAACAGACGCATGCGTGCAAGGACCACGGGTTCAACCACGGATGGACCGCGGATAAAGAAGTTGTTAGCCTTGGCTCCGATTTGTCTACTTCTAATGCTGGTTTTACTGCTCGGTCCATTTATTGTTGCTCATAGGTATATGTTTTTTAGGACTAGCCATTCAATATTGGGAAATCAATTAGGGGTTCACCCTCCCTCAGCACTCATTAATTGCCTGCAGCTCTTTTTTTCTGGGGACGGGAGTCTCATGAAGTTCTCCCCACTCACATTGGCATGTCAGCTGTTGTCCGTGTTCAGATCTTTTATTTGTTTGTTTGTTTGTTTTGTTTGTGGTTTGTTTGTTTTTTGTTTTTGTTTTTGTTTTGGTTTTGGTTTTTCGAGACAGGGTTTCTCTGTATAGCCCTGGCTGTCCTGGAACTCACTTTGTAGACCAGGCTGGCCTCGAACTCAGAAATCTGCCTGCCTCTGCCTCCCAAGTGCTGGGATTAAAGGCGTGGGCCACCACCAAAGTATTGCTAGAAGCTCTACAACTAAGGCTCAGAAACACCATGGAAGATGTCTTTTTTTTTTTTTAAGATTTATTTATTTCAGATATGTGGTTACACTGTCGCTGTCTTCAAACACACCAGAAGAGGGCACAGATCCCCATTACAGATGCTTGTGAGCCACCACATGATTGCTGGGAATTGGACTCAGGACCTCTGGAAGAGCAGTCAGTGCTCTTAACCTCTGAGCCATCTCTCCAGCCCTATGGAAGATGTCTTAGCCAGGATTTTACTGCTGTGAACAGACACCATGACCAAGGCATAAAGAACAACATTTAATTGGGGCTGGCTTACAGGTTCAGAGGTTCAGTCCATTATCATCAAGGCAGGAACATGGCAGCATCCAGGCAGGCATGGTGCAGGAGAAGCTGAGAGTTCTACATCTTCATCTGAAGGCTGCTAGCAGAATATTGACTTACAGGCAGCTAGGATAAGGGTCTTAAGCCCACACCCACAGTGACACACGCCTTTAATCCCAGCATTTGGGAGGCAGAGGCAGGCAGATTTCTGAGTTTGAGGCCAGTCTGGTCTACAAAGTGAGTTCCAGGACAGCCAGGGATACATTACATAGAGAAACCCTGTCTCGAAAAACCAAAAAAAAAAAAAAAAAAAAAAAAAAGAGGAGGGTAGACAAATTATATCTAATATTTTGCTCAAACCTAAGGAGGGGTTTGTTGTGTCTGGCCAGCAGATCACAGCCTGGGTTCTAGCCTGGAAAGGCATTTTGGAAACCTGGAAGAGAAGAAGGGCTAGGCGACGAGAGAAAATGATGCAGCTAAGACAGGCAGATTCTGATCAAAGCTCAATTTTACTGTTCCACACACAGTTATGAAGCAGGGGAAGGGGGCCCGATTCCCGCCAAATAGTCCCGGGGACCAGTAGCAGGGTGATCACTTGTATGGCTCCAAACAGCAAAGTGGCAGGTTCCAGCAGTGGGCGTGGCAGAACAATTGAGCAGGAAGCTCCACCCCTGAGCAAGCAGGTTTCAGGCTGGGGTAGGGGAGGCTACAGGGGTTGACTGATTTATCTGAGATTCAGAAACCATGGAGTCTACCTGCAGAGGGAAAGTGCCATGCCCTGGACATATCTAGAGGAGTCACTGAAGCTATGGAGCATCTGGAGTCACACTTCAGGTGCTGGAGAGGCCACCGTTAGTTAACATACCAATAGAGAACTCTCTGGGTGCAGTGAAAGTAGGCAAAGCCTTAGATTAACACCATTGAACAGTTCAGCCGTGAACACAAAACCAAGGGCTAGAGTGTAGCTTTGTGGGTATGATGCTTGCCTAGCATGCAAGAGAACCTGGGTTTGAGCCCTAGCAACTCATAAAGCCAGTTGTAAAGGTTCACGCCTGTCATTTCAGGACTCCGGAAGTGGAAGTAGTAGGATCGGGAGTTTGGAGGCAGAAGGATGGGGAGTTTGAGGCCAGCTGGGGTTACCTGAGGCCCTGTCTCGAAAGGTAAATAATTAAACAAGAAAGGGGGCTGGTGAGATGGCTCAGTGGTTGAGAGCACCAACTGCTCTTCCGAAGGTCCTGAGTTCAGATCCCAGCAACCACATGGTGGCTCACAACCATCCGTAACGAGATCTGACTCTCTTTTCTGGAGTGTCTGAAGACAGCTACAGTGTACTTACATATAATAAATAAATGAATAAATAAATAAATAAATAAATAAATATTTTTTTAAAAAATTAAACAAGAAAATGAACAAATAAATACATAAAATGAGAGTGAGGTGAGCTTTCCCCTGCAGGTGTTTGGGGAAGGGTGTACCATTTTGCATACCGAAATTGGCCAGGACACTGTTTATGTAAGTTTGTCCTTGACAGAATTATTGGAACAAAAGAATCTGAGATTCTCTTAGAAATTGTTGTCAGCTCTGAACAAAAAGAACACCCCACCCCCGAAGGCTGAATGCTGATTGGTTGGGTCTCTATTATCTGTTGCTATGGTGACAAGGGGTTAACCCTCACCTCTATTTTGTAGAGAATAAATACCTGAGGGTTTCTCTATGAAATCAGGAAAACGGTTTTGTCTCTCCTTCAGTGAGATTGGGAGGACGAGAGCACAATGCTCTTCAAGATTTATATTTTAAGAAAATAGAGGTTGTTGTCTTATATAAATTAGCAATGTGGCGTAGATTTAAATCCTGGTGATGGCTCCCAAATGCAGAGCGCCGTCTGGTGGTCAGTAATCAAGAGCCATGAGCATATTATGTGTTACAAAGGTGACTCCCCTCTCTATATGTGTGTGTGCGTGTGTACGTGTGTGCGCGCGTGCGTGTGTGTGTGTGTGTGTGTGTGTGTGTGTGTGTGTGTGCAGGACACAGGACAATTATTTTCAGGAGTTGGTTCTCTCCTGTCATGGATTCTAGGGGCTGAACTTGGGTAGTCAGTCAGCCTTGGCACTTTGCCACTTTCCTGACATCTTCACCCTCATATTTACATAAATAAACTCAGCAGTAAAGCCCTTGCCTAGAATCCCCCCACCCCCCGTGAGGAGGCTGGATGAGCCCCTGCCCAGCACACATTAGCTCCTGGATTTCATCCCCAGTAACACAAAAACAAGTAAAAATTTAACAATTTTACTTTTTCCTTTCTTTATTTTCACTTGTTGGTTTCATTTTAGTTTTTTCACAGGGTCTCACTCTGTAGCTCAGGCTGTATTAGAACTCACTATGTAGCCCAGGTTGGCCTCAGAATTACAGAAATTCTCCTGTCTCTGCCCTCTGAGGATTGGCAGCACAGGTAGGAGGTGCCATGCCCAGCTTTATCTCCTAGTTTATTAGGGCATCGAGGTATCTGTGGTTCCCTCCAGGGGACAGCTGGCACTGCAGGTACTTCAGTGTGAACCTCCACTTCCTCACACTATCCCTGCAAGTCTTACTGTGTGCTGGACACCAGTCACCTGAGTCTCCCGGTGACTCTTCCCAGTAGCGTCTCACGAAGTGGTCAGAAAATGGGTGACACAAACCAAGTTTTCTTGTAATCTGATCCTATTCCTGACAACCCACCCTGTTTCCTGTATCCAAGTTTTGGATGCTGTCGTTCCAAATTGCATTCAAAGAGGCTTAGGCCCCAGAACGACCTTCTAACGCTTGGGAGGCAGGAAGATGATCATAAACGTTACCATAGCGCCACCTGGTGGTCAACTGAGGTAAGCAGTAATTGAGAGAGAAGTATGTGATTGGGTTCTATGGCCCAGAGCCTGTCATCTCAGTCATTCAAGATGTTGAGGCAGGAGGATAGAAACGCCCGGCCTACATATGTAGTGATTTCGACATCGTCCTGGCCCGCTTTTGAGGATGCAACCTAAAAACTAAAAATGAAATTGAGCATGGTGGGTCCCCGCACGCAGGAGGCAGAGGTAGGTGGATCTCTGTGAGTTTGAGGTCAGCCTGCTCTACACAGTGAGAGTTCCAGGACAGTCAGGGCTATGTAGAAAGACCCTGTCTCCAAAAAAGGGACGGGAGCCTCCTCTATTGCTCAGTGAGTGACGGAGCTTGCTGGGCAAACCTGATGGCATAAGTTTAGAACCTCAAACCCATAACGGAAGGAAAGAACTGACTTCAGTAAGTCATTCTCTGACTTCTAGATATTTGTCATGGTACACATCGATACAGAAAGATAGATAATAGATCGATAGATAAATAGATATGGAAAAACACTTATTGAAAAAATAAAAGTAAGCTGGGTGGTGGCGCACGCCTTTAATCCCAGCACTCAGAAAGCAGAGGCAGACAGATCTCTAAGTTTGAGGCTAGCTTGATCTACAGAGTGAGTTCCAGGACAGCCAAGGCTACACAGAGAAACTCTGTCTCAAAAAAAAAAAACTTAAAAATGAAAGCAAAGGTATGAGAGATGTGGCTTAGTGGTGTAGTGCATGCTGGAATCAATCCCATCATCTGAAAAAAGAAAATAAAATAAATGAATAAAAATTCTTGAAAATACAGTTGAAAGGAGTCTTGTGAAGTTCTAGCACAAAATGTTACTATAACCTGAAACTAATTGCCACCCTGAATAAGCTGATGGTTTAACTGGCTGTCTGCCTTCATCTGTTGCCATGGTGATAGCCATTATGTCTGATGCTGTTAAAAGGAAGACCTGCTTTTTAAGTTTTCTTTCACCAAACCAGAAGGGGATCGTTGGTTCTATTTTCCCACAAACAGAATAGAACCCAAGGTCTGTGCCTTTGACCCAGTTTGGGGTCAGGGTTCTATCAACCATGGTAGAAATTAGTTAGGAGAGATGGTAAGAATCTTCACCAGAGAGCCCTCTAGTGGCACATGAATGAAGTGCAGGGCTCTTGGATGTCTATTTCCAGCCTTGCCTGTCTGGGCCCTGCAGGTTCTCCATGGTTCTCCACTGCAGTCCTAGCAGAGAGATTAAGTCTCCTGCCTGAAATCACACAGCCAAGAATGAAAGGTATGATGATTTTTATATATAAACCCAGGTCCCGGGGAAAGGAAGGGAAAAAATGGGAAAAAAGGGAAAGAATAGGGGGACACACCCTGCAGGATGAGTAATTTGCATTTTTAATTTGCATATCTCTAATTGCAGTGTTCCAGCAAGAACATATTGTGAAACACTTGGAAGGTAGAGGCAGGAGGATCTCTGTGAGTTCCAGGCCAGCCAGAGATACACAGTGAGACCCTATGTCAAAAACAAGCAAAAAGAACCGTGTGGCAGTTAAAAGCATCTGCTGTTTTTCCAGAGGACCCAAGTTCCATTCCCAGAACCGACACCAGGCATCTTATCCACCTGTAACTCCAGCTCGAGGGCATCCAATGTCCTCTCTGGGCCTCCCTTGGCATCAGAGCACACATGGAACATACACACAGTAATGTACACACAGATTTAAAACAAAATTTTAATACTGTACTTATTTGTTTTTTAATTTATTTCTGTGGGAAGCAGAAATGGACATGTGCTGCATACCCACACTACAGTGAGGCCCAGCTCACTGTAGCAGTGCCATGCCAGGCTGGTGATCCTGCATTCCGTAAGAAAGCAGGCTAGTGGTCACAGTGTTTTATTGCAGCAATAGAAACTCTAACTTATTAAATCTGCCAGTGGTGGCGAACGCCTTTAATCCCAGCATTCGGGAGGCAGAGGCAGGGGGATCTCTGAGTTTGAGGCCAGCCTGGTCTACAGAGTGAGTTCCAGGAAGGCTATTTTAAAGCTGGAGTTACAGGTACTTGTAAACTCTCCAATGTGGGTGCTGGGAACAGAACTTGGGTCCTACAAAAAACAAGCAGTATCTACACGTAAGCACTGAGCCATCTCTTCAGCCTCCTTAAAACTTGCTTTTGTTTTGTTTTCCGAGACAAGGTATCACTGGGTAATCTGGGCTGGCCTCTAACTCAAAGATCCACCTGGCTTTGCATCCTGAGTGCCAGGACTAAAAGTGGGCACCACCATGCCCAGAATATTTGAAAACTACAACTCAATAATAAGAAGACAGCCTGATTTTAAAATGGGTAAAAGGCCAAGTAGTGGTGGTGTATATCTTTAATCCCAGCACTCTGAGTTTGAGGCCAGCCTGGTCTATACATTGGGGACAGCAGGGCTACACAGAGAAACCCTGTCTCAAAAATCCAAATAGTAACAATAAAATAATCGAGGGCTGGCTCAGTGGTTGGAAGCACTGGCTGCTCTTCCAGAGGACGTGGGTTCGATTCCCAGCATCCACATGGCAGCTCACAACTGTCTGTAACTCCACTTCCAGAGGATCTGATACCCTCACACAGACAAATGTGCAGGCCAAATACCAAAGCATATAAAGTAAAAATAAATAATTAAAAAAATTAAAAGATCAAGAGATTTGAGTCAACCTTCTCAGAGTTGTGCAGACAAGTCCAAGACACACACAAAGTGGGGCCAATACTATTAGTTATTAGGGAAATAAAATCCAAACAATGGGCTATTGCACCATATCCTCTAAGGAGGCTGTAATTAAAAGGAAAGATGGGGCCTGCCGGCACACCTTGGTTGGTAGAATGCTTGCTTAGGGTTCACTCCTTGGAGTCCATCCTAGCAATAGATATAGTGACCTCAGCACTTGGGAGGTGGAGACAGGATCAAGCATTCAAGCCAATCCTTGACTTCACAGTGAGTTCGAGGCCAGTCTGAGCTGGGTGAGAGTCAAAAACCAAACAATAAAACAAAATAGCAAGATTTGCAGATGTAAGAACAAAACAAAACAAAACAAAACAAACAAACAAAACATGTGCCCCGGGGTTTCAAAAAGGACCTGTCTCAAAGGAATAGACAGAGTGTCAGTGGACTCTTCTGCGCTCTTCAAGGAACACAGCTGGTCACACACTCAAACACAGTTGCACACATACTCACACAGACATGTACACACAAAGGAAGAAAGGAAGGAAGGAAAGAAGGAAGGAAGGGAGAGAGAGAGAACCCTTTTAAAGAAATAAATAATCTGCTGTGATAATTGATCTCTATCTATCTATCTATCTCCATATCTATATATAATATGTATATAATGTATATCACATATATAATATACACATATACATCATTGATAGTTCTGGAAGTTTTGGGCCACAGCAACCTATCTCCATTGTTCTGGGCCCATTATGAGGCATAGCATCATAGCTCAGACCATGTGGCAAACTCAAGCTGGATAGATGGCTCAGCAGTTAAGAGCACTAGCTGGTCTTCTTGAGGACCTGGTTTCCATTCCTGGCACTCACATGGCAGCTTACAAACATCAGTAACTCCAGTTCCAGGGTATCCAAAGCCCTCTTCTGGCAACCTCGGGTACTAGGCATGAATGTTCTGCCAAGTCATACCGTAGGCAAAAGACCCACAGACAGAGAGAAAGAAACAAAGAGAAAGAGAAAGAAACAAACTTCCCTTTGACACAGGGTCATGCTACACAGCTCAGATGGCCTCAGATTTTTTAATCCTCTTGTCTCAAAACAAAACAAAAGCAGGTATGGTGGTGTTCATCATTAATTCCAGCACTCAGGGGCCAGAGGCAGGTGGATCTGTGAGTTCCAGGCCAGCCTGGTCTACAAAGCAAGCTCCAGGACAGCCAGGGCTACAGAGGAACCCTGTCTCAAAAAACAAAACAAAACAAAACAAGAAAAAACAAAACAAAAACAAAAACAACAACAAAAAACAAAACCAAAAAACCTAGCACAATCCCTTTTAAAGGTATAACCCTGGAATTGAACATATAATTTCCACTTATCTTCTTCAGTAGAATTTAGTTAATCACACCTAACTGGCAGGTCACTTGGAAATGTTGCTCTTATTTTGAATGGCAACTCAGCTAACAAAACCCAGCAATTATTCTGGAAGATGGGGAGAACAGAGTATCAGAGAGAAACACAATGTAGGCTGGCCCTGGGATCCCTCATAAGGTCTTCCAAAGACTGGCAGCTCAGGGTAGTGCTTGAATGCTTAGCTGGAGTGTGACTGCCTTGGCAGAGGGTTTGCCTGGCATGCAGAGGGTCCTGAGCTCAGCCCTAGCACTGATCAAAGCCGGCATGGTGGCGGCACACCTACAATCTTAGCATACATTTAGTGGAAGCAGAAGGGTAAGAGGACTACGATCATCCTTGGTACATTGTGAGTTCGGAGCTAGCCTGGGATACTTAAGCTTGGGTCCAAAAAATAAAAAACAAACAAACAAACAAAAAAACCTTTAAAAGAGTTATACACAGGGCTGGAGAGATGGTTCAGCAATTAAGAGCACTGACTGCTCTTCCAGAGGTCCTGAGTCCAATTCCCAGCAACCACATAGTGGCTCACAACCATCTGAAGTGGGATCTGCTGCCCTCTTCTGGTGTGTCTGAAGACAGCTATAGTGTATTCATATAAATAAAATAATTTTTTTTTTTTTTGGTTTTTCGAGACAGCATTTCTCTGTATAGCCCTGGCTGTCCTGGAACTCACTCTGTAGACCAGGCTGGCCTCGAACTCAGAAATCCGCCTGCTTCTGCCTCCCGAGTGCTGGGATTAAAGGTGTGTGCCGGGGGCTGGCAAGATGGCTCAGTGGTTAAGAGTGCCTACTGCTCTTCCGAAGGTCCCCAGTTCAAATCCCAGCAACCACGTGGTGGCTCACAATCATCTGTAATGAGATCTGATGCCCTCTTCTGGAGTGTCTGAAGACAGCTACAGTGTACTTACATATAATAAATAAATTTTAAAAAAAAAGGTGTGTGCCACCACGCCCAGCTTATAAATAAAATTTTAAAAAAGAGTTATACACTAATGGTATGTGCTTGCAATCCCAACACTGAGGAAGCTGAGGCAGGAGAATCAAGACTAGCCCGGGCTACATAGTAAGACCCTGTGTACAGGTTAGTTTTATTGCAACTTGACACAAGCTAGATTCATCTGAGAAAGGGAACCTCAATTGAGAAAATCCCCCTATCAGATTGGCCTGTGAGCAAGCGTTTGGGGAGTCTCCTGGATTGATGATCTGTGTGAGCAAGTGGTTCAGAACGCCCTAAGAAGGCAGGCTGAGCAAGCCATAAGGAGCAAGCAGGGAGCAGGGGTCCTCCATGGTCTCTGCTTCAGCTCTTACCTCCTGGTTCCTGCCCTGAGTTCCTGCCCTGCCTTTCCTTCAAGAAGAACTTTAGCAAGCCAGGCGTGGTGGCACACACCTTTAATCCCAGCACTGGGGAGGCAGAGGCAGGCAGATTTCTGAGTTCGAGGCCAGCCTGGTCTACAAATTGAGTTCCAGGACAGCCAGGGCTACACAGAGAAACCCTGTCTCAAAAAAACAAAACAACAAAAACAAAAGCAAAGGACTGTAGCCTGTAAGCTAAACAGACTTCTACTGGCTGGCTTTGGGTGTCAACTTGACACAAGCTGGAGTTATTACAGAGAAAGGTGCCTTCCTTGAGAAAAATGCCTCTTTGAAATCCAGCTGTAAGGCATTTTCTCAATTAGTGATCAAGGGTGGAGGGCCCATTGTGGGTGGTGCCATCTCTGGGCTGGTAGTCTTGGGTTCTATAAGAGAGCAGGCTGAGCAAGCCAGGGGAAGCAAGCCAGTAAAGAACATCCCTCCATGGCTTCTGCATCAGCTCCTGCTTCCTGACCTGCTTGAGTTCCAGTCCTGACTTCCTTTGGTGATGAACAGCAGTATGGAAGTGTAAGCCGAATAAACCCTTTCCTCCCCAACTTGCTTCTTGGTCATGACGTTTGTGCAGGAATAGAAACCCTGACTAAGACAGACCCTTTCTTCCCCCAAGCTGGTTTTAGAAATGGCCTCTATTACAGAAATAGAAACCAAACTAAGATACCCTGACTCAAAAAAAGAGAGAACACATTTTAATGTCATTAAGTCTGTGGTTCTCAACTTTCCTAATGCTGCAAAAACCCCATACAAGTACTGGGGACTCCAAATCATAAAATTATTTCATTGTGGGCTGGAGATACTGTTCTGAGATTAAGAGCACTGACTGCTCTTCTGGAGGTCCTGAGTTCAATTCCCAGCACCCACATGGTGGCTCACAACCATCTGTAATGGGATCTGGTGCCTTCTTCTGGCCTGCAGGCATACATGCAGACAGAGCACTGTGTGTAATAAATAAATAAAAATCTTTTAAAAAATTGTTTGATTACTAGTTCAAACCTGTAATTTTGCTACTGTTATGAGTCATTATGTAAATATCTGATATGCAAGATATCTGATATGCAAGCCACAAGGGGGTCAAGACCTACAGGTTGTAAATCTCAGTTTACAGGTTGCAGACATTTAAACCAATGTCAACAAGATCCTCCCTCCTCTCTGCCTCTGCTCTATCAGTTTTATTTCCTTCTGCACTAGACACATTTTCTTTCCTGAGAGCAGATTTAAGAGATGTCCACAGGCGGCATTTACAGAAAGACTATATTCTCCCAGTCTCTCCCTCCCCACCAAAAAAAAAAAAAAAAAGTTTTCTGACCCTAGAAGTTCTCTCTCTCTCTCTCTCCCCCCACCCCCCTTCTCTGTCAGTTCTTGCCCTGGAGTGTCGATGCATGCCTTTGATTCTGAAGGCCAACCAGGGCTCAGGGCTACACAGTCTCAATAAATAAATAAATAAATAAATAAATAAATAAATAAAGGAAGGAAGAAAATGCCAACTCCCATCCTATACGAGGGCTCTGTACAGTAATGTACAGTATATACACTATGGTATACAATACAGTTGTCTCAGGTGCCCTTAGCAACAGTTCTTTTTCTTTCTGTGCCTGGAATCCCTAGAATAAGAAGTGAGTCACACTGTCTAGGTGACAAGAGAATGGTTGAGAAGTGTGATGTCACCAGCACAGCCCGGCACCAGATCTGTGCAGACAGCAGTGCCCAATTCATGTTTAATTGGCTGAATGAGTGAATGAATGAATGAATGAATGAAAACATTCTGCATCCAGAGATTGTTCTGGGTACAGATCCTGAGATCAAGAGTCAAGTCCAGATCCCCACATGTTGCTTTTGTGCGTGTTTTAGATTTGTGTTTGTTTGTTTGTTTGAACTTATTTATACAGCGCGCATGTGGAAGTCCGAGGACAATTCTTTGTGGAAGTCTGTTCTCCAAACCACCACGTGAGTTCCGGTGATCGAACTCACAGTTTCTAGCTTGCCTGCAAGCGCCTTCACCCACTCAGCCATCCCAGCAAATTGTACGCGTAGAGGGTGGAACCTTCAGGAGACCAGCGGAACCTTGAAGAGCCAACCACTGTGAAGAGCCGGTTCAGGCCAGGCTCCTAGACCCCACGATTTTGGATTAAACCATCTTGTATCTGCTCAAAGGGAGAGAGAAGAAAGTCCTTCTGCTTCTTCCCCCAACCCATTTTTATTTCCGAGCCATAGAGACAACGTATTTGCTTCTCCAACATCCACCCTGTTTCCGTCTTAGCCCCTCTATTCCTCGCGGCTCCACAGAGCCACACAGGTCGTGCTGCCCCCCGCACACCGCGCGGTGGCTCGCCCCAGTTTGACGCATTGCAGGGAAGGCCGGACCAATCGGAGTTGCGTTCTCATTTCCGCCACGAGGCGGGTCCAATAGCGGCGTGGCTCACACAGAGACGTGTCACTCTCCGTAAACCGGTGCCCTTCCGCCAGAGAGGAAAGCGGAGCGGATGCAAGGGGCCGAGAGCGCCGAGAGCGAAAGTAGTCCCCGCGGTGGGGAACGCGCGTGCGCGTGCCCGTGCGGCAGCAGATTCGCTGGGCTCTGTGGAAGGGGCGAGCCGCACGAGCCTGACGCGAAGGGATCCGTAGGAAGCCGCAGTGCAGCGGGAGCGCGCGAGCCGTCTGGGGCGGGGCCGGGCGAGGCGGGGCGCGCGCGGCGGCCGTTGAGGGACCGTTGGGGCGGGCGGCGGCGGCGGTGGCGCGCGCTGCGGGCAAAGAGTGTGGAGGCGCGGACGCGCGGCGGAGCTCGAGCTGCTGCAGCTGCTGCCGCCGCCAGAGTAACCTCGATCCCCGAGCTCCGGATACCGGTGCCTCGCCATGGTGAGTGAGGCGGCTGAAGTCGGGTGGAGACCCCCCCATCCCGGAGATGGCGAGCGAACCCTGGGAGGGAGAGGCCGGGCCCCTCGGGACCTCCCATGCGGCCCTTGGGACTTCTAGAAGCGGTTTTAGCAGCAGATGGAATTGGTAGGACCCCCAAACAGACAGTCTGAGGCTTCAAATGAGGAGCTCCAGGACATCCCCACCCCCGCCACCTCCCAGGCAGCATTCGGATCCCTCTCCGGGCGATTGGTTTTAGAATCACATCTACCCGGTCCCCGGGAGGAGGAAATAGGAAACGCCGGCGATGAAGGCTTTGGGTCCTGGAGGAATGCAGGAGGCTGCTCCTAGAGGGGTGGCTGTGGGTAGCGGAGAGGGGGACCGGTCGGTTCCTAGGGAGTGTTCTGCAGAGAGGATAGATGGGGATCCTGGGTCACTTGTGCACTGTAGACCCCGGTGGGGGAGGGGTCTCCAAGGACAAGCATTGCCAAGAGGAGGAGGAAGAGGAGAAGGGTCAGGTGCAGGCTGAGGTAAGGAGGAGCCCGAGGTGGGTGGCAGCAGAGGCTAGAAGATGCTCTTGGAGCCTGTGAGGACCCAGAAGGGGACTGAGGAGAGTTGGGGGTCGCAGAAATGTTTTTAAAGGAGTGGGGATGTGATCACGGGTAGTGTGGGGAACCAGGGAGCCTTGTGGAGAACTTGGTTGGGGGTAGCTAGGAAGGATTCTGAGGTCTAGGTTGTTGCACTAGAAAGAGAGGTTGGGGTTTGTAAGGCGTGTTTTGTTTGGGTCAGAGAAAAAACGGGGTTTCCAAGGTGAGGGCTAGGGAAGGACTTGAGTTTGGGTGGTGGGGGTGAGGTTGGACAGCCTTCTAGAGAAGTGTAGGAGACAATGAATGGTGGCTGAGGTAGGACTAGGTTTAGAGGTGGGTGTCTCCGGGGAAAGGTCCCGACACAAAGGCTGATGACTCGGGCTTGGTCATGGGCTGCAGCAGAGGACCTGAAGGAGTAGCTGTGTGCTCCCTTTGCCTTGGCAAGAATGGGGCTGGGCCAGGCTGAAGGCACTGAGGCAGTGGGAGCAGGTGGGCGGAGTTGTTCAGGGCCCTATTGCGCACTGAAGCTGCATGATACAGGACTGGGGTCAAAGTTTGGGGTGCATCAAATGATGGCTAAGCCAGGAAGCTTGGCCCCCTCATTGTCCCTTCCAGGCTAGGAGGGCTGCCTTTCTCCTCCAGCTTCATGCACCTGCTTCTCCTCACTGTGCCAAATGACAGCGCAATACAGTACCGTTTGGGTCAGTGACAGATGCCCAGTTCCATCCCTCAGGGCGGGGGCTGCAGTGCTTGTCCAGAGAAGACCTCCAAGGACCCTCTCGTTGACTCAAGGGCCACTTGTTCTTTCCAGGCCTCTTCCCCAGCGCCCAAAGCTAAAGCTTCTAGAAGCAAAATAGATTACTTCTCCTCTGGTCCTGCCACCCACAACACCCCCAGCCCTCCCCACCATCCCCCCTCCCCCAGCCTCAGGCTGGGAACCGCGTGCACCACCCTCCCTGGCAAAGCTGGGGAGGACAGGCAGCCGCCACCACGTATCAGATCTCATACTGCTGACACAGACCTGAGGGCTCTTCTTGCCGCCACCCCATTCCCCCCGCCCCCCAGCAGAACCTTGCTAAAGGGGCCCTACAGCTTGGGCAGCTGCCAGCAACCCCCACTCCCCACCTCCAAAGGAGGGTCCCAGCTTTGGCCCTGACCAGGTTTTCTCTTCCTGTTTGTATCCAGCAAGGTGTGGAAGGAAGAGTCCCTGGTAACTGGCCCTGGACTTTGGCCTGAGCTCTGTGGCTCCTCCTTGGCCCTGGGTGAGGGGCCCTGGCCTTGGTTTCTGAGCTCATTTAACATTGCTTTCTGGCACCTGCTGGGGGCTGGGGCAAGCCTGAGAAATAATCCCCTCTTCCCTCCTCACCTCAAGCTGATTTGGCTTGTCCAGCCCCTCTCTGGAGCCTGAGATGAAGGTTTGGAAAACTGGAGACAAGTGGCTTATTGTGCGGTGAAAGCTAACGATCTAAGCTGGGAAGGGCCACCAGCGGCAGGCAGTCTTGCTTCGTAGGCCATCAGTTTCCCAGGCCAGCAGCCCTGCTGTGGTATCTGCGGCCTTTCCTTGGTGGAGCAGGGGAAAGGGCTCCTGGATGTCAGGGAGAGTGTCTGACAGGCCCTCCACAGAGCCAGAGCCACGCCTATTTGCAGCAACCGTGACAGTGCCGCCTCTGCAGCTTCCAGCTCTTTGGGGAGAAGTGGCACATAGCAGACTCCGGAGCCACCCTTGGCCATTCCGTCCACAACCTGCCTTGGCCTCTTTGCTCCCACCACCTTTCAGTGTCACCAAGAGGGGAAGGGAACAGGGCTTCTTGCAGACCGCACTGTGTGATGGGAAGGTCCCTGAGTGGGCTGGCTTTTCCCAGCCTAGGCCTGTGGAAGAGAATGAAAAGCAGATGGACTCCATAGCCGTCCTCCCCACTGCTCCTCGGCCTCTTCCTCCCCTCCCCCAGCACAGGCTGGCCTTGGGAACCAGAAGCCCATTCTCTTCTCACTTTCTGGGCGCAGCCAGCAGCAGTGTCCTCGGGTGTCAGAACCAGGGGGTGGGCCTGATCATCCCTGGGGGGGTGCGGGGGGGGTAGGTAGAACAAGGGCCCTTTGGCCCAGGCCACAAGGCCAGGATTAGGAAGCCCACTACTCTGAGTCAGTCTTGATAGCTGTGCAGAAGGCTGTCCGTTTGGCCTTTACCATCTCTTTGCACCTTCCTTCTCCTCCGCCCATCCCCTCTGCAGGCATCTCCCATCTGTTCTCGTCACTGATCCTCCTCCGACACGGCCTGTTTGGGACTTGGTCTCTAGTTTCTCTTCGTCTAGATTAGACAATACCCCTGCCCCCATTGCATCACTTATGAATATAGAATGTGGAGGGATGTGGATTATTGTTTTTAAAAGCAGCTCAAGGGTTAGGGGCAGGCGATAGTTTGTAGCCTCAGCTGAGACCTCCAGAGCCTTAGTAAAATGATGCACGCTACTGCCATAGTTCACTTCGGCTTCAGGGACTTGCAAGCTCAGGCCAGGATCCTGCTGTGGCCTTGGTACCTTTTGCCTTCATGGGAAAAGGAAGGCAGCATCATGTGGACTACAGTGACCCCAGGGCAGAGGATATATATATATATATATATATATATATATATATATATATACATACACATATACGTATGCGTATGCGTATACGTATATGTATATTGGGGGCAAGATCCGCACAGACAAAGAAAACTGGCCTTATTAACTATTGGAAGCTTGCAGTTGGGATCCAGCTCTCGTTTTGCCCCTCCCTCTGCACTGCCACACCCCACCATAACCATAACCATAACCAGGGTTCCAGTGAAGGAAAAGCTGAGAGCTGTGTCGGGAAACCCTAGACACAGCAGGACTGTCTGCCATGGCTGGCTACGCCTCAAGTAGTCCAGACTAGAAAGGGTTAAAATCTGCAGTGCTGAACCTGGAAGGCCAAAGCCCAAGCAGACTTGAGTTCTTTGCCACCATTGCTGCTTGCTGCAGTCCCTCCCTGCCACTTGGCCCTCTTGTCTAAAAGTAACAGAGCGGGATGCCGTGCTGCATCTACTCTGCATGTAAGCAGGGAGAGCCGCCTCTTGCCTAACCTGGGTTCTCTAAGGCCCTGGAGCAACTTGGAAACACCAATTAAAAGAGATCTTGCCACTTGGAGGCACAGTGCCTGGGCCTAGTACCCCCAGATAGGTGACAGAGAAACTGGCAAAGACGGCCCCACACGGCTTCTCTCTGCCCTACCCACAGTGACTGGCCTGTTTTGTTTTGGAGCCTTCTAGAGTGCTTGATGAGGCCTCTAGGGCAGCAGCCTCTGGGGCTCCCGGAGTAAAACCTGAGCAGCGCAGACACTGTGTCAAGGTTGGGCTGGAGCAGCTCTGGATGCTGCCCAGCCTGCGTTGGGCAGGCCTGTGGTTCCTGGGAGCTCCAACTAGCCCAGGCCCTGGCTCTATGACGCGATCTGCCCTTGCTTAGTGGGAATGCTTTAGGAAGCTGGCCTTGGCAGAGGGGGCTGGGCAGGGGAGGAGGCCACGTCCAGGATGGATGGGTAGGTTAGCCCAGTGACTTACACTCCCTCCTCCTTTTCCAGGCTGACCAGCTGACTGAGGAACAGATTGCAGGTGAGTTTGCCACTCTGTCCTAAGCCATATCTTAGCTAGCCCTGCGTCTCATGAGATGTGTGTCCGTTATCACCGCACACCAGGCCTGTGGCCAGGATGTTGGTACATCTGTTGGGGGAAGAGCTTAGCCAGGAACTGCCACACCTGCCCCACGGCCTGCCGTAGACCTTGGCCAGGCTTCAGGGGCTGAGTGCCCTCCCTTGCTATAGCTCACTTGGGGCCTTGAAATGGACCTCTATGGCAGGACCTACTCAGCTGTGCCCCCCCCCCCCCCAGCTCCCCCAGTACTAGCCAGTCAGACTGAGAAGGTGCCCACTGGCCACACCCACCTCTACCTCCTCACTTGCTTGCTTCTACCAGAGCTCAGCTACCCTGACCCCAACTCAAACAGGCAGCCCCTTTCCCTCCCTCCCTCCCTCCCTCCCTGTGTGGTGCAGGCTTGTCTGATGGGCCACAGGTGTTCTATTTTCTCTCCTGTTGTTGCCTGGCACCAGGAATCAATTCCTAGAGCACAGAACTTGGTTTTGTTGATTGCTGCCGTGTCCTCAATGCCTGGTGCATAGTAGGCATCCCATAAATTCTTTCTGCATAAACAATAAGCACTCACCTCCCATGAGCTAAAAGAAACTCCCTAGCTCCCGTGTGACTTTTGTGGCTCTGCACCCCATCCAAGCTCCAGGACGACTCACTGCAGGGCTGATGGACTATTATGTTTCTGTGGTTTTGCCCCTCCACAGCCTATGCTGCCAGAAGGCCTGAGGCAACTCCTGGTGTATCTGTCTCCTAACAGCAGGTTGCTGCAGCGCTGACCAGAGGCCAAAGTGAGAAAAAAGGTCTCTGCCCTTAGCTTTGCCTGCTCTGTGACCAGGGACCTGTGACACAAGGACCTGCTGTCTCAGAGTCACACATTGGCCCTAGGCAGGTAGAGACCCACCCAGAAAAGCCAAAAGATTAGACTTTGCCTCGTGGGTCACATTACCCACTCAACTGGCACCCCACACCCCCTACAGCCAGGTCTCAGCACAGGGAGATGACAGCATCCCAAAGGAGACGTGGGCTATTGCTCCGGAGTCCAGAAGCTCGGGTCATAGCTGGGGAGTCCAGAAGCTCGGGTCACAGCTACCCAGCCGTGTGTGTCCCTCCCTCCCACCCCACCTGCCATCCCCTACCTGGCTGTCCTGTAAACACAAACACACAACTCTCTTTTTACCCAGTGCCCATTAGCAAAACGTCCACACTCCCCTCTGTCCCCACCCCCAGCCCACACCCTCTGGAACAGGCTGCGAGGCATCTGTTCTCAGAGAGTTTGGGGGTGGGGAGCTCTGGGTGCCAAAGTGGGCCCAGTGGGAGGGCAGGAGCCACATGCTTCGCTCCCCGCTCCTGATGCGGCCCCAGCTGCGGCCTTCCCACACAGCGCCACACTCGCTCCTCATCCTCCTGGCTTGGCAGCCATCCTCTCAACCCCACACACTGCCCATCAGCCAAGCCCTGCTGTGGACCACCCCCACACATCACTGCCCCCACAGGCTTGGCTCCTCCCTGGAAGTTGGTGGCGCCCACAGCTGGAGACTGGGCTGGCAGTGCCCAACAGAAGGAATTTGATGGCACAATTCCTTTTGAGGCTAGCCAGAAGACTCTGCAACCTCCCGTTTCCCTCCTGCCAGTTGACCTTGGCTAGTGAACTTCAGATGGAGAATTGTCTTGCCTCTTACACACTCTATAACTTTGGTCCAGTGCATCATTTGAGAGAGAGGCCAAAGCCAGGGACCAAGAAGAACTGAGACAGTAGAGGAAGCTGTCCGGCCGGATCACTCAGCTGGATGGGCTGAAGAGATGGACAGTTTCTCATGCTGCGGAGAAGGCCCTAGCCTGAGCCTGACTCCTGCACATTCCTTTCCTTCCCCAGAGTTCAAGGAAGCCTTCTCCCTCTTCGACAAGGATGGAGATGGCACCATTACCACCAAGGAGCTGGGGACTGTGATGAGATCGCTGGGACAGAACCCCACTGAGGCGGAGCTGCAGGACATGATTAATGAGGTGGATGCTGATGGTGAGTGCCCGCCCGCCCGCTCACTTGGTGACCCCGGGGACCCTCCTCGCTAGAGGGCTCCAGGCAGCACATGCCTCTTTTCCCTCTGCTAGGCAATGGGACCATTGACTTCCCAGAGTTCTTGACCATGATGGCCAGAAAGATGAAGGATACAGACAGCGAGGAGGAGATACGAGAGGCCTTCCGTGTCTTTGACAAGGTAAGCAGTCAGCCCTAGGACAGATGTCAAACAGCAAAGCCACAGTGCCCACCCCACCCCCGCTTCAGAGCCCCCTCACCCAGTGCTGTGTGGGGGTGGCAGTTGACAGTCCCTGCCCTCTGCAGCCCTACCAGCAGGGGAGCCTGAGTGACAAGCCTTTTTCCCCAACCCCCAGGATGGGAATGGCTATATTAGCGCTGCCGAGCTGCGTCACGTCATGACGAACCTGGGGGAGAAGCTGACAGATGAGGAAGTGGATGAGATGATCCGAGAGGCCGACATTGATGGAGATGGCCAGGTCAATTATGAAGGTGAGTTGCATTGGGCTCATCGTCCGTGTCCCAGAGCTGGGAGGACTGTGAGGGCTCAGCCGGTGACTGACGGACTCAACCCTGTTATCTCTTGGCAGAGTTTGTACAGATGATGACTGCGAAGTGAAGGCCCGGGCAGCTGGCCATGCCCGTTCTCCTGATCTCTTCTCGCGCTCTCCTCTCTTCAACACTCCCCTGCGTACCCGGTTCTAGCAAACAGCAATTGATTGACTGAGAATCTGATAAAGCACCAAAAGATTTGTCCCAAGCTGCATGACTGCTCTCTCTCCTTCCTCCTGACTGTCCCTCCACGCCCTCACCGCTTCCTTTGGCCTTCCCCTTCCATTCCCAGTCTCCAGGCCTGATGCATTCACAAGGTGAACCCCATTGCCCTGCCCTGGGGAGCCTCTGCCCTCCTCCTCCAGCCCGGATGGCTCTCCTCCGGTTTTGGTTTGTTTCCTTTTGTTTGCCCTTCTTTTGGGTGCCGGGGTGGCCACCATTCCTGTCCCTGCTCAGTGGGGAGGGGAGCAAGGCCTTCTGCCAGGTGGAGGAGCATGTCCCCTGCCACTGTCGCATGCACCCCAGCCCTGTGACTCTGTGTGCAAGCCCAGCAGCCTGTGGGGCGGGGTGCCAAGAGGGGATGACGGGACGTTCCAGGACCGAGGGAGTTGAGGATGTGACCCAGGACGGGGGGCGGGGGGGGGGGTTGTGTGTGTGGAAGGGTGGGAAGAGGCAGGAAGGCCTTGGAAGCTAACATGCTTTCGCTACTGGAGGGGGACTGCATAGAGTGGACGGCACTCGGGTCTCGCTGCCGCTGTTCTGAAACCATCTGGCTGGCTTTCTGAGGTCAGGCTGGGTGGGGGGCTGTCATCGGCCATGCTGCCGATCATACTCGCCCTCCTCATCCCTCCAGCCATGTCCCGCTGTTCTGTAAATACCTGGTGCTAACATCCCATGCCGCTCCCCCGTGGCACCCCCAGCCACCTGCCCAGTTCAGGGCTGGTCCAGGAATGGATGTGGGGGATGGTCGCTGTGTAATGTGCCGGTGATCTTTTTTTCCCCTTCCCCTTTATGCCCCTTAAAACTTTGATTTTTGTCCTAAACATGCCGGGCCAACTAAAGGGTGGGGAGAGGAGAGATGCGCCCCACCATGCTCACAAGAACCAACCTGCAATAAACACTTCTATGGGCCGCCGCGCAGAGCACGCAGCGGGCACCTCCTGCCCCTCCGTGGTGACTTGGCATCGCTTTCTGCCCTCGCCCTGCCTGCCCCACTCCCCAGCGGAGAGCATGATCCGCACCCTTGCTTCTGACTCTAGCCTCTGGGACACGTCAGTCAACGCGGGCAGTTCGGTCTGGGTTCCTTTCCTTTCTCTGTTCTCATCTGGCCCCCCAGGGTGATCTTGTTGCTTTTTGCTGGGACCTGCCAGCTTTGAGACTCTCCACCCCTTGGCACCAGCCTTAAGGGAGGGAGGGACAGAGCAAATCAGGAGACCCAGCCTAGAGTTGAGGGCAAGGGCAGGTAGGCGTGAGGCTGTGGACTTTGCGGAATGTTTCGGGGTTTTATTTTGGTTTTTTGTTTTTCCTTTTTTTTTTTTTTTTTTAAACAAACAAACAAACCGGGCAATATTGTGTTCAGTTCAAGCTGTGAAGAAAAATATATATCAATGTTTTCCAATAAAATACAGTGACTACCTGTCTGGACTCTTCCGTCTGTCCTCAGCCTTCCTCTGTGGACAGGTCGCCAAGAGCAAGGCGCTGCCCTGGCTGGGCAGTCAGGGTCTGTGTATGAAGACTGCGAAGAACGGCCCGTCACCAGGAGAGCAGCTGAAGGACCCTGACTCAGGAGAAGGAAGGATGCTACAGCCAGAGGAACTACAGAGACCTTGTGACAGGAGAGGACATGGGTGGGGAGCAGAGGATGACAGGGCCTTCGTACTCACGGTGGGTCTCACAGGTGGCCACCTGGGTATGCCACCCAGGAGCCTGGAGGGGCACTAACGGCATCTGTAGTAGCAGGAGTGCTGCAAAGGGGATTCGACTTGAAGTGAAAAGCAGAGCAGCTTTGTCCCTGAGTTCGAGGCCAGCCTGGGCTTCAAGGGAGCTCCAGTCTCAATCAGTTGCAAAGCACAGCTGCTCCATGAGGCTGTGGGAAGAGAAGGCCTCTAAGTCACCTGGGGCTGCAGTAGAAGAGGGTGTGTGAATGGGGGTGGGAGAGCTCCCAGCTGCAGACCCCTCACCTCCTACGGCAAAGGCTGAGCTTTAGATAGAGGCTACTTTGGAGGCCAGAGAGACAGCTCAGCACAGAGGGTTGACAACCCGTGTTCAGTCCCCAGAAGCCAGTTACTGGAGCACACATCATGGTCCCAGCGCTCCTGTGGGGAGGTGGGATGGTGGAAGCAAGCCTGCAGACAGACCCCTCTTCAAGGCAAGGTGGAAGAGTGTGTGCACAACAGCACCTGCACTCCTGCAGGATGCAGATGGAGGAGGCCGCGTGGCCGCACCTGACTTGCTGAAGCAGTGACCCTGGGCATGAGTTTACACGTGGAAAATAACTACCGAAATAGTAAAATGATCTCTGGGCTGTGCCACTGTGTGTTCCCATTCCTGCCTGGACCAAGTGGCCTGTCATGCTGATGGTGGGCGTGCTCTGGCTTATGGGCATGCGCTGCAGTCAATGGGAGGGTTTGGTTTGGGTTTTTGAGGCTGAAGACCCAAGCAAGTAGAACCTCCCATTTCTGGGAAGTAGTGCATGGCAAGGTTTCCCCTCCCTACTCTGGCTCCCAGATACCAAGCATTTACGCACAACGTGCTCCACCCCAGCCCCCACTGCCTGTGGTTCTTGGCCCTCATTCCCTGCAACCAGCCAGCCACATTATTAGAAAATCCATCATACTGCCCCGTCTCAGGTTTTACAAACCAAAGACAAGAACTACATTCCAATTCCAACAACCCGAGGTCATTGACATCCTTGTCAGGGTGTGTGTCCAGGTCAGGCTCCTGGATCTAGGCCACAGTGTGCCAGGCAGGGTCCCCTCCATGCCCAGAGGGCAGCCCATGAAGCTAGCCATGGCCCCTTCTAAGTGTCATTCTCAATGTGACCAGCAGATGGGGCCATGAGAACAGAAGGCCCGCAGCTCGGCCTCAGGCCTGGTGTGTATTAGCGTTGTGTTGTTTAACAGTTCATTATAATCTAGTTTGTTTAGCAACCTAGGAAGCTTTTAGGCGTCTGAGATGGGCAGTGTGGCTGGCCTTGTAGGGGAAGCACATGGTCACCTTCGCTAGGGTTAGCTCTCTGACCTCCCTGGTTTCCTCAGCAAACTGGCACTATACCTCAACATGGCTCCTGATGTTCCTGGTGTGTGTGTTCTCTGCACAATACAACCATGACCATAAAATGCTAATGGATTAGTGGCACCTTCCTTCACGGCTACCTCTCTATCCGTCACGCTTATAAAATTTTCTGACTTTTGCTCTCTAGGAACCTTTTCCATTGCTCCCGTAGGCTAAGAGCCACTGTATGGCATTGCTACCACTGGGTCACAGCCACTTTCTGCAACCTGTTGTGTTTGACTTTGCTTTTATGTAATGTCCACGTCCCCAAAACTTAGTGGTGTGTTACTTTCTCTTTGATTTGGTTTGAGAGAGGGTCTCATGTAGCCCAGGCTGGCCCGGAATTTGCTATGCAACTGAGGGTGACCTCAAACTTCTGATGCCCCTGCCTCTACCTCCCGAGTTGTGGGATTACAAGCCTTTACCACCACACCCAGCTTCATATGGTGCTGGAGATGAAACCCAGGGCTTTGAGCGTGGCTAAGTCAGCAACGTGACCATCTGGACCACATCCCCAGCCTGGCTTTGGTTTTATTGAGTCAGGGTCTTGCTATGTAGCTTAGGCTGTGGCCTCCCCAGCCACCCAAGTGCAGAGAGTAAGG
The DNA here is from genome assembly GCF_000001635.26 of Mus musculus. Taxonomy (NCBI): domain Eukaryota; kingdom Metazoa; phylum Chordata; class Mammalia; order Rodentia; family Muridae; genus Mus; species Mus musculus. The sequence goes on along the minus strand of NC_000073.6, from coordinate 16,913,139 downwards.
GTATTTGTCACAAGCCCAGCTTATGTGTGTGTCAGTGCGAGGAGGAAAATGAGTAAGAGGGCCTGTGAGAGAGATGGCTCAGCAGATAGAGATGCTCGCCACCAAGCCTGAAGCCTAGGTCCCTTCGGTTCCCGGAACCGACACAGTGAAGAGAGAACTCGGTCCTGAAAGCTGGCCTCTCACCTCCATGCACACACAAAAAATAAACGTAAAAAACTTATAAAAAGGTTTTAGAATTAATAAAGTCAAGAGACATTAAAGTGGAAGGGGGACTCGTTGCACAGAAAAAGGGCCAGCAGAGTAGGAGAGGACGGGAGAGGGCCGTAAATGAATAAAGTCTTCATGATGGAGACAGAGCCGCTCCCAGCATCCTGTTCCTGACTCCCACCAGACTTTGGCAGGTACCCGGGATTCTTTACAGACACAACCCTGTCCCGTGCCCTATCTGTCCACAGCCCAACTTGAAGCCTCACACAGATGCTTTCTGTAACACACATCGATGGGATTATTCATTTGTTGTCCCCCTGGACTGTGAGCCAAGCAGGGCCAGTTATTGCTCCATCAGTTATTGCTTCCGGCCCACAGCGGGCTCAAGGGAAATATGATGAATTAGTAACACATGAGAGGCCCAAGAAGCCAGTGAGGCATTGGACACCAGAGTCAGAAATAAAACACAACAGAAACACGCCCTGCTACTTGACTGGATTGCTTCCTAAATCCCTGGCTCAGGGCAGCCTCTGCCTCCAGGAAGCCCTCACTAGTGTCTCTCTACCCTCTCCAAGCCCTGTCCACCCGAACAATGAAACCCAGGAGGGCAGAACCAGGGTTGTGTCTGTCACTGGCATGTCCCTAACATCACAAAGGACACACCACAATGGGTGAGAGGCCAGACATAGGTATATTCTGACAGGCTGCCATCATGGGACTAAAAGGGGTCAAGGAGGAGGCAAAGTTTAAGTATGATCTTTTCTTCCACACCCATGAAATAAATGCTTCACCCCTGCCCTGCCCGCATTCCGGTACTGAAGATTGACTATCAAGTCCAGGGCACCTATTAGGCAAGAGCTGACCACGGAACCACCATTTTTTAAAAGAATTATTTATGTAGTTTATGTATATGAGTACACTGTAGCTGTCTTCAGACACACCAGAAGAGGGCATCAGATCTCATGGATGATTGTGAGCCACCATGTGGTTGCTGGGATTTGAACTCAGGACCTTTGGAAGAGCAGTCAGTGAGTGCTTCTAACCGCTGAGCCATCTTTCCAGCCCCTGAACCACAAACATTTTAAAGCCAGAGTTGGCCTTAAACTTTCTGTGGCTGAGGGTCACCTCAAACCTCTTCTAACCTCCTGCCTCTACCTCCAAAGTCCTGAGACAACAGGCGGGCACCACCTCACTTTGCTCCTGTTTTTGGAGAGTGTTTTTCTATGTGGTCTACATTAGCCTCAAACACTCAATCCTACCTCAGCCGCTCCAGGGCTGAGATTTACAGATGTAAGCCACCGTGCTCAGCTGCGTTTTCACTAATAACTTCATCGAATATACTTTTATTCCTCTGGGACATGAAACTGGGCTTGGTGGTCTACATCTACAACCCCAGCCTAGAGAGGTAGAAGAAGAAGAATCAGGAATTCAAGGTTATCATCTGGACGATGTGAGACCCTGTCTAAAAACTTTTAAAGGTGGTCTGGGTTCAGTGGAGGAGTTAGTGACGTGAGGTCCAGGTCTGAGCACCCCCATAACATACTGTACGTCCCAAACTGCATAGCTCAGTCCCAAGGGATCCGGTGCTTGCTTCTGGACATACAAAGATGTCCAAACATACACATACACGGGGGGGGGGGATGCAGATATCGAGGAGGAAGAGAGAGAAGGGGGAGAGAGAGACACGTAGAGCAAGAGGGAGGGGAAGGGGGCAAGGACAAAGAGACATAGAGCAAGAGGAAAGACACACACACACATATCTTTAAAATCAAACAAATAAAATCACGCTGGAGAGATGGCTCAGTGGTTAGGAGCACGGACTGCTCTTCCAGAGGTCCTGAGTTCAAATCCCAGCAACCACATGATGGGTCTCAACCATCTGTAACTCCAGTTCCAGAGAATCTGAAGTCCTCTTCTGATCCCCTCAGACACCAGGTACACAGCCACAAATGCAAGCAAAAACCCATCCACATAAAATAAAATAATGTAAAAATATATATGGAAACATGGAAGTTTCTAGAAGTCTTCATTATTTTTTCACTATTACATTTTTTTTATTGTGGTAAAATACCCGTAAATAAAAATTACCATTTTAACCATTTATCATTCACAGCAAATTATCCATTCAGTGGTATTTGGATCATTTACAAAGTCAGCAACTGGCATCAGATAGTATCTTTCAGTACCTGAGGACTGACTGGTCAACTCAGACTGGTTTGTTTTGTGGTTTTATCTGTTGTTGTCATTTGGTTTTGAGAGTCTCAAATACCCCAGGCTGACCTTGAACCCTGTATGTAGTGGAGGATGACCTTGAACTCTGACCTCCTGCCTGAAGAAGGGCCGAGGCGTTGTGGCACACACCTCCACACCCAGCTTACCTCTGCCTGTTTTCTCTTCTCCCGATTCTCTTTGCTTTTTCTGAGTGTGATGGAAATATACTTACTTGGGAGAAAAAAAAAAACTCAGGAGAAATCCTTGCCTTATTTTCTAGTTTTTTGTTTCTATGTTTGCCCAGATAACAATATTGACAGCAGTAACAGTAACACCCTCTGTGGCTTCCTTCCAGGTCCTGTGTTAAAGTGTTCTTTTGGGAGAGAGTCCTTTACTCCTCAAGACACCCCTGTCAGATTAGAGCTGAGGAAACTGAGGCACAGAGAGGCCGTGAGAAAGTTCTGCTGTGTGGTCCAAGCTTGGGCTTTGCCCTCTCTGGGCCCTGGTTCCACTTTCTCTGGAGAGGCTTTGCTAATATGCTGCCGAGCAGATGGAGTGGGAGGACGAATGACCGGAGTGGCTGAGAAACAGGAACCAGGAGAAACATCAGCAGGAGCACTGGCTTGCCCTCCCGCATGCAGCCCGGCCCTCCAGCTGACTCACTTCCCCTCATGCCAGGCAGCTCATTTCCACGCACCCAGGATTCTTTGCTTGGAGGCCTGGGACTTTTCTGCGACCCTGATCCGAGGGAGGAAGAGTGAGTGCCTGCTGACTTCAGGGTCCCCCGGGAGTTTGTTGAATGAATGAGGGAAACTTTTGTGGAGATTCCAAAGATGGTGAGTTGTGGTCCAGTTCTGAAAGGTGGCAGTAAGTTGTTCCAGGATGGGGGCACAGGCTTGGGACATGCATCCTAGGAAGCATGCCTGTGAAGTCCTTTGGAGCCTCTGCATGCTACATCACCACCATCTCCGCCTTGTCCCTGTGCCCTCCTCCAAAGTTCACACAGCGCAGTTCCCCAAGATAGCTGTGGCATTTCTCAGACCATTTCTGTGCCAGGCATGTGTCCAGCAATGTCACCTGCAGTGCAGTGGCCCTCCTTTCTTCTCACTTCCTCTTAGGGGTTCAAGATTTCCAAGTCAGATAGGGGATGGGAAATGGGGGAGGCAGACACATTTCTGCAGAAGTTGCTGGAATGCCTTGTGTCCCCTGGGGACCTGGGGTGGGCAGCCAGGGGCCCCCTCAGTGGAAGAGGAGAGCAGACACTCTAACCCCAGTAGACTCGAGTCCACAGAAGCCTCTGGGAATTTTTCTGCTCCCTAAATATTTAGACAGAGAGATGGATGGAGGAGCCCAGGGGCCAGAGCAGCCTGCCCAGGCCCTGGTTATTTTGAGAGAATCCTTCTTGAGAGCCATAGAACCTTCGGCATCCCTCACCCTCTTTCCAAGGCCTCTAGCCACCATACCGAAGGAGGAGAAGCAGCAGCAGACACCCCCAGACTCTGGGGATCAAATATGTGGTTTCTGCTACCGTCAGTTGAGTCCCTGATCTTCTGGCTTCTGGTCCTGTGACAGCGGGCTTAGGATGACATGCAGGACCAGCTCAGATATCAGCAGAGGGAGCAGGCAGCGATGGCCTCTGACTTGGATGGCATTCCCACAGAGCAGCCGTCACCACCAGTCAGAGGCACAGCAGTCAATGGTGCCACCTGTCCCGTGCCCCAGGACGACAGGGGCACCCAGCTCCCTTCCTTAGCCTGGAGAGAAGTAGGAGCCGGTGGGTCTCTTCTCCCCGATGCAGGTCTGGAAAGGGGCGCCTGCAAATCCCCATGGACAGAACGGGCACACAGGCAACACAACCAGAACTTGAGGCGTTGGAAGACAGCCTTTCGGAAAAGGATGAAGACCCAGGGGTCCAGGATGGGGTTGAAGGCGTTGAAGCGGAAGGCGAGGAGGTCCCCCATCTCTCTGCTGTCTGGGGCGATGGCCTGAGTGAAGCCTCGGATCTGAGGGGCAGAACAGGTGACAGATGCATCATGGGTGGTCCTCCCCCATCCTTTCACCCCACCTCCCACTTATTACCCACAGGGATGGGGACTTATGCAGCCGGAGGGGAAGGAAATGAGATAAGATGAAGAAAGATGCAGGCTGAGTTGCTAACGTGTGCAGGCATCCGGGGAGCAGAAGACAGGAAAGCCCCAGGACATAGCAAACACCGGGCAGAGGAAAGACAGGGTGGGGCAGTGGGTACTGACCTACCAGACCCACCGTTTGCGCTGAGGCGACTCCCCACCCCACCCCACCCCCAGCCCACAGAGAAGCCTGAGCCCGCTGAGGCTCCCAAAGCCTCGTGTGGAGCCACCCTTGGAGATGAGTTTGTCAGACATTGTTAATCCTCAAAGGGCTCCAGCACCCCAAATACACTCCAAACCGTGTTCCAACCCCCAGCATAAAAACGTGGCTAGCCCCACTGGCTGCTATAGTGGGAGGGGACAGCACAAGGTCCCTGTGAGGCTGAAAGAAGGGTGTGGGGGACAAGGGCAGGGCCCAGGCTCAGGGAGTGTGTGGGGTGCTCATGGTTATATGGCCAGGCTCCGGGAGGAGAGAGCCAGGATGGAGGAGACTCAGCCAGCCTGTGTGATCTCGGGCAGCAAGCACTATCATCTTTCTATAAAGAGGTTGACAGGATGGGACTTCAGTGTCATTTCCTGCCCAGTGCTTCTGAAATGATTGTGTAAGGTCAATTTGAAATTCATCTGAAGAGGCATTTGGAATGCCATTAAGCGTTGTGTCGGCAGAAAGCAAGTGCCCGTGAGTTGTGGATCCTGTTATCACAACGGTGTGTTGGATAGGGGAGCCGGCTGAGAGGTGTTGACAGGACAGCTAAGGGCTAGAGATTGTCTAGTGGAGGAAAAGAAAGCAGAGAGACTTCTTGGAGTACTCAGGAGTACATGGAACACAAAGTCACCATCTGACCCTTTCTGAGCCTCGGTTTTCACATCTGTCAAATAGACACGACAAGTGGAGAGCACAGATGGATGCTGCCCTCCACTCCTCCCCCTGCACCCCAGCTCCGAGGGACACTCACCATGAGAGGCAGGGAGCACACGGCCATGATGACGGTCATGAGGGCCAGCAGAATCAGGTGGTAAACTTCATCCTCTCGTGCCCGAGAGGTCGGTACAAACGAGCCATGGTGGCGTCTCTGTTGGCGGTACATGTGATAGAGGCTGAGAGTGACGGAGCCGTTGCAGAAGAAGATGGAGGTCACCAACAGGGCCATGAGACTGGCGTAGGCCAGGGAGAAGGCACAGCCGCCAGGCTGGGCGGAACGCATGCGGATGAAGCACCAGCTCCCTGGGCAATACTGCTGATGCTCGCCCAGGCCCAGCAGGGGCAGTGAGCAGAAGAGGCAGCAGAAAGCGTAGATGGAAGGCAAGGCAAAGCGGGCGCAGCGCGGCCCGTCCAGCTGGGCGTACAGGTAGGGGTGACTGAGTGCCAGGCACCGCTCCACAGCCATGGCAAAGAGGATGAGCGTGGAGGCCAGGCCGAAGAACGTCATGGCGAAGGCGAAAGTGTCACACAGCATCGTCCCACCGTGGGCCAGGCCCAGCAGAGAGCTGTTTCGAGCATAGGCCACAAACACTGCAGGGCTCAAGAAGCACGTGCCCAGCAGATCCGTCACCGCCAGCCCAGTGACCAACACCGCAAAGGCCGATGGGTGTGACCTCCGTCGGGCACCCAGGATGCCCAATGCCAGCCCGTTGCCCACTACACCAGCCACGAACATCAGCGTGCTGGTGGCAGGTCCTACCGAGTCTTGAACGTAGGTGATATTCCAGCAGGAGCCTGCCATGCCCTGCCACTCTCTGCCACCTGCACTGAGAGGGCTCCCAGGAGTGACAGAAGGGGGTCCAGGATGTCCATCGCTGGCCATCATCTTCATAGGATCTGGGATCTGCCAGTCAATTCCCAGTTGCCCGTGTGTTTCTGTCTTTTGTTTCTGTCTTCTCCTGTGTCTGTCCCTCTCCTGTTTCTTTCCTTCTCTGTCAGGTCCTTGTCCCTTTGTGCCTCAGTGTTCCCTGTCCCCTACCCCCTGTTCTTTCCTCTACACTTCTCTGTCACCTCCTTGACATTTCTGCTTTCTAGACCCTCCAGCACCTCTGCCTTCTGAAGTCCCTCAGTCTCTCCTGTCTGTGTGCGAGTCTGTGTAGATCTCTGTCAGCTTCTCCCTCCTAGGGCCCGCCCTCCCCCTCCCTCCTCATCTTGCCTCCTCGCCCCAGCTTTTTTCATTTCCTCTCTGCCCCGCCCTCCTCCCCCTGTGCTGGTCTCCAGAGGCCCCCTCGGGCTCCCTGCCTGCTTTCCCTGGCTTGTACCCCATCTCCTGCTCTGAGTATCCGTCTCTTGCCTCTGCCTCTCCTCCTGCCTCTTCCTCATACAGTCCACAGCACAGTCACCTGCTGCCACCTCCACCCCCACTCAACCTTTTCTGTTTTTCATACGTGCCCCCTCCCCAGCATCTCATCTCTATGTCTGTCTGTCTGTCTCTACCTCTGTGTCTGTCTGCCCCACCCCTCTCCAAATGCATTCATATCTAAGTCCCTCTTCGTGTTACCTAGTATCAGAACCTCACCACCACCACCACCACCACCACCAACCCAAGGAAGCCAGACAGGTCCTAGTGCTGAGTGGTTCTCCAGCTTAGCCATGGCCTGAACTGTGTGTGAACAGCCTCTGAGAGCTATTCTGGGCTTCAGGCCCTGGGGTTAGGCCCTGGCCCTGGGATTGAGAAATGACCAGGAAATTCCCCCATGATGTAGTGTTTTCCAGACACCATGGAGAGTCCTGGTCCCTGGACACAATTCACTCCTTCCAGGAGTTGAAGAAGGAGGCCGCCTGACCAGACCTCATCCATGGGCTCCTAGCTCAGGACGCACAGTCCATGCATGGTCTGCAGTTCACAGGGCTTTGGTGACCCACCATTAAAGGTTGACCTTTACTTCGCACCATAGCACTTCCAGGCCCCAGTCACCGCTCACGACACTGACTTCCGATACTAACACTTTGGCGATGGATAGCCATCTCAGGCTCCAGCTCTGCTCCCACACACAAGGCTCCACCCATCCTCCCTCAGCAACACCCTCCCCCGACCATGCCGCCTCCCTCAGATCAGTGTCAGCCCAGCTGTCAGTACAGAGGTGATGGGACCTTCACTGACTCCACAGTTCCTGCTGGAGGGTCAGAGGGGACCTTAGAGACCCCAGTCACCTTGTGTGGCTTCCTTTCCTTTCTTTTCTTTTCCTTTCTTTTCTTTTCTTTTCTTTTTTTAAAAAATCTGTTCTTGCTGCTGCTGCTGCTGCTCTGCTGTTTTTTTAAACAGATTTCACGTGGCCAAGGCTGGCCTCAAACTTTCTATGTAACCAAAAAATGACCTTAACCTTAAAAAAGCAAAAAGATTGTGTGTGTGTGTGTGTGTGTGTGTGTGTGTGTGTGTGTGCTTGTGCGTGTGTGTATGGGTGCACCCATTTCATGGTGTAGAGGACAACTTGCAGGAGTCTCAGTTCTCTCTCTCTTCCCCCACCCCGAGTCTGTCTGTCTGTCTGTCTGTCTCTCTCTGTCTCTGTCTCTCCACCCTGTGGGTTCCTGGGATAAACTCAAGTGTCTGCTTGGCATCAAGGCCTGCAAGCTTTGTTTTCTTTTTTCTTTTTTTTTTTTTCCTCCTCTTTTCTTTTTTTGAGACAGGGGTTCTCTGTGTAGCCCTGGCTGTCCTGGAACTCACTCTGTAGACCAGGCTGGTCTCGAACTCAGAAATCCACCTGCCTCTGCCTCCCAAGTGCTGGGATTAAAGGCATGTGCTACCACTGCCTGGCAACACCCTTGTTTTTCAGGGAAACTGTTTTAGTAAAAAGGTTACACATCCATTTGACTTTCATTTCTGTAGCAATGTGACCCATCACCTTCTGATGCATTATGGCCCTGGGCAAGGGGTGGCTCACCCTAGTCTCCTCCTCCATGATATGGGTCCCAGGCATGTGACTGAGTGTATCCAGCATCCCACCTGCCGAGGAGCAGGGAAAAGGCCAGTACAGAGATGTTCCAAGGGCAGGGGAGTTCCTGATGCAGGGCTGGACTGCAGGCAGCTGCTGCCTTTCCCTCTCTGTGTCCACCCGCCCCCCCCCCCCCCCGTGGTGACCACATCTTCCTATCACCCATGCCCAGCTGCCACCCAGCTGGCGTTCCTGGTTTCCGACAGGATGGATCCCCAGTACCAGCTGCCCTGGGGATCCCCAAAGGACCATCCAGGCCTGCCCTGGGAAGTGAGGAACCTCGTGGGGTGAGGGGTCTGGGGTGGGAGACTGTGAGGGGCAGGCCTGCAGGCCATGTGGTCCCTGTCACGGGCTCTGATTCCCAGGCAGAGCAGAGGGACTCAGGAAGTCATATCATATTAATGAAGGATGATGCCTGGCAGGCTTGGCGTCCTGTCTCAGTATCAGGGGAGTTTGGAGGAGGTGGGACCTCTGCTCCCGGAGCTTTCTCCTGCTGACTTCCTGTCCCTATCACCATCACTTACTATTTGGGAAGTCCCCTGGCTCTTATGCCCGGGGACCTTGGACAAGCCCTCACATTCTCCTAGGCCTCAGTTTCCCCTCTTAGACCTCTAGGAGCCATTACCCTGTGGGTGCCAGCCTCTGTTCCAGGTGCCTCTCCCTGCTCCTAGGTCAGAAGTGGATAGCTTGGGGTGTGGAGCTGTGCGCTCCAGAAGTGTAGTTAAGAGGATCAGAAGTTCAAGGTCTTCCTCAACTACACAGTGAGTCCCAGGTCAGCCTGGGCTGTACAAGACTTTCCCCCTCAAAGGGCAGAGTCCAAACAGAAGCAGGTAGAGAAGCCATAGCTCTCTCCTGAGGAGGGGGCAAAGGGACCCTGGGATCTATGCCAGGGTTACCCATGGCTCTATGTGTCCCCTTGTCTGGTGCCAGGTGCCTTCGTGTGAGGGGTGTGCCATCTGCACCCCTCACCATGGTTTCTGGGAGCGGAGCACTGCCCTGTAAGGGTGACTCAGCAAGTTGCCTTCTACCCACCACAGACAGCAGGACTCAGCCTCCCCAAGGGACCCTAGGGCTCTTCAGAAGAGGAAGGACAGGCCAGACACTACAGAGAGTAGATGGGGACTTACTCAGAGACACAGCTCTGAGAGGTGTGGGGGGGACAGGGAACAGAGAAAGGATGATGGGAACTGGGAACTTAGCATGTGAGACTACAAGTTAAAGTGTGAGTCTGTGTGTGTGTGTGTGTGTGTGTGTGAGAGAGAGAGAGAGAGAGAGAGAGAGACTACACAGCTTCTGTGGGTATCTTCATTAGCTCTTCATTGGCTAGGTCTTTAGCTGGCTGCTTTCTGTGAGGTGAGGATAGAGTATACACACAGGAGTCACAGGTAGGGGTGTGCACAGATAGTGGCCAGATGGGTGTGCAAAGGTATGACCAGGTATACAGATATGTAATTGCAAAAAACAAACAAACAACACCAAACTATTCATTTTATATGTATAAGTATTTTTGTTTCCATGTATGTGTGCGCAACCACATGCATGCCTGATGCCCACGGAGGTCAGAGGCAGATGCCGGATCACCTAGAAGTGGAGTTATAGACAGCTTTGAGGCACCATGTGAGTGCCTGCAAACAAGCCCAGGTCCTCTGCAGCAGCAAGTGCCCTTGTCCACTGAGCCATCCCTCCTCCACGGATACATTTTTGCTGCTGTGTGTTACACACAGATAGGCACATGTCTGTGAAGTGTGTGAGGACATGTGTACTGCCAGCTCACAGGTATCTTTGCAGACATGCTCACAATAATTTTATATCTTATTCATTGAGTTTATGTATGTTTTGCTCACGTGCCAAGGCATACCGAGGTCAGAGGACAGCTTGTGGGTATCAGTTCTTTTCTTCCACCATGTGAGTGAGTCCTGGGGGTTGAACTCAGGCCCTCAGACTTGGTGGCAGGTGCCTTTACAAGAAGAGCCATCTTCCCAGCCCCATCTCTACCGCTCACTGTGAAGTATTGGTGTGTTCTTTAACAAATGTCCACGCGTGGGGTACTGTGTAAAAATAAGAGGCTCTTCTTCCTCTCTCGGATGGGTGTTGAAGCTATCATTCTAACAATCACTGTGTAGTAAGGCTGGAGGGACAGAGAGGGGCTCAGAACACAAGACACCATGCAATGAGGATGTGTACTGCTGAGCCTGGGTAAGAGGCCCAGTGCAGTCAGTTCCTGCTGCAGACCTCACTTGCCCTGACACCATGGTCCCTTCCTTCCTGGGACCATGTCTGTGCCTCACTCCACCCATGTGTTCCATACGTGTGCTACCCACTGCCCACACCTGCTGTCAGACCTGTCATGTCCCACTTTGCCCTCACATTGCTTCAAGAAGTTTCTAGACCCTTCCAGGCTGTTCTGCTCTTTAGGGCTTTGGGCTTTCTCTTTTCTCCCAGGTCTCCAGAGCCAGGCAAACGCTGCTCCAGAGCTCCTGGAGTGAAGAGCAGGCAATAGGGAACTTATTCATGAGAATGGACAACCCAGTGCGGGTGGGGTGGGGGTTGGGGGCCTGGGAGGGGCACTTCCTTAGGCGTGCACACACTCTGCCTCCACCTCTCAGCCTGTGTCTGACTCCTGCTAAATCCTAGTCCCTGAAGCTGACATCAGAGCTGGGGGGTGACAGGAAATAGCTGGGGTGACCAGAGACAGCGCTATTAGGAGTTGTGAAGTTAATGAGATTAATTAATCAAGTGCTTCTGGCGTCTGGTGACGCTAGGACTAGCCTTGTCTCACTGCCCCCACTTTAGGTTTAGCTTCCTCCCAATTTTTGTCATTCCCCCCCCGCCCCCGCCCCATCTCCTGACTTCCCTGCTGCCAACTAGCCCCCAGAGCTTTCCCAACAGCCTCCCCCAAACCCTCAAGGTGCAGGAGGAAGCCAAGACCACACAGAGTCCAGTCTGGAAGGGCACTAAATTTCAACAGTCTAGGCCAATGGTTCTCAGCCTTCCTAATGCTACAACCGTTTAATACGGTTCCCAAGGTTGTGGTGAGCCCAACCATAAAGTTATTCTCATTACTACTTCATACGTGTAATTTTGCTTCTGTTATGAACAGTAATTTAAGTAGCTTCTGTGTTTCCCAGTGGTCCCAAGGGGGTCAGGTGAGAACCACTGTTCTAGGCTCTCCGGGTTCCTTCCTCACAAGGCTGTAAGACTCTGGGAAGGGAGAGCCTGGTGGAGTTTATATGGCTAACCCCAGCACCCCTGAGGCTGAGGAGGCAGAAAGATTGCTCTGAATTCAAGGCCAGCTTAGGCTAGAGAGTGACAGACAGACAGATAGACTGACAGACAGACAGACAAACAAAACAGGTATAACAGTTTGTCTGTAATCACAGCACCAGAGAAGCTAAGGAGGCAGGAGGATTGCTAGGAGCTTGAGGCAAACCAAAGCTACAAAGCTAGATCCCAATTTAGGAAAAAAAAAAAAAAAAAAAAAAAATCCCAAGGTGTAATCCCAGCATTCAGGAACAGAAACAAAAGGATCATCATTTGTCCTATATTAGCCAGGGCTACATTGTAAACGTAAGACCTTGGAGAGACAGAGAGAGACAGAGACAGAAACAGGGAGAGATGGAGAGAGAGAAGAAATTGGAGGGCTAGTGAAATGGTTCAGCAGAGAAAGGCACCTGCCACCAACAGTTTCATCCTCAGGCCCCATGTGGCAGAAGGGGCTCAGCAATTCTGGGAGTCCAGATTCCCTCAGGTTCTGAGCTGTGAGGGGCTGGGTTTATGGCAACCCAGCAGCCTTGGAACCTGCGCCCACCAGGTGTCCTCCCCGACTCCTTCCTCCCCCGCCAACCCCCAGCTCATCCTTGGCTCTCTCTGTCCCCCTTTTCCCTTGGGGCTCCCACAGACATGATGCAACCAGACTGGAGAGGGCTGAGAGGTGGGAGCAGGACCAAGATGTAATTACAGCTGCTCCTGCCTCCGTTCTACAGGAAGCTCAGAGTTGGGGCCCAGGGGACCCTAATCCAATGCAAATGTAGAGCACTTAGCAGGCTCGTGCAAGGCCTCCTGGGGAGGAAAGCCCAGTGAGCCACTTCAGGAGACAGAGAGTCCAGTCTCCATCAGCAAAAATAACAGACTCTGAAGTGGGGTAGTGTCTAAGGAAGACCAAGGAGGGAATGGGTAGTTTTGAATTCAGTGAATGTACAGATAACTAGATAAATCTGACCCCCGCCCCCGGGTTTTGTTTGTTTGTTTGAGATGGTGTCCTTTCCTGGGACCTAGGGTTTACAGATTTAGCTAGATTGCCTAACCAGTGAGTGTCAGCCGCCTGATCTCTGCCTCCCCAGCAGTGAGATTACAACTGAGTTTCACCATTCCCAGCTTGTTACATTGTTGCTAGGGTTTTAACTGAGGCTCCTATGACAAGCACCTGACTGCCAGAGCCACCACACTAGCCCCTCCCTAGTTTCAATGGAAACAACATTTCCCTTTTCATTCCACTGTCAGAAGTCCCTAAGCAGCCCCCAGGGTGAATGGCAACTCTGATTCCTTAGCCTACTGTTTTGTAGCTGTTCCTCCAACCAAAAATTTTCTCCTCTGGAGGGAAAAGGGAGGCACCTAAGACAGAAAAAACAAAGGAACTGTCAAGGCCTAGGAAGCTTAGAAAGTCAGAGTCCATATGCACACACACATGTGTATATGTGCACTGGCACTGACACAAGCATTGTGTACACAAGGACATGCAAAAACATCTTTGCATACCTGTACTCATACATGCACGTACAATGTGCAAACAAGTAACTATGTGCACATGATCATTCATACACACTCAACCCAGGCACAACACACAGAACCCAGACACCACACACACGTGTGCAGGCACACACACACACACAAACTAGGGGAAAATAATTTATCTATTTGGCCATACGCTCACTGAATTTAAAACCACCCATTCTGTCCTCAGACTCCCGTAGCCCCTTTCGAAGCAGTAAACAGTAGCTGTGGAAGAAGACACTCTTCTGTAGATCTAGAAGCTCCAGGGATACTGTTTTCCTGCAGCATTAACTATGCCATGGTGGGCTTTGCAGTGACGTGGCTGCCTTTGAGTCACCAATGTTCCTGTAAGTGACCTCAGTAAACTAATTGGGTCCCGAGCTAGATCCGGGTAGAATCATTTCTTATGTCTGTCACCTGATAAACAAATAATTGCTCATGTGTGCCTCCTAAGAAAGTTACACAACAGGGATGTAACAGGGCACGGTGGGGACATTGCCCATCTGGAAAGCCCAGAAGCCTTATAAAATCGCAGGGAAGGCCAGGCGTGTTGGCATATCCCAGCATTCAGAGGGCTGAAGCAAGAAGACAGTGGGTCTGAAGCCAGCCTGGCTGCAGAGCAAAACCCGACATTAAAAATAAATCCATTCGGGTCGGTGAGATGGCTCAGGGGTTAGCGGCAGTCCTAAATCCAGCCCCCAGCAACCACATGGTGGCACACAACCATCTTTATGGCTCCCGTGCCCTCTTCTGGAATGTCTGATGACAGCTACAGTGTATTCATATACACAAATAAATCTTTTTAAAAATTGCCTCTATAAATAAATAAATAAATAAATATGAAATAAAATTTACCCTCAGGGAAGCCGGAAGTAAGGACTTTGATGAGAAATCCTCTCTGCGTCACGACCAAATTAAGAACATGTTTAAGCATCATCTAGGCCAAAAATAGCCTCCAAACCACAATTGCAAGCTACATATACACTGTTCTAGAGTGTGTACAGGAAATAGAACAGGGTCCTCTGTCCTCACAGTTAAGAAAAGCATGGCTGATTTGGAGCCCACAGAACCCCAAATTAAGAAAGTAGCAGGAGGGATGCAGAGGGAGGGATGCAGAGGGAGGGATGCAGAGGGAGGGATGCAGAGGGGGAAATGCAGAGGGAGGGATGGAGAGGGGGAAATGCAGAGGGAGGGATGCAGAGGGGGAAATGCAGAGGGAGGGATGGAGAGGGGGAAATGCAGAGGGAGGGATGCAGAGGGGGAAATGCAGAGGGAGGGATGCAGAGGGAGGGATGCAGAGGGGGGGATGCAGAGGGAGGGATGCAGAGGGAGGGATGCAGAGGGGGGGATGCAGAGGGAGGGATGCAGAGGGAGGGATGCAGAGGGGGAAATGCAGAGGGAGGGATGGAGAGGGGGAAATGCAGAGGGGGGGATGCAGAGGGAGGGATGCAGAGGGAGGGATGCAGAGGGGGAAATGCAGAGGGGGGGGATGCAGAGGGGGAAATGCAGTGGGGGGGATGCAGAGGGGGCTCCCACGTGGTTAACTCCTTAATTCATTTCTTCTTGTGTCAGCTGATGACAGGACTTTCTCTTTTGTGTGTGTGTTTGTTTGTTTGTTTGTTGTTTGTTTTTTAAAGACAAGGTTTTTCTTTCTGTGTAGCCCTGGATGCCCTGGAACTCACTCAGTAGACCAGGCCGAACTTGAACTCAGAGATCTGCCTGCCTCTGCCTCCCATCGGATTAAAGTCAGGAGCACTGCCTCCACTAATCACATGATTTTCTTTTCTTTTCCTTTTTAAATTTTTTTATTAGATATTTTCTTCATTTACATTTCAAATGCTATCCTGAAAGTCCCCTATACCCTCCCCCCAAATGATTTTCTTAATCAGGTCCCCAAGTCTTTTTTTTTTTTAAGATTTATTTATTTATAATATGTAAGAACACTGTGGCTGTCTTCAGACACTGCAGAAGAGAGTGTCAGATTTTGTTACGGATGGTTGTGAGCCACCATGTGGTTGCTGGGATTTGAACTCAGGACCTTTGGAAGAGCAGTCAATGTTCTTAACTGCTGAGCCATCTCTTCAGCCCTCAGGTCCCCAAATCTTATCAACCCTCCATATTAGCCCGGATGTCCTTTCTGCAAGGAACCCCTCTTTGACCTCTCAGCTGGGCCAGAAGTCAGTCTCTCTCTCTCTCTCTCTCTCTCTCTCTCTCTCTCTCTCTCTCTCTCTCCCTCCCTCCCTCCCTCCCTCCCTCCCTCCCTCCCTCCCTC
The DNA here is from genome assembly GCF_000001635.26 of Mus musculus. Lineage (NCBI taxonomy): Eukaryota > Metazoa > Chordata > Mammalia > Rodentia > Muridae > Mus > Mus musculus. Next base: position 16,897,635 of record NC_000073.6, on the reverse strand, counting down.
CCTCTCTGAACTGTCTAATCTCAGCTCTGCCCAGTGGAGGCAGCACCAAGGCTGTCTCTGCCACGGTCATATCCCCAGCATTGCCTAAGTCAGGACTGTTCCGGGAATGGTTTGGAAGATAAATGGATGGATGGATGAAGAACAAGGTTAGTGTTTGAAGACAGAAGTAAGTAGGAGAGGACCAGACCTGGTGGCACAGGCCTGAAACCCCAGAAACTCAGTGAAACCCTGTCTTTAAACAGCAACTTAAGAGGGGAGCCAGATGTGGTGACACACGCCTTTAATTCCAGCACTTAGGAAGCAGAGGCAGGCAGATCTCTGAGTTTGAGGACAGCATGGTTTACAGAGCAAGTTTTAGGATAGCCAAGGTTATCAGAGAAACCCTGTCTTGAAAAAACAAAAAGAAAAAAAATTAAAGAAAGAAAAAGAAAAACGTACAGTAAAATGAGGACTGGTGAAATGGTTTAACAGGAAGCATCTGCCTAGCATCCTCCAGTGAGGGGCTGGGGGCGTGGCTCAGTGGTAGAGCCCCTGCCTAGAATCTCCCAGTGAGGGGCTGAGGGCGTGGCTCAGTGGTAGAGCCCCTGCCTAGAATCCCCCAGTGAGGGGCTGGGGGCGTGGCTCAGTGGTAGAGCCCCTGCCTAGAATCCCCCAGTGAGGGGTTGGGGGTGTGGTTCTGTAGTAAATTGCTTGTTTGTCCTGGGTTCTAATCCCCAGTACCTAAAGGGGGGCCGGGAAGCCAGGCATGTTTATGTATTCCTTTCATCGCAGCTCTCAGGAAGCAGAGACAGCAGATTTCTGTGAGTTTGAGGCCAGCCTGGATTACAAAGCAATCCAGGGACAGCTCGGGCTAGGAAATGAGAGCCTGTCAGGGAGGAACATGAGGGCTTCGTGTGGGTGTGGGTGTTTCTGGAGAGTTTGCTCAGTAGTTAAGAACCCACACTGCCCTTCCAGAGGACCAGAGTCTGGTTGCTAGTACCCACGTAAGAGGTCGGAGTCTCTCTAACAATGGCTCCAGGGGAATCTGACACCCCTCCTCTGCCCACGCCAAACATCTGCACTCATGTGCACACATGCACAAACATATACATATTCATAATTTAAAGTAAAATGAATCAGGGGGCTGACAAGATGGCTCAGCAGTTAAGAGCACTGACTACTCTTCCAAAGGTCCTGAGTTCAAATCCCAGCTACCACATGGTGGCTCACAACCGGCCGTCACGAAATCTGACACCTTCTTCTGGAGTGTCTGAAGACAGCCACAATGTACTTACATATTATAAATAAATAAATAAATCTTTAAAAACAAAAACAAATAAATCAGGGCTGGAGAGATGGCTCAGAGGTTAAGAGCACTGGCTGTTCTCCCAGAGGACCCTAGTTCAATTCCTAGCACTCCAGTTCTGGGGATCTGACACCCTCACATAGACATACATGCAAGCAAAACACCAATACAGTGGAACAACATTATGAGCTAACCAGTACCCCGGAGCTCTTGACTCTAGCTGCATATATATCAAAAGATGGCCTAGTCGGCCATCACTGGAAAGAGAGGCCCATTGGACTTGCAAACTTTATATGCCCCAGTACAGGGGAATTCCAGGGCCAAAAAGGGGGAGTGGGTGGGCAGGGGAGTGGGGGTGGGTGGATATGGGGGACTTTTGGTATAGCATTGGAAATGTAAATGAGTTAAATACCTAATAAAAAATGGAAAAAAAAAAACAAAAAAAAAAAAACACCAATACACATAAAAAAATAAAAAGAAATCATCAAAAAATTTTGTTTTCAAAATAAGCTAGTGGTATGGGCAACACCATGTGAAACCTGGATGCGTTCTTCGGGGGATGAGCAGAGAGGCCCATAAGTCCCGCCCAGGAGGGAATAGAGGACATGAGGCAGCTGGGGCAGGGAGCTAGTACTTGGCGCCTCAGTCAGGACCTCTCGGTTGTATAACTGAGAAGGAGGCCTTCAATTCCAACAGATGTGAAATAGTTATCCTGCAACTAGTGTCTCGAGTTCATGGGGAAAATGAAAAAAATAGAAACATACTCATCTCGTGCCGGGCTGCAGTGCTTCACCATCCACAAAGCTCTCCACACACGCTCAGAAAGAAAGAGAAGAGACGGACGCAGACCCCCCCACCCCCAGCACCAAAAGTGGCCCCCACGTTCTGCCCTTGACTCGTTTTTTCCCCTAAAGTGCAGGCACCACCAGGTCACCAAGTTTATTGGATTCATACTTCTGCGGGGGAGGATAAAGCTGTCTTGAGGGCTCAGAGCAGGGTGCAAAAGAGTCGCTTGTCGCGGAAGGGATTCTCGGCGGCAGGGACAGGAGTCACCAGTGGGTCATCCTTAGCGTGCGTTTCGCAGAAAGCCAAAAGCTCGGCTGCTGCCTGCGACACCTGCAGGTGAGGGATAGAGATGCAGTTGACCCGCCCTAGCTTGGTTCCCGGGGAGTGTCCAAATTCCCGCCCTGTTTCCTGACCACGCCTCGACTGGCCACGCCCCCGGCCCACGCCCCACCTTCCCATCCCACCTCAGCTCTAGGCTCCGCCCTCAACGGAGCCTAATGCAGACCCTCAACCTATTTCCCCATCGGTTTAATGCACCTTCATGCGATCGATGTTCACTTCCAGCTTCAGCTGCTCCACGGTCTTGCGGGCCTCAGCAATCTTGGCCATGTTGTTGGACATGGCTGCAGCAGGAAAGGGGTTAAATGTCTGGCAGGAGTGTGGACTGGGGGCTGGAACACTCTTGGATCCCCCGGGGAGTAGCGAGAAGAGGTGGCGTGACCCAGTCAGTAACAGGAGACGTGGTTGGGACTATGAGTGAATGGGATCCCAGAGACAGGTAGAGGAAAGGATGACGACTCAAGAAGACAGGATGGAGGGGTGCACGGATGGAGGTATCAAGAGGCTGCTGGAGGAAGAGCAGAGGGGCTGGGAAAGGAAGGAGGGATGGATACACAGGATGGGAGGCTGAGAGGCAGGTGGAGGAGGGAGGGCCAGAAGGACAGGGCCACAGGTGCTTGATCAGAATCTTCTCATCCAGGTGCCCTCACCCCCTGGGGGATAGAGCCTGAGCCAGGAAGGGGGGCCCCTCCCCAGGCCAATTAGCAGCGACTCCAGGGAGAACTGAGAATTAAGATCTCGGCGGGAGGGGCACAGAGGAGGCCTCATTAGGGCCTCAGCAGCAGCTGCCCCCTCTGCCACCCTCAGGGACCCACCCCCTCTCCAGCCCTGACTGCCTCAAAGGCTCCTCTGCTCATTAGCAGGCAGGGGAGAGGGTTGGGGCAAGCCAACCCAGCCAGCCATTCGGAGTGGTAGAGAGGGTGACAAGTGAAAAAGCCAAGGGAGGGACAGAGTGACAGAAATGACAGGCATGAAGAAGGAAAATAGACTGAGGATGGAGATAGAGGTACTGGGGGAGAGATGATGAGGAAGAGGACGGGGGGGGAGGGGGGAGGAACAAAAGGAGGAGTAGAAGCAGCTACAGACGGACCAGAAACGGAGGAGATAGGAAGACGGAGACAGGAGAGGAGAAACCCAGACAGAGAGGGACATGGCAGGGTTAGAAGAGAAATGAAGCAAGGAAAAAGGAGAGAGATTGGGAGGCACAGGCAGAAGGAGAGGACAGAGGAGAAGACGGAGACACACGGAAGTATAAAGTCATTGATTCTCTCAGTCACCCATTCACTCATTCAGTCCCACAGGGACAGATAGTGGCCATCTAAGCAGCTACCAGGACCCGGACAGGAGCTTCCTACCTACCTGTTGCAGCTCAGGGCTGGGATGGCTGATGGGTGACAGAGGCTGACAGAGGCAGTGGCTGGTCCTCTTCCCAGCCCCGCCCCCTCCCCCGGGGTGCAGCCCCTCAGGACCGCCTTCTCCTCCTAAGCACCACCTGTCTCCATGCCCTGGGTCTGTCTCTGAGTCCTCTCCTTGCACTGATGAATCTTCCTCCTCCTCCTCCTCCTCCCCCTCCTCCTCCTCCTCCTTCTCTCTCTCTCTCTTTCAGCCATTCCTGTTTAGAGCCTGTCTTTCTCTGGAGTCCCTCTGTCACACTTGCACTAAAAGACGGGCCCTCCAGGTGTATACGCTCATGCACACAAGCCTCTCCTCTTCCCACTCAGCCTCCCACTCTTTCACAGGCCATCAGAGTAGCAGCCTCACCCCATCACAGCACATCACAGCACACAGACTCAAAAGTCGCTCACACAGGGATGCATCCTATTTTGCTGGGTCACTGAGTAACCCAGTCCCGCCCCACCCCCCACCCCCCCACTTAACCCAACACACAATGACAAAGGTCCTTAATATACCTGCCCACTGCTGACACTCATGATTTCTCACAGCAGAGGTCACTGCACAGTCAGGCACAGTATCTTAGAGAGTCAAATGTATACATTGTTACCTACCAGTGCAGCTTTAACTTCTCCTGAAGTTCGCATTCACACTGTCTTGGAGTCTCACACAACCACATACTGGTTCAGCCTCACTGCCAAGCGCTCCATTGCCTAGTGTGACAGAGAACCACGTGCTTTTCTTTCCAGGAGCGCCTTTGTGTGGTCACATTTACTCCTGGTCAATTTCCTGATACACAGTGGCCCACATTCTCCCTCCCCATACTGTGTCACATGTTATTACTATCATAGCGGCACAGTGTCTTTTGGTATCATACATTGTTGACATTTGATAACATGGTCTTTTACACACACACACACACACACACACACCATTGTGGGCACAGCCTTTGCTGGGCCTTGAAGTCTATACTACAAACACTTGTCACACTCACTCACTCACTGTTTCTCTCTTCTACATTCAACATTCCCTGTCTCGCAGACCCTGTAAACTCACCTCTGCCACCCAGAACAATCACACACCTTTGCACAGGCAGTCACAAACACAAGCCAACCTCTCAGCGTCACACGTGGTCACCCAGTTTCTCAGGACTCACCAGTGTGGCAGACATACTGTCTCACATCCACACAGTTGGCCACACTAGGTCCCTCTCCCGAGCCTCCCTCTTGCATTCGATCATTTGATCACTTGGGCATTCCAGCTCCCCTGACTCTCTACGCTCTGTAACACGCGTGGTCACCCTTACATGTGGTCAGACTTACGAACAGTCTCCAGGCAGGTCCTCTCTCAGGTCCAATGCCATACACAGTGGCCCACAGTCTCGCTGATAAAGTGTAACAAGTATAACATGGTCAGCCACACATCACACCTACTCTAACAGTCCCACTGAACCCCTTCTTGTCATTCCTAATCTCACCTTGTCACACAGTCACACATCATCTGCTGGCGTCCCACACCACCTCTGAGGCGTGCCCTTACACTGGCGTGGGTCGCACCACCTCTGGACGTCGCATCCAGACCACAGCATCGCTTGCTTGCCTCGCCGCCATCAAGGACTCCCTATTGGCCACACGGTGGCGCCCGCGAACCAAAGTCGCTGCAGGAGCTCAAGCAGAAGAAGAGGCGAAGACTAGGCGTCCCCGTCCGCCCAGCAGAAGATAGAAACGGGAGATCTGGGGGACCCAAGAAGGATAAGAGAGGGAGATGGCTCCCTAGGAAGGTGAAAGTAGTGAGGGATCAGAGTGAGAGGACGGAAAATGGGACAGAGAACTTCAGAGGGCGGTGAGAACTGCAAAGAGAAACAGAACTAAGTTCACAGAGAGACAGACGAAGGATAGATGATGGATGCACAGGGAGAGGCCACAGGAGACAGATACACAGACTGAGCCTTGGAGACAGACACTCAGAGACCGAGTCAAGCCTGCCAAGAGACAAGAGAGACAGAGGGAGCCTTCCCCGCTGGACCACACGGCGGAGGCCGTGCCTATAGGGAGAGAGCATGCTGTGGGTGTGATCAAGGGAGGGGCTTTGTGGGGTGTGTTGAATGGGGCGTGGCCTGGAGGGATGTGAGGGCGGGGTTTAACGTTCCTTTTCATTCTGGCTCTCTGGGATGCTGGAACCCTGGGCAGGGGTGGAGTAAGGAGAAGCGTTTCTTTTGCAGACAGCTCAACCCTATTTTCACAGCCTGCCCTGGGAAGCCAAACTGGTGGGGAAAGATACCAGCCTCTGATAGTTCCCACCTGGCAGTACCGGAGATAGACTCCAAAATCTCGTATGTGCTAAGCAACCACTGAGCTGTATCCCATGGCCCTTTTTAACTTTTTCATTTTGAGACAGTCTCCTATAGTTGCGCTAGACTGGCCTTGAACTTTCTCTGTGGCCAAGGCAGGCTTTGAACTTGCGACCTTCCTGCATTGGCCATTCCAAGGGAGCTGGGATGACAAGTCAGAGCCACCCTGATAGCTTTTTGGAGTTGGGAGTATGGAACCCTGGCTCCCTGCCCCCCCTCCCTCGTGGGTTCACAGGGCCAGGTTGGAAGGAGAACACGGCCCACATCTGGAAAGTATCAGGCGCGCCGGACGTGCCAGGGCCCGGGGCCGGGACTGCGGAAGGGGGAGGGGAGCCAAAGATTGGTGTCTGCCGGCGCCTAGGAGGGGCCTGGGCGCGCGCCGAGCCCGGCGCCTCCCGCAGCTGGTTTTCATCCCCAGATCTGGCCTCGGCCGCCACTGGGGAAGAAACCCAGCTTACTTAAAGCTGGAAAGGCAGGGTGACAGCCCCGTCTCCGGACCAAAGGCTAGAGGAAGGAGGATGGAGGACAAACAGACACGGTCTGGATAACCTCCAGCTCCCTCCTAATCTGCAGATTTACATTTTACGTATTTATTTTTTGTGTGTATGGGGAGGTGTGTGCCAGTGCCACAGCCTTGGTGTGGAACTGAGACCACCTTGGGAGCCTCGGTTTTCTCCTTCCATCATGCGGGTGCCAGGGTGGAACTCGGGCCCACAGGCTTGGTGCCAAAGGCCATCTTCCAGCTGAACCATCTCGAAGTCCTTAATCATTAAGCATCTTAAAGTAAGTCCAGAATCCAGTTTCTTCCCACAAACTCAATTCAGCTTCGCTATTTTCTTGGCTTCCTCAGCTGGCTTCTGCCTTCTGCCTCTGACCCTGTCAACATGTTCCTTGTAGAGAAGTTTTGAGGTGTTTGTCTAGAATCAAGTCCCAGGGTACCTGTAATCCAGGCACTGGGGATGATGAGCCTGGAGGACCAGAACTTCTGGAATAGCCTGGACTACACAGTAAGTTTCCATCTCAACTGGTGCTAGAAAGTGGACCAGCCTAAAAGGGGGGGTGGGGGAGGGGACTGGGGGTTGTATTTTAGCTGGTAAAGGGATTCCATTGTGCAGGAAACCACAGGTAAAACAGATACCAGTAATTCAAGGATTCAGCATGTGGCCAGCCTTGGCTACATAGCAAAATTTTTTTTCATTTTTTTCAAAGATGTGTTTTATGTGTACGAGTGTCTTGCTTCTATGTATGTATTATGTATGTGCACCATACAGGTACCTATGACTAGTTATGGACCACCATGTGGGTGCTGGGAACTGAACCCACGCCTTCTGCAAGAACAAAGTATTCTTAACCACTGAGCCATTTATCCTGCCCCCAAAACTTTTTATTATTTTTTTTAAAAAATAGTTATTTTATGAGTGTTTTGCTTGCATTGCATGTATGTCTGTGTACCACTTGTGTGTCCGGTGCCTGAAGAGGTCAGAAGAGGGTGTTGGGTCCCCTGAAAGTGGAGCTGCAAATGGTTGTGAGTCACCATGTGGTGCTGAGAATCAAATCCCAGTCCTCTGCAAGAACAGATACGCTTAACGGCTTAGCCACATTCCCAGCGACCACAGCAAGCTTAGAAGACGATCAGAAGAAGAGGTACCATGGGGCTAGTGAGGGGCAGGCCAGGAACTCACCATGTAGTCTAGCCTGGTGGAATTTAAAACAGTTCTTCTGCTTGTCTTTTGAGCACTGGCACTACAGGTATGTTAACCATGCCTAGCTGCTGTCCCCAAGTTCCCTCTCAAATTTTAAGTCACTCCCATCCATGCCCAAAGATCTCTTCCTGGGACCAAGGAAGAGATGAGTATAGCAGATATGTTGAGAAAGGCAGCATTAAGGATACAGCCAGAGACTGGAGAGATGGCTAAGTGGTTAAGAGCACTGACTGCTCTTCCAGAGGACCTGAGTTCAAATCCCAGCAAATTTCTTCATAACCATTTAACAACCATCTGTAATGGGATCCAATGCCCTCTTCTGGTGTGTCTGAAGACATTGACAGTGTACTCATATACATAAAATAAATAATAAATCTTAAAAGAATATGGCCATCAGTGTGAAATGGGCACATAGCTGTGATACCTCAAAAGGTTTAAATCAATACATATAAAGAGAGAGGTGGGAAGATATGCTTCGGGGTGCACACCCTCAATCCCAGATCCCATCACCTGGGAGACGGAGGTCAAGGGGACCAGGAGTTTGAGGTCATCCTCAATTACACAGAGTCCAGAGGGGCTGGGAAGGAGAAAAATAACCATTCCTATCTGTGTGGACCATCTCTAAGGGCCTGTGCAGCCCTAGCCAAATCCCTTCCCCCTTCTGACCGCAGCCGCCTCTGGGGAAGAACTTTTGAGAATAACATCATATCCACTCCCTAGTGCTGAGGATCAAACTCTTGGCCCGTGCCTCCTAAGCAGGAGTGTTCTACTTCAGAGCCGCACCTCCAGCTCCCAGCCTCTAAACACCCATCCATCCATCCATCCACTTTCCTAGTTACCTATGAGTTTCATGTAGCTCAGGCTAGCTTCAAACTCACTACGTTGTAACTGAGGGTGTCCCTCAATGTCAGCTCCCCTTGCCTCTACCTCATTACAGATGTGCACAGCCATGCCTGGCTTCTGGGCGCTGAGCTGGAGCTTAGGGCTTCATTTATGCTAGGCACATGCTCTACCCATTGGGCCCCACCCCACCCCATCATTTCCTGTTACTTGTCTCCTTTGTCCCCACTACAGTGGGGCAGGGCCTCTCTTTTGTTCCCTGCTGTGTCCCCCTGGAACATGGCTGTGTGAGAGATGAACACAGACCTGGACTCTTTCCTCTCAGTGTTGTAAGGGACATACCAGGACAGACACACACCCCATTCTTCTCACTGTGGAAGCAGGTAGAGGTTGGAACCAAGCTCTGACTGTCCTAACACCTTGTGACCAGGGCTAGTAATAGCCTCTCCAGGAGTCTCTTTACCCACCTATGAAATGGGCATAAACCAATAGCAAAAACTGTGGAAAGGCTACAAACAGGTAATTCACATTAAGAGGAAATGCAAGGATCAAATCCATACAGAAGGATGTGCCAAGGCAGAGAAATAGGGACTAGAGAGATGGCTTAGTGGTTAAGAGCACTGGCTGCTCTTTCAAAGGAAGACAACTTCTAGCCTTTGAGGGCAACAGGCATACATGCAGGCAAAACACCAGTATACATAATAAAAAGTAAAAATAAAAGCATACGGACAAACATGGTAACTAACACAGCCATCACCCCCCATCTCCTGCCATGAACATGACTGGAAGATATAGCGAGGCAGGCCTGTGTTTCCAAACCCCAGAGGCTGAGGCAGGAAGACGTCCAGCTTCAGGCCAATGTGGGCAATATAACAAGTTCATGGCCAGCTCAGGCTGCTCAGGGACACCCATCTCAATAAAACAGGGTGGTTGTTTATTCCTAGTAAGTGTTATTTTGAGACAGGATTATGTAGTCCAGGCTGGCCTGGAACTCACTATGTAGACCAGGCTGGAGATGTGCTCACCTCTACCTCCCTGGCTTTTCCCACCACCCAGGCTTCTACATGAGTATAAGTGATTCAAGTTCAGGTCTTCATGCTTGCACGTGATTTCTTCATAACCATTTAATGTGTGTGTGTGTGATGTATGAGGTACACACAAACAGTGCTTCATGTGTGGAGACCTGAGGACAAGCCAGGGTGCCGGCCCTTGCCTTCTACCTCGCCATAGTCTGCAGTTTAGCACTTCATATACCAGGGTGGCTGGCCCTTGAGCTCCCAGGAAGTCTCCTGTCTCCACAGGAGCACTGGGGTCGCATATGAACACTAGTGAGTCAGGCTTTCCAAGGCGTCTGAGGACCAGCACTCACATCCTCACGCCGGTACGGCAAGGGCTTGACCCACTGAGCCAACGCCCCAGCCCTGGTCTTCACTTGCCCTTCTTAGGAATACATAACAATGTCCAGATATAACTAGAAAGTCAGAGTCACTGGGAAAGAAAAATGGCCGTGAAGCGACATTCAAATTCAGCCTGGTGCCCACCACCTGGCTGGGCTCACTGCCGCTCCACAGCAAACTGAAGGCGCTCCATACATGCAGGTTGAAAGGGACGCAGCTCTCATTCAGTGCAGAACAAGAATCCAGGGGTATGTAACACTGTGCATTTATTTACAAAGAGGTTAGAGAAACACACAGAATCTGGCCCCCCATGCACCGGGGAGTCACCATTGTCATAATAAATACAGTAATTTCTTTAATAAAAAAAAAAAAACAAAAACAAACAAATCAAAAAAACCCACTGGATTGGAACAGCTGAGGGTCATTCAGCGTCCCCCACCCCCCGTGGGGAGAGGCACGAGATTGAAACCATCTTCCTTCCTCTCTCTAACCTCCCAATTCCCCATGACTGTCCAAGGATGGAGCAGAAAGAGTCCTTTCCAGGTGTTGGCAACTCCTACTTGACCCTCAAAGCCCCTAAGACAGTGCCACTTCCTCTTCCAGGGCATGGCACTCTGTAGGCATAACCTGAGTCAGACAGTCTCTGACTTGGGGGCCCCAGGGGGTATCCTAAGGGTCCAGGGACATGGAGGGGGCACTTTGTGAATGAGAAGGGGACCCTATCTGGGCAAGGAAAAGAGGAATGAGAAGGCTATGTCAGAGAAGTGGAGAACAGACTAAGCTTCTAAAATTAAAACGGGGGTGAAGGAGGAGAGACCCGAACAGAATTACTGCATTTGCGTACACCCATTGTACAGATGGGGAGAGTGTGGCCCACGGAGGGGTGCCTTCTGGTTCAAGGCTTTGAAAACCAGCTGTCGTGGGACAATCTGGGCGCCTCCCCGTGGGGGGAGAGGGGCGGCCTCTCCAGGACGGCTATGGACGGCGGGCAGTGAGTGAGGAGGGTCTTTGGAAGCAGAGAAAACTGGTGGTCTTTGGAAGGTGGGTGTGGAGAGGGTTGGAGGATGAGAAGTGTGGGGGTGCGGAGGCCATGGAGGTGAAGTGAAGTTCAAGCCCATCCCGCCCCAACTCACACAGTCGTCATGACCTTCAGAGAACCCGACCGAAAACGAAGGATCTTTTTCTTCAGCGCGTGCGATGCCTTGATCTTCACGAAGACCTTGGCGGGGCCCGCAGGCGTCCCTCCACCAGCAGCACCCCCGGGCCCCGACGGCGAGGCCCCGGCGGCCGCCACCAGTTGCTGCGGCCACACGAGGCCTCCGCTGCCGTCGGAGTCGCTAGAGGCAGAGCTGAAGGCGGGCGACTCGCCCTCGCTGGCGCTCGACTCGCTTTCGCCATAGCCTCCTGGAGCGCATCCAGACGGCATCCGACGGCCGAGCGGCACCGGCCGCCCTACCGCTGAGCACTCGGAGTCGCTGCCTGCGCAACCGTACAACAGCCGGCGCGGGGGCGCAGATGGCGAGGGTGCGGGGCCTCGTGGCGCGGGCACGCGGGCTCGGGGGCGGCGGCCATCCGGTGCGTCGATCTCAGCGGTGGAACGCCACCGACGGCAGGCCTGGACCGTCGGCGTGGGCGCTGGGCCACGACGGGGCCGGGGCGGTCGGGGTTCGTCTCGCTCGGCCGTGGGGTACTTGGGTGGCGGAGCGGCGTGCGCGCGGCCCAGTAGACTGGTCTCAGACTGCGAGCGCGCCGCTTTGCGCGCCCTCGGCGATCCCCGACGCCCCGACGGCTCTGCCAGGCGGCCCCGACGGCCCGCAGCGCGCGGCCGTTCCCTTGGCGGGGACTGCTCCACACTGCGACCTCGCGTAAGCGGCGGAGCCCGGCGGCGCGCGGCGCGGCCCGGGAGGCCCCTGGAGGCCGCGGGCGCGCCCGGGATGTACTGTGCCTTCACGAGGCGGCCCTCTGCCGGACTGGAGGGCGGCGACGCGGCGGCCGGAGGCGCGGGTTCGGGTGGAACCTCCGCCTCCCACGCCGCAGCCCAGGCGCGCTCTGTCGACGGTTCCCGCGCGGGTCGCGCGCCTCCGGGGGGCGGGGACGCTTCAGGCGGCCGCGGGCGCGCGCCGTTCTGGCGCCGCGCGCCCCCGTCCGCGCCCCCGGGACTTGTGCGCGGTTGGCCCGCCCCCCGGCGGCGGCGCCTGCGCAGGAGCGCCGAGATGTAGCCGTCAAGGGGCCGGCTGGCCGCCCCGTCCGGCGAGCCGCACGGTACGCGTCCACTTGGCCTTGGGCTGCGCAGAGCCACCGCGTGCAGTGGGCTAGGTGTCAGGAAGGGCCCGGCACGAGCCCGCCGTTCCGCGGATGAGCAGGTCTCAGCTCCGGCTGCTGCCGTCGGATAGGGAGCTGAGAAGGATCGAGGCACTGCAACCCGGGCACCCACCGACTCTGGGGCGCTGGGACTGGCGTCGCCTGCAGGAGAGAGGCAGAAGCAAAAAAGGAGGGATTCTCAAAGGCCTTTTTAAGCCTGGAATTGAAGCAGCTGAGGCAAGAGGATCACCTCCAGTCCTGGGCCAACCTGAGCTATGTAGCAAGTTAATAGTGTAAAATAAATACGTAACCGACTTCGTGGTGAACGTGATCTGTCACAAAACTGAGGAAGTGGAGGCCATGCTCAGTTACTGAGCATGTTGGGAGAACCCACCCCAGCCCCCACTTCTGTAAAAAATTAAAAATAAGTTGGGCATACTGGTGCAGTCTCAGCACAGGATAGATGGAGGTAGGAGGATCAGGAATTTAAGGTCGCCCTCAGCTACATAGCAAGTCTGTGGCCAGCCTGGGCTGTGTGAGAGCCTGCCTCAACCAACAATTAAGTTGGATGTGGTGGCCCACACCTGCCAACACTCCCAACACTGGAGAGGCTGAAACAGGAGAACTGCTGCAAGTCTGGGAGGGGAAGGGGCGGGTCAGCCTGATCTACATAAGGAGTTTCAGGTCAGCCAGGGTTACATAGAAACCAGAGTAAAATCAAGGCTTCTCTCCCAGGTCTGGATAGGGCAAGCCACGCCTCCCCCCCCAAGACCACGCCTCACTCATCCCCTCCTATATGGTTGATGGCAAGATCCCTTCAAGTCTCCATTTCTTGTCTTGCTCTGACCCTCACCCACTGCTTACACTGCCCATTCATATCCTTATATCTGCAGCCACGTTGACCTCCTAAATGCCCCAAATTGGCGGCCTCTGGCCTTTGAGCTTGTGGTTTCTGCTTCCTGGCCTGTTCTCCAGTGTCAGTTTGGCCTATTCCTCTCATTTCTCCCAAATGCCAGGGGTCAGGGGCTCAGTGAGGCTTTCTAAAGCTCCCTCCTGAGGCCAGGCTTGGTGGCAGGAACCTTTAATGCCAGCACTTGGAAGGCAGAGACAGCTGATCTCTGTGAATCTGAGGCCAGTGTGGTCTATATAGTGAGTTCCAAGATAGCAGGGCTATATAATAGAGACCCCTGTCAAGGAGGAGAGAGAGAGATGGAGAGAAGGGGCAAGTGTGTATTAGGGACAGTGACCTGGAACTTTAAATGTACTCTAGGCTGACCTCAAACTCAGAGATCTGCCTGCCTCTGCCTCCTGAGTGCTAGGAGTAAAGGTGCACCCCAGGGGCTGAAGAGATGGCTCAGCGGTTAAGAACACTGACTGCTCTTCCAAAGGACCTGAGTTCAAATCCCACCAACCACATGGTGGCTCACAACCATCCGTAATGAGATCTGATGCCCTCTTCTGGTGTGTCTGAAGACAGCTACAGTGTACTTACATATAATAATAAATAAATCTTTAACCCTGCCCCCCCCCCCAAGTAAGGTATACCTCCCAATGTCTGGTGATGTAGACACTCTTAGGATCGCATTAACTAAATGAAAGCTCAGAAGGAAGAGAGATGCTAAAACTGCACCAAGACTGACAATCCTAGCCAGGACTGGGAGTCCAAATTGGACCCAATTTTATGTTCAAAGCTATCTTCTGACTGTCAGAGGACCCCACCCACCTGCCATACCTAAGGACTTGGGTCTCTCACTGGCATAGATGCCCCGGGGGTCCGAGGGACCCAGGCGTCCATAGGAGCCAGATCCGGAGAAGCCACTGTCCCCGCAGAAGGTGGAGGGTGGTGAATCTGGGCCTCCAGTAGAACTGGGGTCTTCATAGAAGCCTGGATTCCAGGAAGAAGCTGAGACAATTAGGGGGCAGGGGTGGGGAAGGGAAGAGGTGGGTCTGGGAGAGAGGGACTGCAGAGATAGATACTGAGAAAGACTGAGGTGTCCTGGAGAAACCCCACCCCCTCACCTGAGCTGCGCCCACTCTCCTGGTCCAGGCCACCAGACTCCAGACTCAGGTCTCCCAGCTGCTGGCCCAGGTCCCAGATGAGCCCAGGCAGGGCCTCCTGAAGCACAAGAAAAACAAGGCCGTTAGAAGGCTCCAGAACCCACCTGCCTCCTGTTCATGAATTCCTGGCAGAGATCCATTTGGAAATGTCAGTCCCCTGTCCCTTATCTCCGTTAGGAAGATAAGGCTAACTTCCAGTCTTCATGCTGTAGCCCCATCTATGTGAGCTAAGACTCAGAAGGGCCCCTTGTTAGTTCATTCTCTATTAGCTATGCTTGCATCTGCTCCTGAAACCCTATTAGACTAGCTTTTCTCCTGTCTCTCTTCACATCTTTGTTTTGTCTTTTTGTGTTTTGAGATAGGATCTCTCTCTGTAGCCCTGGCTATCCTGGAACTCACTCTGTAGACCAGGCTGGCTTGGAACTCACAGAGATCTGCCTACTTCTGCCTCCTGAGCGCTGGAATTAAAGATGTGCACCACCACAACTGGCATCTTATCAATTGATTAATTAATTGGCTAATGAATTAACTATATGTAGATGGGTGTTTTGGCTGAATGTTTGTCTGAGCACCATGTGTGTCCAGTGCCCTAAGAGACAGGAAGAGGATGTACGAGCCCTTGGAACTGGAATTAGAGATGGTTGTGAGATGCCATGTGGGTGCTGAGAACTGAGCTCAGGTCCTCTGGAAGGGCAGCCAGTGCTCTTAACTGAGCCACCTCTCCAGCTCCTGCTATCTTCTTATTTGGGGGTGGGACAATGAAAGGATGATCAGGTGCCTTTCTCATTGACTTGCCACATTATTATTATTTTTTTACATTTGTGTGTGTGCGCACGTGTGTGAGCTCGCACACACGTGCACATGTGTGGAGGTCAGAGGACAGCTTGTAGGAAGGAGTCAGTTCTCAGATCCTTCTACTGTGTAGGTCTCAGGGACTGAATCACGTAATAAGGCTTGGCAATGAGTGCCCTTTACCCACAGAGCCATCTCATTGGCTACCCCCCCCCTTTAAAAGATTTATTCCATCACTCACACACAATTTTTTTAACACGCATGCACGTTTTGCCCACACCTATGCCTGTGACCACCTGGTGCCCATGGAGGACAGAATAAGGCATTGGATTCCATGGAATTGGAGTTACAGACACACGTGAGCCACACGGGTGCTAGGAACCACATTCATGTCCTCTTGAAGTGAGCCAGTGTCCTAGCCACTTCATCATCTCTCCAGCCCTGTTTGTGTGTTCATTTACTTATTGAGAGAGTGTCTCACTATTTAGCTCTAATAGCCTAGAACACCCTTTGTAGACCAGGCTGGCCTTAACTCAAAGAGATCCTCCTGCCTCTGCTTCCTGAGTGCTGAGATGAAAGTTGTGTGCCACCATACCCAGCTCCCTTATTTTTTTTTAGCTCCCTTATTTTTTTAAAAAATATTTACCTATGTCTGTAGGTGACTCTGTGTGTGTGTGTGTGTGTGTGTGTGTGCATGTGTGTACACCTGTACTTGAGTGCAGAGGTCAGAGGTCAGAGGTCAGAGGAGGGTGTCAAGTGCACTCTATCACTCTCTGTCTATTCCTGTGAGGCAGAATCTCCCCCTGAACCTGCGCCTCAGGTGCTCAGTGACTTTCCTGTCTCCACCCTCTTGAGAGCTGCAGTTAGAGACACATATAAGACATTCTGCTTCCCATGTGGTGATGGGATTCGAACTCATGATTGTGCAGCAAGAGCTCTTAACCACGGAACCATCTCTCTAGCTTCATTCGCCTAGTTTTTTGAGGCAGAGTCTCACTTTCTTAGGCTAGCCTTGTTCTGATGAGCTCCACAACCCTCCTGACTCTCCCAGGCTCACCCCAGCCTCTTGCCTGGCTTCTTAGGTGGGTCCCGGAGACTCAAAGTCAGCTCTTTCATGCTCAACTGGCAGGCACCTTATTGAGACAAAGTCCCTAGATGTACCCCAGCCCCTTTTTGAGCCAGAGTCTCACTCGCACAAAGCCCAGGCTGGCCTCAAACTTGCCCTGTATGGGGAGTATGACCTTGAACCCATAACCTTCTTGCCTGCACCTTCTAGTAGGATGTTGCTGGCACATGACACAGTACATGAGGGCTTTAAGTTCAGGTCTTCTTGCTGTGGGAGAATTCAGTGGTAAAGGTCGGGGTGCGAGGGTGCGGGAGCAGGCAGATCCAAGGGTGGTCTTGAGGCTGCCTCATCAGTTTTGACCCTCTTTTCGGGAGGTACTACACTTCCCTTTATCACCAATGGGAAGTTCTTACGGAAGTTCCCCCTTAGTGCTCCCTGCTGCTGCAGCAGACTGGCAACCTCATATAACAAACAAGCAGTGCAATTCAAACGCCTCACAATTCTTCCCTTCAGGAGGAGCCACACCCTTCGTGCCTCCTGTAAGTCCCTCTGTAAATCTAGCCTTCCTGGTGGCCTCAGCAGTGAGCACAGACCAAGGCACTCGGGACTGGGATGGGGGATGGAGCTAAGTTGGAAGAGTGACTGCCTAGCAGGAAACTCTGGGTTTAGTCCCCAGTATTGTATAAAAGACCTGTAGTCCTAGCACTGACCAGGGAGGTAGAGGCAGAGGATAAGGAGTTCAAAGCCATTCTTGTCTACCTACTGAGTCTGAGGGCAGCCCGGTCCACAAGACCCTGTCTCTACAATTTAAAAAAAAAATCTAGGATTTTATCTTATTTTGGAAGCCACAGAGGCAGGGCCAGGGAATGTCTCACAGGGGACTCAGTGAGACCAGAGGTAGCGGCTGCCAGGGGCAGACAGTTGACCCTCAGACAAAAGCGGCTTGTCTGGAAGCTGGCGGGAGGGCGGGGCCAGCACCCAGCCCTGCCTATTTAGGGCAGAAAGACTGGCCTGGCTCTAGGCAGCAGCCACAGTCCTCCCCCACCCCCCAGCCCTTGTCTCCTCCAGGCCTGGCCTCTTCCCCTCCCAGAACAGAAAGAAACCCCCATGTGGCCCTGTCTGTGCAATGAAGGTCAACAAATGTCCCCCACTCTGGGTGCACTTGGATGCCCGTGGCCTAATCAATCAACCTTAACTTAAAAAGAAAAAGAAAAAAGAAAAGTTTGTGCATATACTATCAGGAGGCATCTGAGGAAAAAAATATACAAAAACCCCACAGGCTGCCATCAACTGCCTGTGTCATGTTCCAAGTGGACCAGACTGGTCTGCTGCTTGGCCCTCTGGTTACCATGGCCCTCTGGTTACCACTGCATTCGGTGTGCAACATGACCCTCGCCCCCTACACACACACACACACACACACACACACACACACACACACACACACACACTGCTTGGGCTTTTCTGATGTGATCTCCCATCCTCTGCCTTTTAAAAATAGTCCCTTTGCCATTCTGCACCCTGTCGTTCTCCCTTTTCTCATGCTTCCTCACGCACATGCACAAAAAGTGTCACTGGTTTATCATGTCTCCCAATAAGAAGTGATTTCTCACTAGGACAGAGGTTTTATGTTCACAGTGGCACTCTTCTCCCTTGGGCTTAGAACTTAGGAAACGTCTGATGAATGAATACTAGAATGTTCGTGGTGGAATACTACACAGTTGTTAAGAGGGATGAAGGCAGATTTTTCTGTGATACAGTACTGAGCAGAGAAAGGACATGCAGGGGAGGGAGGAAGCCAGAATCACAGTCACAGGGACACATTCTTTAAAATGTGCCATCCTGTAACTTCATCATGATGGGAGCAGAGCAGACTTCACTTAAGCGAAGACAACTACAACGCCATCATCTTTTTTGGGTTTGGAGACAGTTTCAGGTAGCCAAGGCTGACCTTGCACTCTCTATGTAGCCAAGGATGACTCACTTTCAATCTTCCTGCCTTCATCTCCAGAGGGCCCGAGTGCTCAGATGAGAGCACTCCTGAGTGCAGACCCAGTGGTGATGATCTAATGGGGGGGCCACCATTCTATATGCTGCACTGCCGACAGGAGTTGGCAATGGTCCTAAGTCCGGCCAAACATGGGGGCTCTTCAAAACCCAAAGTTGGCAAGTCCCAGCTTGTGAGCTTCTGGACATACCTAGATTTGAACCCCCAAATTTGCATTATCTAACCATTTCCATACCTGGTGTCACTTCTGGCTGGACCCCATTTCGAGGACCATGGGCAAAGTCTTGGGACCTCACCCAAGAAACTGGACTTTTATAAAACAGCAAAACCTTCGAGACAAGCCAGGGGTGGGGTTTGACATTCTTCAGTGCTCTGGGAAGCAGACAGGAGCAAAGTTCAAAGCCTGTCTAGGAATCAGAGAATCCCAGCCTCAAAAAGAGGGCTAGGGCCAGACAAGATACAGAAGCAGGTGGATCCCTTTGAGTTCCAGGCCAGCCAGGGGTTACACACTGAGATCTTGTCTCAAAAACTGAACCAAACCAAAACTAAACTGAAAACAACAAAGGAGGAGAGGTAGAGCCCCTGTGAGGGGCTAGAGGTGTGGCTCAGTGGTGGAGCCCCTGCCTAGAATCCCCCAGTGAGGGGGCTGGGGGTGTGGCTCAGTGGTAGAGCCCCTGCCTAGAATCCCCCAGTGAGGGGCTGGGGGCGTGACTCAGTGGTAGAGACCCTGCCTAGAATCCCTCAGTGAGGGGGCTGGGGGCGTGGCTCAGTGGTACAGCCCCTGCCTAGAATCCCCCAGTGAGGGGCTGGGGGCGTGGCTGAATAGTACAGCACTTGCCTATCCTGTTCCTTACCCTTAGTTCCATCCCCTGGATTGGTAAATAAAAAACCAAAGCTTTGCCCGGTATTCTCCATCTCTTTCCTGGCATGCAAACTGTTTTTGAGAGTAGATACATTAGAAAAAAATCAGAACAGACTCAAGCCAATTCAAAAGGTAGTGGCCTTCTCAGCATAGGGAATCAAATGGAAGATGAGGGGAACTGTGCGGGCCAATGAATATTTAAGGTGAGACTTGGCCCTCAGTGTCCAAGATCCAATCATCTCTTCCACTGCCCAGCTGTAAGACCTTAGGTAGGTGTCTTGACCTCTCTGGGCTTTACTTTCCTTATCTGCAATGTGGCATCACATGACTTGGTCTTTAATAGCTCGAAGGAAAAGCTAAAAGGAATTGAAAAATCAGTTGTCTTTTTCAGCACTTCATCAAGGCCAGTTTACATTATTACAAGACAGTATCTTACAAGGAATAATTTCTAACACTGCTTGCATAATTAAAATTATATGTAAAATGATGGACTTTTGGGGGAGTGATGGATTCCATAACTGTCATCTCAGTTTTTCCACCAGGGGGAGGAGTCAAGAGTTGGGGAACAGACAGCCTGAGTTCATCTCTAAATGACCTGTTGTCCCCAGAGACTTCTTTGCCCAAATGTCCCCATATCTTTTTTCCTCTCTTTACATTCCGGTGCCCTTTCATCTATGTTAAGAAGTCCTGGGCTGGTGAGATGGCTCAGTGGGTAAGAGTACCCGACTGCTCTTCCAAAGATCCAGTGTTCAAGTCCCAGCAACCACATGGTGGCTCACAACCATCCGTAACAAGATCTGATGCCCTCTTCTGGTGTGTCTGAAGACAGCTACAGTGTACTTACATATAATAAATAAATAAATCTTAAAAAAAAAAAAAGTCCTTCTGCAAGTCTAACCCAAGTCCTTCTTGCTGGAAGGGATATTTTTCCTTCCTAGGAGCAACAGGACCCCTCTATACACAATATCCACTCCCCTCTCTCTGCAATACTTCCACTCTGAATGTGACATGCCCACATCATGTCTCACAGAGTCACCAAGTCTAACTTCGGGGTTTTCTGTTTTGTTTCATAGGGGGTGTTTCTGAGTGATGGATGGAGATGTAGGTTGTCTTATAAGACAGGGGGTTTCTGGAATCAGGAGTGACCCCACTTCCTCTTCTGAAAGACCCAGGAGCCCTCAACACCTGAGGTGTTTATATTTAGCGCTTTTCTACTCCTCCATCAGGCAGGCTCCTGTCCCAGCCTTCCACCTCCTCCTCTTTGAGGCCTGGCTGAGAGCCTCTACTGCCTACATTGGGGAAGGGGTGGAGTGTGAGGTACAGGTCTGCTCTCCCATCACCACTTCATGCTAACCAGGAGGACTCAGCACTGAGAAGAGGGGCAGAGAGTGAGGAGGGAGAGAGGCCAGACCACTACTGGTCTGCAGTGGTGCCTTCTCCCACCCTCTTAGTGGACTGGATGGAGGGGTCTGGCAAAGCGCAGGCAGCGGAGGGCAGGGGTAGCGGCTGAACACCTCCCCTCCTCGGTAACTTTTGGAGGGGGCGGGGCCTCCCACAGCTGTTTCTGCTTGGAGAAGAATGTGTAAGGTCTCACTCCCTGCACCGTCAGGCCGGTTGGGGGTGGGGCTGGGCGTCTGGCCTCAGCCCCTTTCCCCATTTCCCATCTGGGGAGGGGGCAGCCGAGGTCAGCAACAGCCAGATCCCCGTCTCCACCCCCACAGCCTCGGCTCAGGTTTCCCTAAACGGGAAGCTCTGACCACACACATGTACACACATAGAGGCTTAGGTACCGGGATGGGATGGGCCAGGGGAGTGGGCTGGGGGAAGGGAAGAGAGATGGAGACAGACATTAGGCAGAAAAACATTGAGGCCTAGAGACAGACCACGACCCCATTTCTAATCTCCTCTGTTTTTGGAAGCTTTACAGGTCTTGGAAGACCATAGAGACAGAGACTGTGTTAAGGAAATGAAACAGAGATGCTGGGGTATGGAAAGGTTGGAGCAACAACCGGAAAGGGTCTCCAGACTCAAGGAGTGATGTAGGGAGGGAGAAAGAGCTGGAGCCTTTTCAATTTGAAAGTCATCATTAGAGTTCCTCGGCGAATCATACTCTCTCTCCCCTCACTCCCTAGCTATCTTCACCTGGCCTCCCCGTGTTACTGAGCCATGGGACCAAGTAGAAGAAAGAAGTGTCATTGGGTTGATCAAAATGCCCCCGGGGGTCCTCAGGGACTGTTCGGGGGTTTCTCAGCAGCCGGTCTCTCTCTCCAGAGGCCTGAAGATTCCCCTTCCCCCACCCCGCCCCCTCCAGGGATCTCCAAGCACCCCGAGACTTAAGGAAAGATGAAGATGGATTCCGGGTAGCGGGGCCCAGAGGGAGGTTATGTTTGAATGCCGGCTGTGTGACCTTGGGTGAGTCTCTTCCTGTCTCTAAGCCTCAGTTTTTTTCTCTGTAAAATGGGGACTTTCAAACCCTCATGAAATAGGAAATCTGTAAGAAGACGAATGTTTGGTTTAACACACACTAGGCATCCAGGACGGTTAACAGGGTCCATGCTGAGTCCAACGGAGGCCGTGCATCCTCCCTATCAGCTCTATTTGGGGGTAGGAAAAGCCAGGTCTCCAGTCTTATCTCTTTCCCCCTGCCTGCTCCCCTACCCTAGGACCGGTGTGCTGAGCATACACTACCAAGACAGACAGACGGACACAGGAGCAGGGAGGTGGGGGAACGAATGGGGGAGGGAGGAATGCATGGATGGACGCACGGACAGGCGACCCCTCACCAGCTGCTCCTCCAGGGCTGCTGCGGCCCTGCGCGCCGCTGCCGCATCCTCGTCCTCCTCGGCGTCCTCCTCGTCCTCAGCCTCGGCGCCCCCCATCCCGGGCTGGGCCAGCCGCAGCGCCTGCTGCACGCGGTACTCCTGCCTCTCTCGGAGCCAATGCAACTCGCAGAGCCCGGCCAGGCTGCCTTCCAACCATCCCCGCAGCCGACCCCGCTCCGGGCTCACCGGGAACGAGAAGGCCCGGATCATGGCTGCGGCCCCCCGCCCCAGCCCGGCCGGGCCCCACGGCCGCCCCTCTCGCCGGTCCCACCTCCCCGCCCCAGCAGCCCGCCCGCCCGCTGGCCGGGCTGTCACCGTCTCATCTGCATAGGCGCCCGCCCATTGGGCCGCCCACCCGCGCCTCATCTACATGACCACGCCCCTGAAGGCACGACAACGACCTACTATTGGTTGTTGCCTTCCGTGACGCAGGGCTCCGCCCCGCCCCATTTTTCCTTAACAACGCATGCCCAGGACTACCTACGGGGGTATCAGACTCGCCACGCCCCTTTGTGCGGCGATCCTGGGGCTGTGGCCACGCCTTCTTTATAATCACAATGAAGCAAGCCCGCCCTTGCTCCAATTTCATTGGTGCCAGTCGCTTGGTTCTGGAGCTGGTTCCGCCCCCTTGCGGGCGAGCGCTGGCTGCCATTGGGCTCTCCAGGTCCAGGGAAGGGTGGTCTATAAATAGAGACTGGATCCACGTGACAGCTCCGCAGCTGCTCTTGCCGCCCCTCCCAAACTTTCAGCTTCTGAGTCTGCGCAGAAGGATCATCAGTGATGATTGAATCCGGATCACGCCTCCTCTTCCAGGCAGCTTTCCCAGACCCTCAGAAGTAAAGCGGATTGAACATCTTACGGTTTGATTATGCTTTTAAGCAGGACCTGTTCAAACCGGCTCTGTAATTCCATCATAGGGGAGGCTGAACCAGGAGGAGAATTGAGAGTTCAAGGCCAGCCTAAACTACATAGTGAATTTCAAGCTAGTTTGGATTACACAGCGAGTTTCTGTCTCATCAAAACAGCACATTTACGGAATTACAAGACCCTGGGTGAAATATTCTATGCTTTGACCAGAAGAGAATCTGAGGTCTTTTTTGTCTTCCAGGTGCGGTGGAGCTGAGTTCCACCAGTCTGAGCTCGCAGGGGCCTTTGTTCACGGTTCTAAGAGGCTTTGTTCTCAGTCTTCTGAGATGCTCTGTTCTCAACGTTCTGAAGTTCTAAATCTGAGCCTGCCTGCTTTCGAAGGCTGCATTCTGCCTCTTCTCACTGGGCAAGCCGGGCTAGCGCCCCCTCACGCGGCCAGCATGTGTCACTACACCCGGTGTGTCGGCAACGTTTGTGAAATAGCCCATTTCTCAGACGGACCTTTGACTCCTTAAAAGCTCAGATCTGGAAGGGAGGATGGGGCCGTAGAATCGCGGTGAGTTCGAGGCCAATCTGGGCTAACTATGACAGCCTGTCATTGAAAGAAAAATATAGTGTGAAACTGTCTTTTATAATGTTTTATGATCATCTGGCAATAACCAACTTTGATGTGGTGAGTCTATGCCACTTTAAGGCAGAGTAACACTAGGAAACGTATTTGGTCTCTCTGTGCTCTTCATCTACATCTAAAAAAAAGTTATTCTGAACGTTTAACAGCATAATTATGTTTTGTTTTGCTTTTTGAGGGTTTCACTAAGTAACCCTGGCTGAACTGTAACTATGTAGACCAGACTGGCTTGTTACTTTCAGACCACCTCTGGGTTGTATCTGACTCCCCCTACTCCAGTGCTCGTATTAAAGGAGTGGGTCACCACGTATAACCCTGTTATTTTTTATTATTTTTTTTTTGGAGTAACAGCTTCTACCACTCATAAAGAACTGAGTCTTGGGCATGGTGAGTCATATCTGTAATCCCAGCACTGGAGAAATGGCTCCGTGATTTAAGAGTGCTGTTGCTCTTCCAGAAGACCTGGGTTCGGTTTCTGGCACACAGAGAGAAAAAGAGGCTCACAGTCCTCTTTAACTCCAGCATCAGAGGATCCACTGTCCTCTTCTGGTCTCCTCAGGCAACTGCACTCTGTGCGTGAGTGCACACATACACCACACACTGAAATATTTAGTCTTGCTGGGCAGTGGTGGCGCACACCTTTACTCTCACAGCACTTGGGAGGCAGAAGTAGGCAGATTTCTGAGTTTGAAGCCAGCCTGGTCTACAGAGTGAGTTTCAGGACAGCCAGGGCTACACAGAGAAACCCTGTCTCAAAAATTTTTTTAAAATTTTTTTTTCATGGTGCCAAGAGTGGTGGCTCAGGTCTGCCACTCTCGTGCTCTAAGTGATTAGGCAGGAAGATCTGCAGGTCCAGACTAGCCTGGGCTACATGGCAAGACCAAACAAAAGACTGGAGATGAGGCGCAATAGTTGAGGCTTTGTCTAGAATCCTACTAGTTTCAGCCCCCAGTACATGAACAGTCATGGCAAATGAAGCCTCAGTTTACTCTCAGCTGTTGGAGGGTTGAGGGCTAAAAGTTGCGGTGACCAAGCAACTGGAGAACTGGGCAGGGATCCAGAGTTAGAAAGGACAGCATGATGGCAGGAACCCTCAGGAGACAAATGTAGGTGGGTAGTGAGTGCTAGGCTAGCCTGGTCTAGTGAGCTCCAGGACAGCCAGAGCTAGGTAGAGAGACTTGGTCTCTAAACAAATTAAAATAAAAAAAAAAATCCTTTCCCCACAGCCTCAGGGCCAAGAAGGAAAAGCTGGAAGCTTCGATGCTCTGATCCCCTAGCCACACCTGCCCATGCTCTCAGACTGCCCCAGGCTGCCCTATTTCCATCCCTTCCCTGCCTACTCAGGACTGTCTCCAGGACTCATCTGTATGTCCATGCAATGGTAGCAGGGCCCGAGGTGTCATGGTCACCACCGCATACCCCGAATCACTGAGCACACTGATAGAAATGGGCAGGGGTGAAGGAGCACCCAGTGTGTCAAGAAGTCATTGCAACAGAAAACACTCAGGTTGGGAAGGCAGCTCAACAGGCCCAGTGCTCGCCGTGAAAACATGAGTGAACTCAAGAGTCCCGGGCTCCATGCAACAGGCCAAATGCAATGGTTCCACGATTGTCTTTTTAGTGCTGGGGAATGGACGCAGGAGGAGCTTGATGTCCAGCCGGTTAGTGAGCTTGAGGGTCACCAAGAGACCCTGTTTCAAAAACGAAGTGGACAGATAGGCCGGCAAGATGGCTTTCAGTGGGAAGGCGATCATGCTGCTGATGCCAAGGACCTGAGTTCTGTTCCTGGTGCCCATGTCCACATGGCGGACAGAGATAACTGACCTCTGCAGGCATGACACCGAACACACCCTGCCCCAAAATTAAATACAATAAAGCAAGGTAGAGGGTAACAGAGGAACAATCATGATAGAGACATTTTCATTTTCTTCCAAGAGAGGGTTTTTTTCTGTGTAGCCCTGGCTGTCCTGGAACTCACTCTGTAGACCAGGCTGGCCTCGAACTCCCGAGATCCACCTGCCTCTGCCTCCTGAGTGCTGGGATTAAAGGTGTGTGCCACCACTGTCTGGCATGATATAGACTTTTTGTCTCCATGAGTGCACTCGCAGGCTGTACTAGGTGGCTCTCAGTGGTACAGGCCTTGCCTGGAATTTGTAAGGGCTCAGGCCTCATCCCCAGAACCGCAAATGGAAGGACGAAAAGGAGGAAGGGGAGTCTTTGACATCATCATGGTACAAAGACGAACTTGCTGCACAAACACAGGACTGGTACTTGGATCCCCACGTAATCGATGTGCACAGAAGCCTGCCCGTAACTTCAGCACCTTGGAAAGCAAAGACAGAGGATCCCTGGAGCAAGCTGGCTAGATAGGCCCTGGACGTCCTGCCTATGCCTCTGGGCTAGAGAGATGATTCATCGGGCAAAGGCATGTGCCACCAAGCACGCTGTGGAGCTCAGACGACTACCTTTGGGAGCCAGTTTTCTCCTTTCAGTGTGGGTTCTGGGGATAGAACTCAGGTTGTCAGGCTTGGTGGTAGGACCTTTCATTTTTGAGCTGTCTCTCCTTTCAGTATTGTGTTGAAAGGAGGGTGGTGGTGCACACCTTTAGTCCCAGCACTTGGAAGGCAGAGGCAGGCAGATCTCTGAACTGGAGACCAGCCTGGTCTACAGAGTGAGTTCCATCTAGGACCCTGAAAAACAGAGGTGGGGGGGGAGGGAGGACAAAAGCATGGCAGATATATCCCAGACTGGTCTTAAAATATAATTTAAAAATAATACATATAGTTAAAGATGGCATTGAATTTTTTTTTATTTTGCCTGTGTGTGTGTGTGTGTGTGTGTGTGTGTGTGTGTGTGTGTAGGAGTAGGGGGTGGCTGGCATGTGTGTGCTATACTGATCTGGAGGTCAGAGGACAACTTCCTGGAGTCCGTTCTCATCCCCGAGGTGTCTGGGTTGGGGCTTGAACTTGGCTCAGACTTCCTCTGCAAGCACAGAGCCGTCTCATCTGCCCGTGAATCTCAGTCTTCTAATCCTTCTCAGTCTTCTGCTTCTACAACTGCAGTGTTCTATGACTGCAGGTGTGCGACACCCCCAACTTGCTCTTCTTTTCATAGTATGAGATGTTGGGTCAGTGACCCTGGCATACTAGACAAATATCCCAGTAGCCAACCCCAGCTCCTCACTGGTGGGCTGTAGGTAAGGGCCATCCACTGCCCCTTAAATGCATTTAGGACTTAAGATTCTCCATCCTGAGAACTGTACCCACTCATCTGTCATGGTGCTTCTTCATTCCTCCTTCCTCCTTCCCCTCCCTTTCTCTTCTCCCTCCCCTCCCCTTTCCTTCCTTTCCCCTTCTCCCCCTCCCCCTCATCCTCCAGCACTCCAGTGATCCGGGCTGGGATTAAAGCTGTGCACTCTAGACTACAGGCACTTTATCCCTTTCTTATATTCTCCAGGAAATCCTCCATAAACTCTTCCCCTCCCACCCTCGCACCCTCCCCCATCTTCCCTGCCTTCTGCAGCCCCTACTTTGTTTTTGAGACGGTCTTAACAGCCCAGACTGGCCTGGAACTCACCACGTACCTAAGTACCTTGAACACCTGGCTCTTCTGTCTCCACCTCCCAAGCGCTGGAATTTCCCAGCACAGAAAAAGACCTGTCTTTTTTTTTTTTTTTGTAGCATCCTTGGCTGGCCTTGAACTTAAAGAGACCCTCCTTCCTCAGCCTCTCCAAGTGCTGGGATTATATTATCACCATGGCCAGTGGGTGCTTCATTTGTTATAAAAAGAAAAAATACATTTTATTGCCTGTGTTTATGTGGGCACTTATGGTGGTCAGGGGACAAACGGAAGGAGTCAATTCTCCAAACCGGTTCATCCCAGGAATCAAACTCAAGTTGTTAGGCTTGGTGGCAAGCGCCTTTACCCCCAGAGTCAACTCTCCAGCCTTATCGCTCCAAGGTTGAGGCATCAGGGACTAAGATCATGGCCCTGGGAAGAGTCTATTTCCCTGGCCCCTCCAGTCTGCGCAGGAAGCTGCTTCCTCTACAAGAGTTCATTTCTGGGATGATGTGCAGGACTCCAAAGAAAGCAAGCTGCCCAGGGGGAACACTGGCCTCAGAGGATGCTGATGCGCTCAGCCAGCCCCTGCATCTCGTGGTCCTGCGGCAGACAGGCGCCACCCAGGTCCCCTTCTGCAGGAGTCCCATGGCGCTCTGCCACAAACTGATCCCAGCGTGCGTCGTCGCTCTCGTGCGTGATATATCGCTCGCCCATCTTTCCCTCTAGCTCTCGGAGGTCAAGCCACGTCTGGTACTCCTGAGCCGGGAAAAACTGGGTTAGCTTTGGGACCACAAGCTGGGCAGAATACAGCAATCTCAGCAACAGCCTGGATTCTGCTGGGACCAATGATGGCAAAGCACCACAGCCCACAACCTGCTCAGCCAATAGCGGTGTAGCCCCATCCCCAACCACAGCACAGCAACAAGCGAGTCATAACGTTCCCACTCACCCAGCCAATTAGAGACCTAGCTCTGCCGCCTCCTCTAGGCCCCCTCCCTACGTCACCTGTAACCATGGGTGGCTGAGAGACTTGTCCACGCTGTAGCGCTTGCGCATCTTCACCTGCAACAGGTTGTTGATGAGGTCGATGGCTGTGGGGGAAGGAGACAGATGAAGCTCTGAAGGATAGGCGGTCTCTTCCAGAAGGTCATCCCATCCTGACTGCCACAAAGGCAAACCTCTAGCACTGGCCCAGGGTACCAAACTCTACGCTTGCTTTTCTCATTAAATTGCAAATCTTGCTACTCATGGTGGCAGCACTGGTAATTCCAGTACTTGGGAGGTGGAAGCTGGAAGATCAGGAGTTCAAAGCCAGCCTAGACTACGCCTGGCAATTACTGGGATTTTTAAGTATGTGGTGGTATGATCAGCTCTAATTTTTAAAAATATTATTTAATTTTGGATTGATTGTGGTAGAAGAAGCCTATATTTAATCCCAGCACTCAAGAAGCATATGGGTTTCTGAAAGTTCAAGGACAGTCAAGGTTACATAATAAGACACTGTATCAAAAAAAAACAAATAAAATATTTTTATTTGTGTGTGTGCGCGCCCACGCGTGGGCACGTGCATGCATGTGAATGAAGGTATCTTCTTAGGCTAGAAGCAAGTATTGGAATCCCTGGTGCTAAAGTTACAGATGCTAATGAGCTCCCAGACACACATGCTGGGAACCTATCCCTGGCCCTCGGAAAGAGCTGCAAGCAGTCTTAGCACCTGAGACATCTGTCCAGCCCTTCTACCTCCAGTTTTGAACAGTATACCTTTTGGGGTGAAAACACATTTATTTCAAATGGAATATGACATTACTCTGACCAGTAGGGCGCTAACAGTGATGTGCAGTATTGACAAAAGGCCACACTCTGAAGCCACTGCTGCCTGCAGGAGACCCAGAGAAGGAAGCCCGGCCTTTGTGAAAGGATGGTTACTTAGCACCAGGTGTTCAAGCCAAAGCCCCACTGAGGCTTTGTCAATGGCAGCACATGTTGAGGGACAAAGCGTCACTATGTGGGCCTGTGCTAGCCTAGGGGCAAGGTCTGCAGGGATTCCATGGATACCAAACTCCATAGATGCAAGTCCTGTATAGAAGACAGCAGAGTGTTTGCATATGGCCGCACATAGTCTCCCTGCTTGTTCTGAACCATTTCTAGATAGTTTATTATTTATTTATTTATTTATTTATTTATTTAGTTAGTTAGTTAGTTAGTTAGTTAGTTTTTCGAGACAGGGTTTCTCTGTGTAGCCCTGGCTGTCCTGGAACTCACTCTGTAGACCAGGCTGGCCTCAAACTCAGAAGTCCCACCTGCCTTTGCCTCTCAAGTGCTGGGATCAAAGGTGTGCGCCACCACTGTCCGGCTCTAGATAATTTATAATGGTGTTCTTGTTACATGGCTGTAGAGGGAACCTAGTACCCTGGTTCTGTACTCTCCAAGAGTCTCAAGCCACCATGACACCAAGACTACTACCATTGGCCAGGCCTCAGCTTCTCAGGATAGTTTTCTAGACATGTGCTCCAACACTGAGCCACCTTCCCCAACCCCTCACTGGAAGATCCTAAGACAAGAAGCTCTACCACTGAGCTACACCCCCAGCCCCTCACTGTGGGGTTCTAGACAGAGGCTCTTGCACTGAGCCATGCCTGCAGCCCCTTCTTGGAAACTCATGACAGAGGCTCTACCACTGCCCTGTACTCCCAAAATAGACTTCCTATACTAACACAGTGGAAATGTTAGTGAAAAGCTGTTACATTGTATTCAGGAACCAATGGAGACCAAAGCCTTACCAGGCTCTGCTTGTATCAGCCTGTAATCCCAGCGTTTGGGAAGTGAAGGCAGGAGATCAGAAGTACAAGTGTATCCTCAGCTACACAGTCCAAAGCCAAGCAAACAAAACAAATCAAACAAGACCGCCCCAGCTCAGCCTCTCACAGCTCTACCCCACACCCCAGTCTACCAGGACAAGTCACCAGGTGACATTCTTGTCTTAAGACCCAGGGTCACTGTTGAGCCTCTGATGAAAATATCAAACTGTCCGCCCAGCCCTGACTCTGTTTTCCTCCCATCTCCATCAGGTCCTGGATCCCCAGAAAGCACCTCTCTTCTGGACCACCCCATAGTTACACCCCTAGACTGAACTGCCTTCTCTCTGGACACATTTCCAAAGCTGCAGGCTCACCTCTGCTCCGTTCACAGAGTTGGGCTCCAGTTCCCTTCTAGAGAGGCTCTACCCCCATGCAAGCCACTCTGGCTTCCTCTGGTCCCATTCCTCTCTGGTCCTACACAAACAAGTTGCATCCCATCTCCAAGGCCCCATGCGCCTGTCTCAGGAATTCCAAACTACACACCGTGATTAAAACTTGAGTCTCAGCTAGGTCTGGTGGCTCCCAGGCCTGCCATCCCAGCTACTGTCCAATACCTAACTGAACAACAAGATGAGTTCAAAGCCAGCCTGGGCAATCTAGTGAGACCCTGCCTCAAACTACAACACAACAACGGGGCTGGGGATACAGCTTAGTCAAAGAGAACTTCATCATGCATGAGACCCTAGGCTCAAGCCTTACTGTTGCAAAAGAAAAACAATACCAAGGACCAGACTTGGGGCTGGAGAGATGGCTCAGCAGGTTAAGAGCACTGACTGCTCTTCCAGAGGTCCTGAGTTCAATTCCCAGCAACCACATGGTGGCTCACAACAATCTGTAATGGGCTCTGTCATGCTCTTCTGGTGTGTCTGAAGACAGCTACAGTGTACTTATAAATACCACTTTCTGCTCTTGCTGAGGATATGGGTTCAAGTCCCAGCACACACATGGTGGCTCACAACCATAACTAGTAAAAACCAGTTGTAAGGGATCTAATGCCCTTTTCTGACCTCCTCTGTCACCAGGCACACATGTATACAGGCAGGCAAAACACTGACACACATAAAATAAATTAAAGAAAGGAAGGAAGGAAGGAAGGAAGGAAGGAAGGAAGGAAGGAAGGAAGGAAGGAAGGAAGGAAGACAGATAGACAGACGGAGCAGCTGACCTGGAACTGGAGAGATGGCTCAGTGGTTAAGAGCACTGGCTGCTCTTCCAAAGGATTTGGGTTAAGTTCCCAGCACCTACACGGAGGCTCACAACTGCCTGTAATTTTAGTTCCAGGAGATCGGACACTTTTCTGGCCTTCAGGAGCACATGGTGCACATACATACATGCAGACAAAATACCCATACACACGAAATAAAGTAAGCACAAAACAAAATTAAAAAGAAAAAGAAAGAGTCTACCCTGGTTCTGTACGTGTCCTAGAGCATTCAGCCACCATGACACCCCTGGGTACCAGGGTCTACCTACAAGACCCTGTAGGGTTAACCTTCGGAGGTCTACCCACTCCCACAGCCCAGCCTCTTTGACTGCCCTTCTCTTTCAGCCCCACCCACTTTGACCCGGGTCCACACCCACCCTTCATAGTCCCGCCCACCCAGGCCCAGCTTTGCCCAATCCCTTACAGCCTCACCTACTAGGTGTGGCCTTGCCATGCTCTACTCTCATGCCCACTGTTCTGTCCCCACACTTACTAATCCATGAATCTGCGGCCTGGCTTCTTCCCCACCCTCTTGCCTCCTGGTCTGTCCACAGTAGCTCACCTCCAGATGAGATGTGGCTCCAGGGGCTGGCCGGGTACATAAAGGCCGCGTTCTGTATCTGGTCATTGATGTCCTCGTCCTCATTGAAGGGGAACGTGCCACTAAGGCTCACGTACATGATCACACCCACGGACCACATGTCCAGCGAGCGGTTGTAACCCTGGTTGAGCAGTACCTCGGGTGCCAGGTAGGCAGGCGTGCCCACCACTGAGCGCCGGAAGGACTTCTCGCCGATGATGCGAGCGAAGCCAAAGTCACAGAGCTTCACCTGCAACGGTGACACGGGAAGGTTGTGCGGGATGATGGCGCCACCTTCCCCTGCTCGCCACTGTGTGTCCACACCAACACCACCTCAGTATTCCAAACAATACTTGAATGATGGTTCAAATCCAGGATTTGTCACTCACTAGCGGTGTAGTCTCGGGTGAGTGGCTTCCCCTCTCTGTACCTCAGTTTCCCCATCTCTAACACCTGTCTCAAAGGGCTGTGATGAGGATGATATGAATTAATCCGCATGTAGTTCCTGGACTGGGCCCGGTATGAAGACGTCTCTATTAAATGCTCTCTAAAGCCAACTGTCTGCCTCCTGGGTTGGGTTACAGTCTGCACCTCACCCTTTGTTAATGGTCCCTACAGGGCAGGAGGATTATGGACTGGAAGGGGAACATAGTCAACATTCTAGAAGTCTGCCCAGTCAGAATGGGCCCAAGATTTTCAACAAGGACCTTGATTCCACCACACTGGGGATGGGTTAACGTCTAAGACTTTCTGGGGATTAAAGAGGACCAGGTATGCAGGGCTGGTGCAGGTATTTGATCTCAGTACTGGGGAGGCTGAGCTAGGATCACAAATACGAGGCTAGCCCAGACAATAGACAGTTCAAGGTTAGCCTGAGTGACTCTATCCATCTATCTATCTATCTATCTATCTATCTATCTATCTATCTATCTATCTATCTATCTATCTATCTGTTAGTTAGCTTTATTTTCTTTTGTTTTTGATACAGGGTTTCTCTGTGTAGCCCTGGTTGTCTTAGAACTCTCTCTGTAGACTGGGCTGGCCTCAAACTCACAGAGATTCGCCTGCCTCTGCCTCCCGAGTGCTGGGATTAAATGCATGTGCTTGGCAGATTTATTTAGTTTTTAATGCAGAACAAATACAGATTAAGAAAAGTAAAGAAAACTTGAGCATGAGATAGGTTCCAACAAAGAACTATTGCGACTTTGCCACAAATAAGAATTAAAAGCTTAATGGTAGAGTACGTGTGTAGAATCCCCCAGTGAGGGGCTGGGGGCGTGGCTCAGTAGTAGAGCCCTGCCTAGAATCCCCCAGTGAGGGGCTGGGGTATGGCTCAGTGATAGAGCCCCTGCCTAGAACCCCCCAGTGAGGGGCTGTGGTGTGGCTCAATGGTAGAGCCCCTGCCTAGAATCCCCCAGTGAGGGGCTGGGGGCGTGGCTCAATGGTAGAGCCCCTGCCTAGAATCCCCCAGTGAGGGGCTGGGGGCGTGGCTCAGTGGTAAAGTACATAAGCAGGGCCCTAGGTTCCATCCCTGGAAGGTGAGACAAACCAATGAGATGTGAGAGAAGTGATGTGGACCACTATCCCTACTACCTCAGCGAAGGAAAGGGATGCATATATTTCTTGTACCTCTTGTCTTTTTTCCTTTGTTTAGCTAGACTATGGACCACTAAAGCCAGTGACACAACAAAACTATCTTAAATGTAACAGCAGGGAAGAGGGTGCCCAGTATGTAGTAACTTTGTAGCCCCAGAATGTGTCTGGGTGAGAGATCAAGCCCTTGTCTTATGAAGCTGGGTCACCAAGGGTGTGAAGCTCACCTGCATCTAGACCATTAGTCACTCTCCACCCCCCTTCTGTTGGGACTTGTCCTTGTCTAGGAGGGGACATAACGAACCTGAGGAAACGGATCGGCTGATGCCAGTAACACATTCTCTGGTTTCAAGTCACAGTGGACGATGTTCTTGAAGTGCAGGTGTCTCAGCGCCACCAGGATCTGAGCAGAGGAGGCAGGGCCAAGTGAGAAAGGAAGGGGAGGATCAAGCTGATGTTCACGCCTCCAAGGCCCACCCAGGCCTTTCTCTGCATCCCTAAGGATGTTACCTAAGTGAGGCAGTCGTTAAGGAAGGGATCCCAAAGCAGAGCCACTTACTCTCAAGAGCTCGATATAGAACTCTAGAAAGACTGGGCTACAGTGGGGAGGGTGGGAAGACGGAGCGTGGAACCCTAATGAGCTATTAAAACAGCAGGGACTCCCAAGACACTTCCTTCATGTGGTACAATTAAAAACCATTTTTAGGTCTGATGTGATAGCACACGCCTTTAATCCCAGCACTTGAAAGGCAGAGGCAGGGGGACCTCGGTGGGTTTTTGTTTTCTGTTTTGTTTAGTTTTGTTTGAGACAGGGTTTCTCTGTGTAGCCCTGGCTGTCCTGGAGCTCACTCTGTAGACCAGGCTGGCCTCGAACTCAGAGATCTGCCTGCCTCTGCCTCCCGGGTGCTGGGATTAAAGGCGTGCACCAATCACCATTTCATTGATTCTGAGGCTAGTCTGTTCTACAGAGGAGTTCCATGAGTTCAGTGAATCTGAGGTTAGTCTGGTCTACAAAGCGAGTTCCATGACAGGCAGAGCTACATTTTAAGACCCCCACATCTCAAAATCAAAACAAAGCAATAACCAATAACAGCAAAATTTGTTTTGTTGGCAAGATGGCAGAACAGGTGGAGGAGTTGGCTGTCCTGGAACTCGCTCTATCATCTAGGCTGGCCTCAAACTTAAAGATCTGTCTGCCATTACCTCCCAAGTGCTGGGATCAAAGACATGTACCACCAACACCCAAGAGAGACAGTGTACACTGTCTTAGAAACCAAATAAATAAATCTTAAAATAGAAGACGATACCATCAATAAACAATGTAAGCAAGACATGGGCAATGCATCAAATGTATCCAGCTCTGTCTGGAGCAGCTGTGACCCTTTAATACAGTTCCTCGTGTTGTGGTGACTGCCCCCCCACCATAATATTATTTTTGTTCCTACTTCACAACTGTAATTATGCTACTGTATATCTGATATGCAGGATATCTGTTCATCTGTTATGTGACCCCTGGGAAAGGGTTGTCGGACCCTGGAAGGGGTTGCAATGCACAGGTTAAGAACCGCTGGTCGAGCTGGAGAGATGGCTCAGTGGTTAAGAGCACCGACTGCTCTTCCAAAGGAAGAGCTCAAATCCCAGCAACCACATGGTGGCTCACAACCATCCATAACAAGATCTGATGCCCTTGTGGAGTGTCTGAAGATAGTTACTTACATATAATAAATAAATCTTTTAAAAAAGAGCTGCTGGTCGAGAGGTCACACAGCAGCTACTCGCTCAAGCAGAAAACCTGACTCCATATTTACTAAAGTGGGTTTAGGCAAATTGTTGCATCTTTAAGTCTCAGTTTGTTAATCTGTAAAATGGGAGCGATAATGGTTCTATGATATTTATTTAGCTACCTATTTACATAAGGTTTCAAATTCAAAGACTGGGCTGACTTTGTGGTGCTCAAAATGACCTTGAACTCCTGGTTCCCTTGCCTCCACTTCCCCAGTACTGGCAGGCATGTGCCACGATTCCTGGTTTTTGTCGTGCCAGGGACTGAACCCAGGGCTTCGTGCATGTTAGGCAACCAACTGAGCTATATCCCAAGACCCTCCCTTGGTTTTATAAGACAGGGTTTTACCCTAGCTCATGCTATCTAGAAACTGTTTTAATTTTGTACATTTTTATTTCATCTTGTTTTTTTTTTTTTTTTTTGAGACTGTGTCTCTCTATGTAGTCCTGGTTGACCAGGAACTCACTATGTAGACCAGACTGGCCTCAAATTCACTGGGACCCATCTGCCTTTCTCCTGAGTTCTGGGGTCAAAAGCATATACTATAGCGCCATGCCTGCTTTCTGTTGTTTAATTTTTAAGATAGGGTCTTATGTATCCCAGGCTAGACCTAAAGTCATTATGAAGCTGAACTAGCCTTGAACCGACCCCTGTACATCTTCCTCCTGGGTGCTAGGGTTACACACCTGTGTCACCATGGCCTTTTGAGCACAGGACTTAATGGTACCTACCTGGAAGGGTAGTTGGTGAGGTCTAAAGTTCCTGAGGCAAAGAACTGGGTCCAGTACTTAGAGGTGGAGCAGGCAAGAGCCCAGAGGACAGAAAAAAATCTGTAGAGAGAGAAAAGAGAGGAGAGAGGAGAGAGGAGAGAGAGAAAGAGAGAGAGAGAGAGAGAGAGAGAGAGAGAGAGAGAGAGAGAGAGAGAGAGAGACCGGATGAAATGGAAGACCAGAGAAAGAAACTACTTTGGTTGCTAAAAGTACTCAGCTCCCTCTTCCATGCAGTCAGGATGTAGCTACCTCAGGGGACCTCTGTCCCATCTCCCAGCATGCTCGGCAAATCCAGGCATATTTGGATTGGGGATTGGAAGGGGTCAGAGCAGCTGCAGCAAAGTACAGCAGGCATGCCTTGCAGAAACACCCCAGAGTGAGCAGAGTCCCGGGTGTGTGTAGGGTGTGTGTGTGGGTGTGTGTGTGTGGGGGGGGGAAGGGACGGGAAGCCTTTCCAGGGAGGACTGAAACTCAGACCACACCAGGGAATGTCCAACACCGCAGAGGTTAAAATTCTACAGAGAATGAAAGCTGGGGTGGAGTGATGGCCTAGCTAGCATGCACAGAAATGTTCCATCTTAGCACTGGGGAAGTAGCGGGAGGTAGATCAGGGCATTCTAGTCCTCTTGACTAAATGGCAAGTTCAAGGCCAGCCTAGGCTATAGAAGACCAGGTCTCAAACAACAACAACAAAGATAAGAAGAACAAAAGAAAGTAAGGAAGGCAAGCTGAAAACAAATATTGGAATAAAAAAGGATGGAAGAAGCCTGCAGAGATGGCTCAGCGGGTAAAGACTCTGGCCAGCAAGCCTGACTTCAATTCCTGGGACCTACACGGTGAGAAGGAAGAACCAACTTCCACAAGTTGTCCTACGAGCTCCATACATGTGCTGTGGCACTCAGCATACACTTATATACAGAAATTCTCACTGTAAATATAATACAATACTAAATAGCATAAAGGACAGATGACCTCACATCTGTGATATATAAAGAGCACTTGTAATGCAATAAGCATGCTTGGTGACCCAGGTCTGCAAGCCCAGTTGTTTGAAGGTGTAGACAGAGGCATTGCTGTGTGAGGCCAGCTTTGTCTTAAGTAGAGAATTACAGGCCAGCCAGGGATACATAGTAAGACCTTGTGTCCAGAACCAAACCAAACCAAACCAAACCAAACCAAAACAACAAACACCAACCCCAAAACAAGGGCTGGAGAGACAGGTCAATAGTTAAGACTACTATCTGCTCTTCCGAAGATCCAGGGTTAAATTCCCAATACAATTACAATACAATACAAGGTGCTTCACAACTCCAGTTCCAAGGGGAAACTGATGCCCTCTTCTGGCGTCCACTGGTATTGCATATACCATACGCAGTTCATCTTCATGCATTAAGGTAAATACTCATACACATAGAAAATAATAAAGCTCACATGTCTTTAATCCCAAAACTTGGGAGGCTGAGGCAGACGGATCTCCATGAGTTCCAGGGAAGCCTGGTCTACATAGTGAGAACCAGTCTCAACATTAGTTTTTTTAAAAAGTACAAAATTTAACATAAAGTATAGACCAAAATAAATAACCTGAGTGTGTGGCACTTGTGACCCCAGCATTGGAAAGGATAATGCAGGAGAATCACATGAGGCCAGCATCGAGTGCATTGGATCCTGTGTCTCAAAAAGACAAAAGGCCATAAGTACAAAAGTTCATGGGGCTGGAGAGATGGCTCAGGGGGTAAGAGCACTGACTGCTCTTCAGGAGGTCCTGAGTTCAAATCCCAGCAACCACATGGTGGCTCACAACCATCTGTAATGGGATCTGATGCCCTCTTCTGGCCTGCAGGCATTCATGTAGGCAGAAAGCTGTATATTTAATAAATCTTTAAAAAAAATTGTTTTCTGAGCTGGTAATTATTTTTATCCAGCATTAGTAAGAAGTGTGAAAACACGCATCTTCCCACTCAGTTGGTGGAAAAAGACAGAAAAGGTTTTAGACAATAAAAGTTGTTTTTTAGTTTCTGAGACAGGGTCTCACGTAGCCCAGGCTGCCCTTACATTCACGATAAAGGCAAGGACGGCCTTGAAGTCCTGATCTTCCGGCCTCCCATAACAGGCTGTTCCCGTTTATTCAGTGCTGAAGCGCCTACCCAAGGCTAGATGCACCCTAGGCAGGCAAGGATTCTACCAACGGAGTCAAAGAGTCAGCTGCCTAAAGGTGTATTCAAACTGTCCCGCATCTCCCAGCCAGTAAGAAGCTGGGCTTGGTGGAGGGCACCCGTGCTTCCCAGCACTGCTTTAACTGGGCATGGTGGTACAAGTCCATAATCCTGGCACCCAGGAAATACAGTCATGAGAATCCCACGTTTAAGGGCATATTCGTCTACACAGTGAGTTGTTCCGGACTAGCCTGAGCTCCACAAGATCCTCAAAAAAGGAAAGGAAACCAGGAGTAGTGGTAGACACCTCTAATCCCAGCACTCGGGAAGACTATTAAAACAGGGCCAATAATAGCTATTACTATGAAAGGGGAAATGGGTTCCCCTTCCTCGGTCTTTCAGTCCTTCACTAGGTTATTTGATCAACGCTCCCCCAGATCTGCTCCATGCTTTTCCCAGGCTGGAGACAGGAGACACAGTGGTGACAAAGATAGCCATCTGCCTTGGATGGTGAGCAGGGCTAACACAGAGAGACTGTAATAATAATGTCATAGTATTTACTAAGCCCCAGTTGTCCTTTTCTTTTGTCTTTTCTTTTCTTTTTCCTCCTCCTTCTTTGAAATGGGCCTCATAATGTAGCCCTGTCTCTCCTGAAACTCACTACATACACCAGGCTGGCCTTGAACTCACAGAGATCCACTGCCTTTGCCTCCCAAAAGCTAGGCATGCACCACCACACCGGTTTCTTGTCCTGCTATTGTTTATTTTTATTTCTCTCTCTCTCTCTCTCTCTCTCTCTCTCTCTCTTTTTTTTTTTTTTTGATTTTTTGAGACAGGGTTTCTCTGTGTAGCCCTGGCTGTCCTGGAACTCACTTTGTACACCAGGCTGGCCTCGAACTCAGAAATCTGCCTGCCTCTGCCTCCCAAGTGCTGGGATTAAAGGCTGGCGCCTCCACGCTTGGCCTATTGTTTATTTTTTAATGTTATTAATGAGACTTCCATCTATTTCTCTAATTTGCCCTCTTGAGTGCCTAGGGCACCAGCCTTTTCTCCACGCCTCCGCCAGGGGGAGCCGGAAGTCACGGCGCACAGCGCACCTGCGTGATAAGGAACTTGGTGAGACGCTCAGGAAGCCGGCCCTTCTCACTGGAGAGGATCATCTCCAACATGTCCCCGTGCAGTTTCTCCATCACCACGAATACCTTCTCAGGAGTCTCAAACATGCACTCGAGGTTCACAATCCCGGGGTGCCGTAGACTCTGTCCGGGAATGGGGGAAGAGGGATCAGGACTGAGGATCAGTATGGCGAGAGGCGGCAAGCGCCTGGAGAGGTCTTTGCTGCGTTGTGAGTTGTGAACTAATGGGGAAGGCCGGGGTGGCAGAAAGAGATAGCAGGAAGCGTGGGATAACAGCAAGCTTGCACTGTATGTGTGTAGCTTTGGTTTCTATTTGATTGCTTTTCTTCTGGTGCTTGCGCGTGCTAGGCAAGCTGATGCCCTAGCCCACAAGATCTTCCTCTGGCACTCTAGATACCTTTAGAAGAAAGCCCACTGACTGTCTTGCCACCCTCCTCCCTGGCCTCGTTTCTTCCATGGCTCCGGGGTTCCCTGTCACCTGCACAGACTGGTCCTTGTCCCTCTCTGCTCAGAATACCCCTCAGTTCCAGTATGTGTATCTTCTCTTCCAGAAAGACTAACTTGATCACCCCTAGACTGTAGCCCAGGTTGTACTTAAAAGGAGTAAGCAGGGGTACGGCTGAGTCACGGTCCCTTCGGGTCACCTGGAGAATGGCCACTTCATTCCTGAGCTGGCTCTCCTGCTTGGTGGGGAAGCGCAGTTTGTCAATGACCTTTACTGCAACGTCTCTGCCAGTCTTCCTGTGTTTTCCTGAGGGCGGGCACAGGAAAGATAAAGGGTCAGCGATCAAGAAGACCTAGTTCCTTCTCCTCTATGGAGACCCACATGGAATTGAGCAAAAATATTGTAGGCCTTCAAGGTTTCTCTGAAGAGTTCTCAACATGAGGGGTGGGATAGGGAATAAAAGTGGAAGAG
Source organism: Mus musculus (assembly GCF_000001635.26). Classification (NCBI taxonomy): domain Eukaryota; kingdom Metazoa; phylum Chordata; class Mammalia; order Rodentia; family Muridae; genus Mus; species Mus musculus. Next base: position 16,857,585 of record NC_000073.6, on the reverse strand, counting down.
AAGCCAGAGGCATGGCTCAGTGGTAGAGCCCCTGCCTAGAATCCCCCAGTGAGGGGCTGGGGGCGTGGCTCAGTGGTACAGCCCCTGCCTAGACCCCCCAGTGAGGGGCTGGGGGCGTGGCTCAGTGGTAGAGCCCCTGCCTAGAATCCCCCAGTGAGGGGCTGGGGTGTGGCTCAGTGGTAGAGCCCCTGCCTAGAATCCCCCAGTGAAGGGCTGGGGGCGTGGCTCAGTGGGAGAGCCCCTGCCTAGAATCCCCCAGTGAGGGGTTGGAGGCGTGGCTCAGTGGTAGAGCCCCTGCCTAGCATGCAGACTGCCATTGCTTTCACCCCTAGAAAAAGAAAGAAGAAAACCAAACAAGCCTGGAATAGTGATGCAATCCCATTATCCCAGCATTTGGAAGGCCAGGGCATGAGGATCACAAGCTTGAGGGCACCTTGTGCCGCAAATTAAAGCTATAGAGAGAGCTTCAAGAAGGGCAATGGATAACATCGACAACTATACTCCTAACCAATCGGAAGCCAGAATGTACATCTCCTATTGATAACAGTCAAGAAGCCCACTGGTTTTCCTGATGGGAAAAGGAGCCTGCAAGTGTCTGCATCAAACAACCCAGGAGACGGGCAGCAAGGAGGGGATGATATCCCCTGACCTGGGGCAGCCTCTGAGTCAGGCCTGCGGCACCCTTACCTCCATAAACCACTCCAAACTGCCCAGAGCCCAGCACCTCATCTGGGAAGATCTGGTAGACAGTGGCGATATCCTGTGAAGCGGAGACAGCAAGGTCATGGTGCAAATTGGAAAAAAAAGAGGGTCAAGGAGACTGGAGACTGGGAGGTTCCACGCTGAATGGGAGACAGGTGTGATAGTTTTGTTGGCTGAGGGATGGTCCGGATCAGGCTGGCCTGGGAGAGGTTGTCTTGTAATGGATGTGGAAAGACCCAGGCTGCCAGTAAGTGGCACCATTCCCTGGCTCTGGGTCCTGGTCTGTACAGAAGAGGAGCAAGTGAGCTGAACAGACACACAAGCTTTCCTCTCTGCTATCGACTGCAGATGTGGCCAGCTGCTTCAAGGTCCTGCCACCCGAGTCACCTGCAGTGATTCACTGCAACCTGGGTGGGTTCCTCAGTCTGGAGTTACAGGGGGTTGAGAGCCACCTAATACGAGTGCTAGGAATTCAACTCAGATCTTCTTCAGGGCAAGTGCTCTTAACTGCCGAGCCATCTGTGCAGCCCACCAAGTCAGGAGGAAGGGGGTCCTGCGCCGACTGACTTACCACATTCTCTTGGATCTGACTGTTGGACACGGAGATACTCAGAGACGCTTGTCCTAGGAAGAGGGGAAGAGAGAAGTGAGCGAGCTCTGGGCTCAGCACAGGTGTCACCTGTGCCTCCAAAGGCTACACTTGGAACCTTAGTTTCGTCGTCTGGGAAATGGAATACAAGAACCACTACGGAGCTGACCAGTTGTACCAGAGGCTCCATATGGGACCTCACGATTCTATGCCTGGCATTTTACCCGCTATCCTCAGTGCCGTAGAAAGAAGGCAGCCTGCCTTCCTCCAGGCTTGTTCCTTATCCAGGATGTCTTTCAGCCTCTTTAGTACCACCTCTAGCAACCCAGGTAGGGACTTACTGTGCGGTGTGTGCCCCGGGGCACTGGGCGCATCTTGGAGGATAACGGGCATCAGTGCCTGGCGGATGGCTGTCTCCCAACCCCGAACGGCCTCTGTTCCCTGTCCACTTGGCCCTCCCGGGGCCCCGCCAGGGGTTTCGCCCACAAAGTAGGTGACATTGGCCGTGATGATCTCGAAGCAGTGTGGGTTGGTGCCCGGGGGTACGAGGCTGAAGTTCTGAGCCGGTTCCACCGCAAGGATTTCAGACAGCGGGATTTCCTGGCAAGGGGTGGAACTGTCAGTGTAGGCAAACCTATTGGGCCATCCCTGCAGCTCCCCTGTTCTCAGAGTCAATAAGGACAGACCTGGTCTACGTGGACAGGTGGGGAAAGGCCTCCCAGCCGTACCCATGCTAACCATGAGAGCAGTTAGCTAGCCAGGAGACTATGGAGCAGCACAGAAGAAGGCTGCTGTGCCCATCACATGGGACAGCGCCTGGCACACTGAAGGCACTTGATAAATGAAGGACATCAGGGGCCACACAAAAAAGGCTGGAATTTGTGTGCGGGCCCTAGGGAGCCATGGAAAGGCTTAGAACAAGGAGGTTCAAGTTCATGGCACTGTGTGGAAAGTCCACGAGACAGAATTAGATCAAAGCAGTAGACATAAAGGAGGCTGTGGAAGAGGAAGTTTGGGACTATGGGGCAGGCAAAGTACACAGGGAAAGCTGCAGCAGAAGGATCATAAGTTCAAGGCTGGCCTAAGCAACTTGGTGAGACAATCCTTCAAAAAAAAAAAAGTAGAAAGAGGGGTGGGATGGCTTTATAGCCTAGAATCCCCCAGGGAGGGGCTGGGGGCATGGCTCAGTGGTACAGCCCCTGCCTAGAATCCCCCAGTGAGGGGCTGGGGGTGTGGCTCAGTGGTACAGCCCCTGCCTAGAATCCCCCAGTGAGGGGCTGGGGGCGTGGCTCAGTGGTAGAGCCCCTGCCTAGAATCCCCCAGTGAGGGGCTGGGGGTGTGGCTCAGTGGTACAGCCCCTGCCTAGAATCCCCCAGTGAGGGGCTGGGGGCGTGGCTCAGTGGTAGAGTACTTTCCAGGCCTAAGTTGGCCCCAGGGTTTGAAAAAGTGACTTATGCAACAAGCTCTGTGGTGAGACAGATATGGAAAGGTAAGAAAGAAGCAGGCCCGGGCACGTCAAGGAAGACATGGTGGTGGCTGGGGAACCTGATCTCTATTTCCCAGATTAATGGAGTCACTGGAGCTCTGATGACTTTATGTATGTGTGTATTTTACTCTGGAGACAGGGCTCACGTAGCCCAGGCTGGCCTTGAACTATACCTCCCGGACTGCCGTGACAATAGATGCATGTAATCACATCTGGCTGACTTAGAGTTTTAAGTAAGGACTTCCGGGCTCCAGAGAGAAGCAAAGTCACACTTACATAGACTTCCGTAGAGAACCAGAAACAGTGAGGGTAAGACATTACCCCACGGGGAAGTCGCAGAAAAGACTAGCTATAGGCCACCTATTAATTTGAAAGTAATAACAGGCTTGCTGGGCATGGTGGCACGTGCCTTTAATCCCAGCACTCAAGAGTCAGAGGTCGGCAGATCTGTGAGCTCCAGGCCAGTGCAGTTACATCATTGGGAGCCTTGTACACATCAGGCCTTGAGCTCTTTGCTTTCTACGGATGATTTCTGAGCTCTCACACCGGCCTTAGGGCAGAGCTAGTATTTGAGGCCTTTTTTACAGGTGAGATAAAGGGACAGGGAGAGGCTACGGCACCTGCCTGCTCCCCTGACTGGAAAGCACGGAGGTTGACCAGTGGGCGGTACTGGCCTAATGGCTAGCAGCAGGGAGACAGCAGGGTGGGAGATTGAGGGAGCTGTAAGGATTTGGGGTGGCCATCGGAGAAGGGGGAAGAGGAGGAGAGAGGGAGGCCCACCTTGTAGTATCTGTTGGTCGTGTTGTTCTGGAAGAGGGTAATGCATTTACAGTCTAGACGCCAGTAGTGCCGTTTCCTCTGTTAGAAAGAGAGGGACAGGGTGAGGCTGACAGCCAGGTGGTTTGCAAAAGCAAAACCCAGCCTAGCTCCTTCCCTAGCTGGCTGTGGCACTTCTTGGCCTCACCCCGCAGCCGCCCCCCTAGCTCCTTCCCTAGCTGGCTGTGGCTCTTCTTGGCCTCACTCCGCAGCCGCCCCACCCTCAACCCGCCGGGCTGTACATCCTGCCCAGTCCCCTTCCACTTAACACACCCTCTATTCTATCACTGCCTACAGAACCCCAGCTCCTTAGACCTAAGATACCTGGACTTTCCCGGCCCTCCCTTCTCTATCCCCGCCTACCTAGACCTCGCCCATCTGGCCACTGAGCACTCCGTCTGCTCAAGTTTTTTAGGCAGACCTTTAAATCTAGTCACACCCAACTGGCCTCAGCTGCCCACTTTCCTGGGCCACCCATAACTCTGGCCCCGCCCACCCAGACTTATGGGTCCATGCCAACTCAAGTTCTTCCAGCCCACCCAGAGGTCTAACCCCGCCCACTTGTCACCACCCACCCGGAACTAGCCCTGTCCATCTACACAGGCATCCCTCAGACTCACCAGTGTGTCCTTGTTGCTGTAATGGACCACCCAGCCCTCCCGCAGGGTGGTGCTGGATTTCCGGGTCGTGTGTCGCACAGACTGTACCACGCGCATCAGGGGGATGTATCCCAGCGAGCTGCAGGGAATGGGTGAGATGTTACAGGTCACATGCAAAACTGATATCCTGCCTGGGGCCACAGGGACGGCTTTGAGCAGTCACGTGAGAACGCTGCTTCTTTTCCCACTGAGTTTACAGACTTTCGTAGCAAGGAAGATATTGTTTTGAGTGTTTGTGTGAATATGGAGCACACGCACATGCGTGTGGGCGTGTGTAGGGGGTGGTGGGTTCTGTGGGTTCTGTTCCACCTCTGGAATGTGGAGGACGGCAACTCTGCGAAGTCAGTTCTCTCCATCCACCTTTATGTGGCTATAGGGATCAAACTCAGGTCAGCTTTCTCGGGAAACATCTTTACCTTTGGAGCCATCTTGATAACCTGGCTCCACTTTTTTTTTTTCTTTTTTTTTTTTTTTAAAGATTTGTTTATGAGCTGGAGAGATGGCTCAATGGTTAAGAGCACTGACTTCTCTTCAGAGGTCTTGAGTTCAATTCCCAGCAACAACATGGTGGCTCACAACCATCTGTAATAATGAGATCTGACGCCCTCTTCTGGTGTGTCTGAAGACAGGGACGGTGTACATACATACATTAAATAAATAAATAAATCTTTAAAAAAATTATTTATTTTAGTTGGGCATAGGAGTTCATGCTTTTAGTCCCAATACTCAGAAAGTGAATCTCTGAGTTCGAGGCCAGCCTGGACTACAGAGCAAGTTCCAGGATAACCTGGGCTACATAGAAAAAGACTGTCTTAAAAACAAACAAACAAACAAACAAAACAAAAAAGACCTATTTATTTATATTACGTGTCTAAGTGTTTTGCTTGTATAGCATGGTACCTAAAAGAGTCAGAAGAGGATGTCAGATCCCTTGAAGTGGATGGTTGGGCCACGTGGGTACTGGGAACTGACCCAGGTTCTCTGCAAAAGCAGCCATCTCTCTAGCCCCTGGCTCTGCTTTCTGAGATAGTCTCATGTGTCCTAGGCTAGTACTGATTTCCCTGCCCAGCCTTCTGAGTACTTGACTTCAGGTGGGCTCTGCACCGCTCAGTTTATATGGTGCTAGAGGTTGCCCAGGACTTTCTGCCGGCTAGACAAACGCTGTACCAACTGAGCCACATCCCCAGCAGGAAGATGATTCTGGAAAGGGCCAGGGTGTGAAGCTATAGGCTTAGGCTTAGCTCTGGCCTGGAAGCAGAGCACATGGCTACCATACAAAAGGCCCTGGGTTCCAACCCCAATACTATATTATTAAGTCAGGCTGCCTAGCAAGTACCTAACCTCTTTGTGCCTCAGTCTCTAGCTCTCCAAGGACTGAGGCACAGAGCCTGGCTTACGGAGGACCTGTGGTCAGTGCTAAATGGCAGCTAATCTAGTGACTGTGGAACGCAGTGACTTAACAGCTCTGAAGGCCAAGCTCCCATTTGGCCACACAGTTGCACTTTCACCTCTATTGCAAAACCGGCCACCTTTCTTGGAGCCTAGCTCAAATTGGCATGGCACTGTATCTTCTCTACCCAACCCCTCACAGCAGCGGCTGAGATTCACAGTTTGTGTTGTTTTTCTTTCAAACACCAGTAAATTGCCCTTGAACTTTAAGAAGAAAGGAAACAAAACAAGACCTTTTTAATGACTGAGGAAGAATTCAATTTTAAGTTGGCAATTTACGGGCTATGGTGCCACACCAGTAATCAAAGCACTTGGGAGATAGAGGCAGAAGCATGAGTTCAAGGACAGCCCAGACAACTTGAAACATGGTCCTGAAAAAGTGGTGGCGCATGCCTTTAATCCTAGCACTTGGGAGGCAGAGGCGGGCGGATTTCTGAGTTTGAGGACAGCCTGGGCTACACAGAGAAACCCTGCCTCAAAACAAACAAACAAACAAAAGAAGGGGAGGGGAGGGGAGGGGAGGGGAGGGGAGGGGAGGGGAGAGGAGAGAGGAGAGAGGAGAGAGGAGAGAGGAGAGAGGAGAGAGGAGAGAGGAGAGAGGAGAGAGGAGAGAGGAGAGAGGAGAGAGGAGAGAGGAGAGAGGAGAGAGGAGAGAGGAGAGAGGAGGAGAGAGGAGGAGAGGAGAGAGGAGAGAGGAGAGAGGAAGAGAAGAGAAGAGAAGAGAAGAGAAGAGAAGAGAAGAGAAGAGAAGAGAAGAGAAGAAAAGAAAAGAAAAGAGAAAGCCCAAAAGAGGGTCAGGGAGAGGCTAGGGATGTAGCTCAGTGGTACAGTGCTTGCCTGGTACGAATGGAGTTTGACCCCAGCACCACATAAACTGGGCATGGCGGTTCAACCTTGCAATCTAAGTCACTGGGAGGAAGAGCCAAGAGGATCAGAAGTTCACACTCAGGTTGAGGCCAGTGTAGGTTATATGAAACTAAGCTTCAGAAAGAAAGAAAGCAACAACAACAAAAACAGCACTGGAGAGACTGCTCAGTTGTTAAAAGCACGGACGGCTCTTCCCGAGAACCTGGGTTTGGTTTCCTTCACCCACGTGAAGGCTCACAACTGTCTATGGCTCCAGTTCCAAGGTACCTGGCACCCTCTTATGGTCTCCATGGAAAGTGCACACATGCAGTACACAGCTGAATACACACACAAAAGCATCCATACATCACCCCTGCCCCACAAAGCCCATGGTCTTTCTGTGTAGCCCTGGCTGTCCTGGAACTCACTCTAAGACCAGGCTGGCTTTGAACTCAGAAACCTGCCTGCTTCTGCCTCCCAAGTGCTGGGACTAAAGGCCTGCTCAGCTCACATACACCTTTTTTTTTTTTTTGTTTTAAACAGAAGAGAAGCAAGAGAGAGAGGACCCAAAGATAAAAAAAGTTGGGGCTCAGGAATCTAGAACATTTACAATCATACACTGATATTAGCCCATCTTAAAGACAGGGAAGCCCAGGCTTGCAGCCTTCTGAAGGGCCCCTGGGCACAGTACCTCTGGGCCTTGTGTCCCTCGCCTTCCTCTTCCTCACTGGCATGGAGAGCACTCTCTGAGTGGGAGCCGGGGATGACACCAGAATCCTCCAACTCATCTGAGATGGAGCTCTTATCAGCCTCACTGTAATCAGCGGCTTCCTCCATCGGCACGTCTGCGGGAACAGGGCGTCAGAAGGGCCTCCATCCATCCCTCCCTGGTCCCATCCCCAGTCCCTCATCCCTCTTAGATGCTAATTACCTCACCTCCATTGATGAGCGCCTCCCCCAGGCAGTCGTTAGGGACGCGGGTAGCACAGCGTTTGTGACAGTTAAACTTGCAGTCTGAAGGGACAGGGGACAGAGGGATGGGCAGGACAGGAGAGTTACTATGTGCATCTAGGACTTGGCCTCACTATGGAGCCTAGATTGGCCAGCATCTAATTCCTGGCAATCCTCCTGCCTCAGCCTCAACAGTGCTAAGATTAAATGTGCACTCTAAAAGTTGAGGAGATGACCCCATGGGTAAGACAATAAAGGATGGCTTGTTCACTTGGTTTCTTTGTTGCTTCAGACAGGGTCGCAGGTAGTTCAGCCTGGCCCAGAACCTATGTAGCCAAGGATGATCCCTCCCCCTCCAACTCCCAGTGCCAGTTTTACAGGCATGGCCCACCAGGTCAAACTTTTTTTTTTTGTTTTTTGTTTTGTTTTGTTTTTTGTTTTGTTTTTTTGAGACAAGGTTTCTCTGTATAGCCCTGGCTGTCCTGGAACTCACTCTGTACACCAGGATGGCCACAAACTCAGAAATCCTCCTGCCTCTGCCTCCCAAGTGCCGGGATTGAAGGTGTGTGCCACCACTGCCCGGCGGAGGCTAGTCTTAAATTCCTGATCGCCCTGCCTTAGTATCTCAAATGAAGGGTGGGATTATTTGTGTGTAACTTCAGACAATTCCAGAAGTCTTGACTCTTACACTCCTAAGTCAGATTCTTGGTCTTTCTAGTGGGATTATATTGTGTTCTACAGATCTAGATTTCCAAGGGTATAGGGTTCCAGAACTCCAGAAACTTCCATAATGGCCGGGATTCAGGCCATGGATCGGAGATCCTGCGTTTTCCTCTGGGGGGAGTTTTAGACCCACAGTCTTCCCAGTGTGTTCCACTAACCTTTGCACTGCAGGCCCTGGCGGAATAGACCCTTGAGCAGTTTCTTGCAAGCCTGGCAAACGGTGGGCCGTGTGTAGCTATGTATAAGGAAGGTGTGTGGCACCTTGACCTTGGACATCAGCATCTTGTCCAACTCAATGGGTCGGCCTGTGTAGAAGGAAGAGGAAGAGGAGGAGGACGACGACGAGGGTGGTCGGCGAGGAAGGAGGTCGGTGGTGCTACGGCTCTACCCAGCAGGGAAGGCAGAAGGAACAGATCAGCGAATTAGCACCTGCCTGGTGCCATTAGCCCTCAGCCTCCACCCCTCCCCACTCTCCAGCCCCTCACCAGCTCTTCGGCGGTGCAGGGTAAGGACTCGGAGCTGCCAAGGCGCACAGAATGGCCACTGGCCAGAGACGTGGATGACAGGCGGCGCTTTCGAGCACCACTGCAGTTGTTCGGGATGCTGAAGGCGCAGCGTTTGTGGTAATTCAGCCCGCAGCCTATAGGGGGCGCAAGACCATCAGCGCCAAAGCCTGCAGCCACTATTAGGTGTTCCCCACCCCCCCACCCCCACTCCCGTCTTAAGAACACCCCCCCACCCCCCCACCCCCGCTTCAAGCATCCACATCAGCAAAAGTGGATGTAGCACCCCAAGATTCGGTGCTGCCGCTGAAGGAAATTTGTGCACTGGATTTGAGTCTGTATCTTGTGATTCTATCCTGAGTTTTCACTAAACCGGAAGCTTTAAAGAGCCGAGATTCCCAGATGATTCTCAGACGGTGGAATTCTGCCTGTGGTCAGGCAACTTGCACCTGAGATCCCCAACAGGCTGCCTGCCCTGAGGATTCTGGAGCTGCCTGGCCAACTCCTCCAGATAAACTGTTGCTATTTTTCTCCTTCTGTTCTGTTTCTTTGCTTCATCTCTGATTGACACGGAGCTCATTTCCATCACCACACCTCAAGATCTCCCTAGAGATGGCTCAGCAGTTAAAGCACTTGTCTTTTGTACAGGACAGGAGTTCGGTTCCTAACCCCCATGCAACATTTGTGGTCCAACAGACACATTCGGGCAAAACACCAATGCACAAAGCATAAAAATAAACAAAACTAAATAAATCTCCATCATAAGGGCCCTATCTTCCTATGCTCTATGTCCCATACCTGAACTCTGAAAAGGGCTCTGCTCTGTCCAGGAACCCTGAACCTCACTTATACCAAGAATCACCTCCTAGGCTCTGTATCCATTCCAGGGCCCCTCAAACTTTGCCTGCCTGGAGTCCTAACTTAGCCCACCAGCTCCATGCCCCCCCCCCCCGGGGGGGACTCTGCCCACAGACCTGAACCCCAACCGCCTCCCAAGTTCTCTTAGAGCTTCTGTCACTTACTTCTAAGCTCCATTCCTTGACCTTAACCCAGTCCCCGCATGCCTTTCCTAGCTTCGCCTACCATGTCGCACCTTCCCAGGCTCCGCCCAGTCCCCTTTGGCTCTCACCATCGCACTTGAGGCCCTGGCGCACGAGGCCGAAGAGCATCTCCCCGCAGTGGTCACAGAAGGCGGGAGCGCGGTACGAGTGCACAGTGAGAGCATGCGGTCGGATCTGGAAATCCTCGAAGGTGGCCGAGGCTGTGGGCAGCAAGGAGGGAGGATACACTTGAGCCAAGAGGATGGGTGCCTGGCTTATGGTAGCTGGGGCTCACAGAGAAACTCTGTCTCGAAAACACACACAAACACACACACACACACACACACACACACACACACACACACACACACCAGCTTCCCACTGAGCAAAGCACCTATGTGCCTCCTGATAAAGTGGGAGTTAGTGGGGAGTTTTTAAATGGGTAAAGAATGTGTTGTTGTTTTGTTGCAGTTGCAATATTAAGACAGCCCATAATGCCAGGCAGTGGTGGCACATGCCTTTAATCCTAGCACTAGGAGGCAGAGGCAGTAGCATCTCTGTGAGTTCAAGTCCAGCTTGGTCTACATATTGAGTTCCAGGACGGACAGGACTACATAGCGAGACCGTCTCAAAAATAAATAATCAATAAAATAAAATATTCCTGGGGCTAGTATGTCAGCTCAGCAGTTAAAAGGTTGCCACAATTGATGACCTGAGTTCAATACACAGGCTCGATTTAGTGGCTCAAGTCCCACAAGTTGTCTTTTAATATTTACATGCACGCATGCACACACATACACGCACACACTAAATGTTAAACAGTTGTGGTGGCTAAGGGTATAGTTCACCGGTAGGGACAGTGCTTGCCTAGCATGTGAAAAGTGCTACAGAGATGGCTCAGCGGTTAAGAGCACTGACTGCTCTTCCAGAGGTCCTGAGTTCAATTCCCAGCTACCACATGGTGGCTCACACCATCTGTAATGGGATCCAATGCCCTTTTCTAGTGTGTCTGAAGTCAGCTATAGTGTACTTGTATATAATAAATAAATCTTTTTTTTAAAAAATGTGCTGGGTATCACAAAGGGAGAGGGCTATCTAGCTGACTGTCAGGGTCCACATCTCTAATCTCAGTGTAAAGTCAGAGGCAGGAGGATCTCTGTGAGTTCCAGGCCATCCACAGCTACACAGTAAAATTTTTTTATATTTTATTTTATTTTATTTTATTTTATTTTATTTTATTTTATTTTATTTTATTTTATTTTATTTTTCCAAGACAGGGTTTCTCTGTGTAGCCCTAGCTGTCCTGGCACTCACTCTGTAGACCAGGCTGGCCTCGAACTCAGAAATCCGCCTGCCTCTGCCTCCCGAGTGCTGGGATTAAAGGCATGGATCTCCATGCCTGGCTCACAGTAAGATCTTATCTTAAACAAACAAACAAACAAATAAGCAAGCAAGCAAGCTACTTCCTCCCAAGGTTTCTATGAGGCACACCTTTTAAAGATGCATTGATTTTTCTTTTTTATGTGTATGGCCCTTTGCTGGCTCATATGCCTGTGCCTGTGGTGGTCAGAAGAGGGAGTCAGATCCCTTGGAACTGGAGTTACAGTTTGTGAGCTGCTGTGTGGGTGCTGAGAACTGAACCCCAGTGCCCTGAAACAGCAACAAGTGTTTTTAACCACTGAACCAGTTGTCCAGCGCAAATGTTTCACTTTTTAGCCCAAGCTAGTCTTAAACTTGCGGTACTTAAAAACTGTGCCTGGGATCACAGGCAAGTCCCATCAGACTGATCCTATGTCACCTCTCCCAGAGGCCCGCCCCCTCCCCCCAACAAGGCCCCGCCCCCGGGGTGCCGGCCACTTCTCACCCGACAGAACCACCTCCACCAGGTCACCCTCCTGGATATCTGCAGCTGATCGCACCAGCTGCAGGAGGTTGGCTGATGTTGGGTCATGTTTGAAGAGCAGGATCTTGTCGTACAGGCCGTAGAAGCCACACTCTGGGAACTGAGGGGCAAGAGAAGAGGGGTGGAGTGGCAACGGAAAAGCTAAATACAGGATGCGACAGCGGCAGCCTACTGGAACCCTCTCAGGGCAGGGCCGGTTGTTTCCCCCGGAAACTGAGACCCTACAGCCCACCGCTTCCTGCCTGTCCCCTCCCAACCCCAGTTTGAGCCAGCAGGATGCCTGAGCCCCAGGTGTGCTAAGGAGGGAGGCTCTGGCCAGAGTCTGGCGGGTGAGACTGGCAGGGGAGGGGCTGAGGGGCAAAGGAGGTTTAGAGGCTCCGGGAGCAGAGTGAACATTTCGAATTTTCCAGAGCTGGCGGGACACTGAGTGATCACCCCCTCCTCTTTCAGCCACATCTCCACCCCAGCTTCCTTCCTGAATCTATTGTTCCTGTTACCTGGCTCTTGGCCCAGCATTGGGGCAGAATGAAACAAGAAAAAAAGGGGGGGGGGGTGTTGGAGGGACTTTTGGGGGAGTGCTTAAGATAGCTAAGAGGTAAGGAGGCCTCCTCTCATCCAAGGCTCCAAAGACCCAGGTGTCCGGGTCCCAGCTTGGAAGTGGGCAGGAAATGACACAGCGTCGAACAGAAAGTGAAACTGCCCAGGTGGGGCACAGGGAAGGAAGGCAGGCAAGAAGGGGCCCAAAACAGCCCCTGAGCCCCTAGAAGAGCAGAAAACAAACTAGGTTGGGCCCGAGAAGGGGAGGCTGGGGATCTGAACCCTAATACAAAGAATTTCACTCCAGGGGCAATGTACAGGAGCCCCAGTCCTGCTTCCCACAGGCCGGCTAGGCTGATTTAGGAGTGGGAGGGGGCTGGGCTAAATAGACTTGGAGAGCTGGTGGGCTCAGCTTCCCTTGATGATCTGTAGAAAATCAGTATTGCCTTGCCCCGGATGGTGGCTTGATCTAGTAACACCCCCACCTCCCACCCACTTGGAACAGGGTTTGGATATGTAGCCTAGGCTGGCTTTTTTTCTAACTAGTTTTTTATCTGCTGGAAAAAATGGGAGGTGGCCCTGTTCCTGCTGTTTCTCTAGAGAGGAAGGATCTATTTCCAGGAGCCCGAGAAAAGCCTAAGTCTGGATGTTTGGGAATCCCAATGTGCTCCCATTATAAGATTATACATTCTGAGTTCCACCTGTAACTGTCATATTATTCAACCACTCAGGACTCAGAACTTCTCGTATATTCACCACCAGGCACTTGAACTACTGAAAAAGCATGCTCCTCTCTACCTCCTAGGGTTGGGGGATAGACCCGGGGGGGGGGGGTTGCTTGCTAGGCAAGTGCTCTACCAGCTGGGTTGTAAATTTTCCTAGGATTTGGGCATCTAGTCCCACTTGGTTCCTTCTGACCATGATACTCAAGGCGAGGAACCTGGATAGCCAAATCTAAGAGCAGCAGGAGGGGCATTGATTAGGCGGGGAGAGGGGTCTGCAGGGATTTTGGGGGGTGCCAAGGAGATACACAGGAGTGCCTTGCTCCTTCACACCCCATCTCAGGCCTGGGAAAGGATAGGGATTGTACCCCGAGACCTTGCTTGCCCCTGGCAGCTTGTCCACACACCCACTCACACATGTCACCCGATCACCATGGCCAGTATGGCTTCAATTTCTACTGTTTCCAAAGACCGGAGGCCCAGGATGGGCCCATCAGAAGAGCTCTTCCTGATCAGCTGCTCCCACTTGCCCCTTCCTCCCAACTCCACACCTGGTAGGCCCCTCCCTTCCTCCCTGCTCGCTGCAGAAAACAACAAGCAGCGACAGGCAATTTGGGGAGGCCTCTGGGCACCCCACCCCTATCCGGGCCTCTCTGAAACCGGTGGTGGAGTGAGGACACGACTAGGGTGTAGTGCCCCTCCTCGTCTGTCACCTAGGCCCCTCTCTGGCCTCCCAACAATCTCAGGCCACCTCCAAAGCCTCCTCCTTTATCATGAGAGCCCCCTATGCCCTCACCTTCTGGTCCACGATAGAACAGGCTAGTTGCTTCACATGAGCCAACTCTGAGGCAGCCGGCAACAGCACGAACTCTCGGGTCAATCCGATCTGGATATGGAAGGAGACCCCCGAACCCGGAGCCGGGATCTGAGGCAGCAGAGGTGGCGGCGACTGGAGATCCAAGCCACCGGGGGGCGGAGGAGACCCGGGCCCCGGAGAGCCGGGGAGTCCTGCGGGATGGGAGGGGGCGGCGGCCATGGGGGCCAGATCCAGATCTGCCGCCCAAAGCTCACCAAGGACCCTGGGACCTAGATCCGAGAGCTCTCTTGCGGTGGTGGTAAGAACGCAGGCATTTGAGAGAGAAATCTGTCAGGTTGAGAGACGCGAGGATGGCGGGATCCTGGGCAATGAGAGAAAAGGCATCTAGTGGGTCACACGCCGGGAGTCAAGAGAGCAGAGTTCAGAAAGAAAAACAGTGGTTTGGGGAAGGGTACCCAGAGATTGGAAGGTTGGAAGAAACCAGGAAAGAAAGTCGGGTAGGGCAGGGTCCCTGGAATCAAAAGACACTGCGATCCAAGGCCCCTGGAGAAAGAAGGCTGAGAGCAAAGCAGAGGGAATGCCAGGATCCGGTGGGTTTGACGGCAGGACCAAAGTCAGGGCAGGCCTGAAGATGCTCTGCCTTGGGGGTAGAAAACGGGAGTCTGACCAGGGATCTAGTGGATCGTAGGAACCCGACTGGCTCGGGGATGAGGAGGGGTTGCCAGGGCCAGGGCTGAAAGAAGAGACTCTCACAGGTCGTGAAAGTCGGAGGAAAGTTGGATCAGGGGCGGCGGAGGAGGGAGCGTTACCGAAGGCGGGGCGGGTCGGGGACAAGGGAGGGTCGCACAGCGCGGGTAGCTCTATTTTTCCCCCTTCAAAGTTTAAGTCGGCAGCGGCGGCCCAGAAGGAAGTCTCAGGAGCGATGGCACAGCTGGCCAATCAAAGCAGGGCACCGTGACATCACAGGGCGGGCCTTACTGGGACGGAAGGGGAAGGCGGGACCCCGCACCAGGGAGTTGGGGGGAATTTGGTGGCTGGGGGTAGGAGGGCGGAAGGGTCAGCGTTTCCTCTGCACAGTCCAGCCTGGAAAGTTGACTTTTCGCCGCAGTTCACCGCGGCACGCGAGAGGGGCAGGCGCTTTGTCATTGAAGGAGTGAGCTGTCAGACTGGCACGCATCCGGCGCCCACCGCAGGGAAAGGGTCGGAAATCGTTGTCAAGTCCGGTGGCTTTACAGTTTCTGCTACTCAACCTGCCCCCAACACACACACACACACACACACACACACACACACACACACACACACACACACACACACACACACAAAAGCGCGCGTCCCCAGCTCAAAAGCCCAGTATATAAGGTGGGAAGTCGAGGAGGCCTTAGGATGCACAAGAGAGCTTAATTTCAGGTTTCTCTCCAGAGAGTTGAGGGTACAAAGCCTGTCCCTCCAACCAAGGTGGCATGACAAAGGACACCACCACTTGATAGACCTCCTGTGAGACCAAGTGCCGACATCTTTCTGGCTGTGTGACTTCTCCACTGTGAGCCTTAGTTTTTCTGTCATGAGGCCGAAATACAGGTGGTGCCTGGACACTGCTAAAGTTGAGTTGATGTGGCTGCCTTTGATTTTGCAGAGGAAAGGGAAGGCACTGAAAACATCCAGGGGTGTCTGGGTGGGTGTGTTAACGGAATCATCCAACATGTGGCTGGTGAGATGGCCAGGTGGGGAAAGGCATTTGAAGCCAAGCTCACTGGCCTGAGTTCAATCCTGTACACTCACATAGTCAAAGGAGAACCAGCTGAGCTACTGTGGGTTGTCCTGACCTCCACCCTTCTCTGAAATAAACAGTAGTGCAATAACAGGAAATCTAAAAAGCTAACATCAACTGAGAGCCTGTGAGTCTGTGTAGTCAACTCTAACTCCATCAAGAGCCGTTCTGACTTTTACTCCAGTAGTCAGGCAGTGGCTACCAATTAGTTTTCACATCCAGGTAGCTGGAGCTTTAAGAGAGCAGCAACTTGTCCACAAGGGCCCCCCCTTACTGGTTCAGCGCTGCTGGGGGCAGCTGAGGTGGGTACAGTGCTGGCTGTCACCACATCCGGGGGCAGAGGCTGGGGAAGGAAGTCTGAGGCTGGAGTGAAAACCCAAACTACCACCTGGGGAAGTTGCAAAGAGGGACAGGGGGAGGCAAGGCCACGTGGAGCTCACAGCCTGGCTAATGAGTGTCCCCTAAAAACCACATGCCTACATGTACCTTCTAGACAGGCATGTCCCCAGCATGTTTGACTGCCTGCTTCTGGGACTCACGGCCCCCTTTACCCCGTGACCCTGGGGCAGGTCTAGAAGGCGGGGGTTGTGGAACATGCTGTGCCTGCTGTTTGGAATGTCAGAGTGGCTCATACCCTGCTCTGTATGATGGGACTCCAGTCCTTCCCCACTGTGGCAATGAAGGCCTAACTCCCACCAGCCGACATTAAACGTGGGTAAGGGGAGGGAACTCTGTACTGCTCTGCACATCCTGCCCTCTGCCTGGGTCTGGTGGGCCTACCTTCCTGCTGTCTGCCAGTCCAAGAGTGGGCATGGGGCAGGAAAGGGGCTTTTGTTCTCAGCCCCTGAGCAGGCAAGGGGTCTTCAACTAAATGTTCACTGCTCCATCCCAGCATCTGCTCCCTAGCTCACTGCGCGGGGGAGCACAAGTTGAGGGACAGGAAGGGGAGGATCATGGAGATGTGGCCATGTGCTTCCATTTCCACCCCCCCCACACATGTCACCTCGTTCCCCATCCCAGTCGACCACAGACCCCCAATCTACCATATATCCCTCTCTCCAGACTCCACTCAACCAAGGCAGAGGGAGTGGCCTTCCCCTACTGTCCACCATCCCCTTGACAGATGGCCTGGAAAACCTATCTTACTCCAAAGGGTTTATTGAGACAATTTTTTTCACATACAAGTTGGGGCAAAAAGGAAGGGGCTTATGAACAGGAACCTGAAAGGGGAACCGAGGGCATAAGGTGGGACCCAAATAAAGAGTGAAATAAATAGAGGCCAAAGTGTGGAGCAAGGAGGAGACTGACAGACTATCACACAGTGATAACGTGGGGTGGGTGCCATTAAAATCCCATTCCTTTATACAGATATACAGAGAACTAGGGGCACAGGGCCCACTCCACCCTCTCTCTACATCTCAAGGAGGGCCTGTGGCTAGGACAATGCCCCAGAGGAGTGGAGGCCCTTCCCAGGAAGGCCTGGCCCCAGAGGCTTGGTTAGTGTTGGGAAGCAAGAGGAATGGACTGAGGTCCAAAAGGACAACCTGGGGCCCACATAGGAGGGCCCCAGGAGACCCCTCTCTGCACAGCCCTTCATCTGATGAATGAGGGAGGGTGGCACTCTAGGAGGGAGCCTGGCATCTTCTTTCATCTTGGTCAAAATCAGATCCCAAAGGACACCCAGCCTGGGCTGTGTCAAACTCAGGACGACAGCTATGTCAGGAGTTGGGGTTGGGGCATGAGCAGAAACCCCAGAGGCCATCCTTGAGGGGTGACTCCTGGGGAAAGGGCCTTTAGCACCACCAGGCTCCAGGAAGATGAAAGAGGCCAAGACTCAGAGCCTCTGAAGGTGAGGCTGGGGGCTGCCTGGAGAGACAAAGGCAAGGCAGCTGGTTAGGACAGTGCCCCTCACTAGCTCCAATTCCTCCCTCTATCTTCTCCGGGAAGCCTCATTTATCCCACAGGACTGTGGGCTTTGGCACAACCCAACTGACAGGCAAGTGGATCATGGAGGTGGGGTGGGTATAGGGGTGTCTTCTGGGGCAAGGACACTGGGTGTCTGCATTCCTATCTAGAACACAAATGGCCCTGATCCTTACCTCAGCCCCACTGCCTGGCCCCGCTCCCTGACACTGTGCAGCCAGGGCGAGGCCAGGTGGGATCATACGAAGACCTTGGCTAGGGCATCAGCACCAGCACTGGCAATAAGTGCCTTGCTGGGATGGCAGGCCACTGCATGGATGGCCTCCTCATGCTTCTTGCGGTGGGCCGTGATCTCCTGCACACATGTCTTGTTGTCTAGGCTCCATAAACGCAGAGAACAGTCGTGGCCTGCGCAGGCGTGGAACAAAGGAGGTTGTTTCAGCCCAGACCTGGGGTTTGAACCCTCACCTGCCCTCATGGAAAGTCCCTGGGGCAGAAGCAGCTCAGCTCTCTTCCTCCCGTGCCTCTGCCTTAAGGATATTCTCTCTGTCCCCATTGCGTCTACCATCCTGCTAACTGTCAAGTATATGTGAGGACTCTGGGAGGAATGCTACACACAACAGGCAGCTCTCAGCCTACAGGGACACCAAGCAAGAGCAGCTGGAAGCGGTAGGGTGTGGCTTAGTTGATGTGTATTGGCTTGGCCAGCCCACTGTCCTGGGTTCTATCCCCAGTACAACAACAACAACAACAACAACAACAACAAAGAAAACAGCAGACACTAGCTCCAGGTGATAAACAACCTCAAGCCTTCCAGACAGAGGGATGGCCACTAAGGGCCTGGCACAGGCAGCAGGCAGCCAGTGAGGACTGATGGCTGTGGGAACTGAGGTGGACGACACAGCAGCAGAGCAGCCTAGGCTGGGCCTCTGTTGGGCATGAGAGGAGAGGGCCTGACTGGCCTGAGGCTCTGCTCCTCAAGTCAGCTCAGCTCCAGGACTCAGCCCAGAAAGCAGAGCCTCAGATCTTAAGATGCTATCAGGACTGGGCCTAATACCATCGGGTAGGGAATAAGGAGACCTGGGCGTGGCTGCTCAGCCAGCAGTACATGGCATCGTCAGGCAGAGCAAGCTGATTCACCCGAGCCTCCCCACAGCCTCCACTACCACTGCCTGCACATCTACAAACACATGTGCACACCCTCGCTGCAGCTGACACTAGTTTGAAGGCCCTATCTACTCATTCTAGAGTAGATGGCTGCTGAGCCTGTATCTGAAAGCAGAGATGGATCAAGTACTCAAACTCTGATCCCATCACCACATGCCTACAACACAAGAGCAACCCCTCTCTCCCCCCAGGCAGGGCTCCCAAGGAGAGTCAATGAGGCCGACGTGGGAACTTATAGCACACTCAAGAGTAGAGTTGCCTGACATGGCTGTAGCCCCTCTCTTTGCCTCCAACCCTCCTGAGGAAGGAGCAGCAAGAGGCGCTCAACTTACTTCCTGACATCAAGAACACGCCATTTGGGTCCACAGCTAGGCAGGTGACTGCATCCAGGTGGGCCACCATGGAATGCACAGATTTACCTGGAGAGAGGATAGAGAGTGGCTGGGAGTCCCCGACAACTACTAGCCTTATTTGGGAAGCTGAGGGGCTGGGAGCGGGAAGTCTGAAAACCTCTAAGGTAGACACCAGAGTTTGGTAGTCTTGAATGTCCCTGTCCCATGCTGCCCGTACCCCCAAAAAACACAACGAGGGGACAATTAAGGCTGGGCCTCACCTGTTCGATTGTCCAGGAACCGGATGCCCCTGTCGTCGTGTGCAGTGATGGTGAGAGGCTGGCTTGGGTGACTCACCACCTGGTTGATCTGTGCTGGGCCTGGAGGGTCAGTGGGAAGAGTGGGAGAGGCAGGCCTGAGGGGAAAGCAGGGCCGGACAGAGGCAGGAGGGGCAGGCCACTTCTGCAGTTGGGAACGTGCCTCCCAGCCCTGTGTGTCAAGCTAGCTGGCTACCACTGAGCCTTGCTTCCTTCCTGCTTGTGGCATATGGTAACATTCTCTTCTCACTGATGGCTAGGTCCCCAGAACCACGGGAGGAACTGGGGTCCTATGGGCACTCAGCCCCCAGTCTTACTGGCCTGCCTGGCTAAGGGCCCTTACCACTGCTCCCTCGAGACTCCAATGTGAGAAGGGCGCTGCCAGCTTCCAGGTCATAAAGAACGGTATCACCAGAACGAAAGGAGGCCACGACATGGGCAGGTTCAGTGCTGGTGAAGGCCACTGAGGTGGGAATTCCATGTTCTGAGAGTACAGGGGAAGAGAGAAGGCTACTCAGAGCGCTGGTCCTGCCCTCCTCAGGAGCCACCAGAGTCCTGGGCTCTGTATCCTGCTTGTGAGACACTGGGGTCAAAACTCACCTCCATCCATGGGGAAGGTACAGAGGCAGCTTGGACCACTGCTGCTGGGATCCCAGATGCGGACGGTGCCATCGGCAGAGCAGGATGCTAGGCGCTGGGAGGTGGGACTGAAGGCCAGACCCCACACAGCATCCCCATGGCCTTCCAGGACATGGCTCAGCACACTTGGGTCTGGGCAGGCCGGGAGGAAATAGATTGTCAGGGACACCAGCTACACTGATTGGCCCAAGGGCTTTATCTTTGCTGGGACCTGGGTGGCTGCCACTGCCCACAAGCTCCTCTGACTCTAGGGCTCAGGAACAGCTCAAGAGCTTAGAAAATGAGGCTTCCATGTTCACTGTCTCTCCAGGGCCAAGGTCAGCAGCTCAGGGGACCAGTGGAGCACGAAGGAAAGCTGCCTCGGCTCCCCTTTTAGTCCCTGCAATGTCTTTCCCTTCTACTTTCTCAGGCTCTGCTGTTCAAAGGACCTTCTGTGGTCTCTCTCGCTGTTAAGTTCACATGGTTCTGGGTCAAGTCCTGCTGACACCTGAAGTCCACTTAGGATTGATGCCTGACCTTCCCAAATGATCATTAGTTTGACAGGAAATGCAACTCTGTATTCTGCCATAACCAATTTAGCACAAAGCCATGTTCAAGAGTAAACAGCACTCAGGAGGCAGAGGCAGGAGGATCTCTATGAGTTTAAGGCCAACCTGGGTCTACATAAAGACAACACAGTGAAATCCTATCTTTTAAAAGAGGGGTGGGAGTGGGGTTGGAGAAATGGCTCAGTGGTAAGAGCATTTGCTTTTACTCACGACCATCTGTAACACAGAGATACATGTAAAAAGAGCTCACTAAGCACCAACAAGTTAGGCAAGGGCACTGAGTAGGAGGGAACTCTGGGTATCTCTTCACATTAAAAAAAACTACTTAAAATTTTTTTATTTAATTTTATTCTTTTATGGTTACCAATGGTGGTAGCACACACCTTTAAGGGAGGGAGGCAGAGGCAGGTGGAGTTTGAAGGCAGCCTGGGCTACAGAATGAGTTCCAGGACAGACGGGGCTAAACGGAGAAACTGTCTCAAAAAACGAAGCCAACCCAAACAAAAAAACAAAACAAAATAAAAAACTTTTTTACTTAAGCAGAGATGGAGTCTATAATAAAGACATTTCTTTCTTTCTTTCTTTCTTTTCCTTTCTTCCTTTCTCTCTCTCTCTCTCTCTCTCTCTCTCTCTCTCTCTCTCTCTCTCTCTCTCTCTCTCTCTCTCTTTCTTTCTGTGTAGCCCCAGCTGACCAAGAACTCAGCAGTTCTGGCTCACTGAGCTCTGCTTGTCTTCTGCCTCAAGGGCTGGAATTAAAGGTGTACATTACTACATGCAGCCTATAAGACATTTTTTAAAAATGTACTTACCCTCTCTTAAAAAGAAAAAGAACTTTAAAAAGTTTTAAAAAAATACTTAAAAGAATTTTTTCTTAAACTATATTGTGAGCACACTCTTTCTCTCCCCAGCTCTCCCCAGATTTTCCCACCTCCTTACTGCCCAAGCAACTTCATGTTCCTTCTCTCTAAAAGACTAAAACTAAAGCAGAAGATTTTAAAAAAAGAAAAAGAAAAGGAAAAATAAAGGAAGGAAGGAAGGAAGGAAGGAAGGAAGGAAGGAAGGAAGAAAGAAAGAAAGGAAGAAAGAAAGAAAGAAAGAGCCAAAAATGAAAGAAACATAAAATTTCCCCCAACAACATGGAGTGTGTTCTGAGTTGTCAGCCACCCCTAGGCATGAAGCCTGCCCTGGAGTGTCACTGATAGACCTAGTGACTCTGGCTCAGAGGCAGCTCATTTCCCTTCCTCACAGAAGTCAATTGTAAATAGCTTCTTGGTGAGGGATAGGACGTGGTGTTCATTTCTCCTAGTAAAAGACTTTTGTCTGTTTGTTTGGTTTTTCAAGACCAGGTTTCTCTGTCCTAGAACATACTTTGTAGACCAGGCTGCTGGCCTCAATTAAAAGTGTGTGCTACCATTGCCAGGTAAAAGGCTTCTTAAAAACAGACTTAAAAACTAGTTTTAAGACCTTGTTTCAAAATAGAATAAACAAAAACACGGGAGTTAATATAAAATGAGGTCCTCAGGAAGGTGAGAAACATCCAAGAACATGGGTGAGGGTGTTCCCAAGACAGTGTTACCCACTAATTAACTCTTTTTTTAATAACAATAAAAAATATTTATTTATTTATTATATGTAAGTACACTGTAGCTGTCTTCAGACACTCCAGAAGAGGGCATCAGATCCCATTACGGATGGTTGTGAGCCACCATGTGGGATTTGAACTCAGGACCTTCGAGAGCAGTCAGTGCTCTTACTCCCTGAGCCATCTCTCCAGCCTCCTCCTATTTAACTCTTATTCCTCCATCTACCTGCCCACTTACCTGCTCATCTGTCCATCCCTCCCGCCTGCCCTGCCCCGTGTCTGGTCTGCACAGAGACAAGGTTGCTCTGTGTAGTCCTGACCACTCTGGTACTCTGTAGACCAGGTTGGCCTCAAACTCAGAGATCCTTCTGCCTCTACCTTTCAAGTGTTGGGATTAAAGGTGTGCACCATTGCGCCTGCTGGCTGCTGCCCAGCACGTGTGTGTGTGTGTGTGTGTGTGTGTGTTCACGCACGCAAGTATGTGAGAACCCAAGTGGTGGCAAGATGACAACTCATGTTGGTGTTGGTTCCCTCCTTCTAATGTGGGTTCTAGGGACTGGACTCTGACCATCAGGGGTGCCTTTACCTGCTAAGCCATCTTGCTGGTCCTATGTAGTGTGTTATTTTGAGACAAGACTTTTCTATGTCGAGCAGGCTGACCTGGACCTTAAATTAAAATCCCCCTGCCTCAAACTCCTGAGCACTAAGATTATCACTTCCTCTTTAACTTTTTCTTGGAGTGGAGAAGACTTTTCCTCCCAATAGGGATTCACTATGTCCGGGCAGTAGCTTGATTGTTATGTGGCACAGCAGGCCTGAAACCCAATACATAATCAAGCTGGTCTTGAACTTGTGATTGCGGTTATCCCTCCTGCCATTACTGCTCCATTGTAAGATGAAACAGCAATTTTTTTTTTTTTGAGACACTATGTAGCTCTAACTGGCCTAGAACTTAGTATGTAGACAAGGCTAGCCTTGAACTCAGAGCATTGTTTGCTTCTGCCTCCTGAGTGCGATTAAAGATTTATGTCTTGTTTTTTGTTTTTGTTTGTCTGGTTTGTTTGTTTTTGAGATATGATTTCATGGCCTCAAACTCCCTATGTAACCAACAATGAACTTAGCATTCTGATCCACCCAGCTCCTGTGGTACTGGGATGGGACCCAGAGCTTCACTCCACCTACTTACTGATCCCCATCTCCAGCTCCTCCACTTAACTCTTAAAGGGCTAAAGGACAAGGCCTCAACTCCCTGCCATTTATGGTCCCCCCAATGCTTCTCAGCTCACCTCCTCTGTTTCTAACAAACCCCTGACCCACAATAAGACCTTAGCTGATCCCCAACATAGTCCACCAAGTTGACCAAGCCCATTCTGGCCCTGACCCAGGCTAGCCTCTGCTTCCCCAAAAGCCAGCTCACACTGTCCCTCAAATGCAGCCCAACTCTCCCCTCACCATTACGCCTCATCTCCCTCCGCCCACTCTCTTAACCTTAAGTCAGACCAGGAAGCTTACAGTGCTACTTCCCAGAGCTGTGACAGGAGGAGGGAGTGGCAGGGTCTGTCCTCACCATAGCCATCATATGGGTCCATGTTGAGGTCAGGAATCTTCCAGCTGTGGATCCTGGCATCAGCCCCACCACTGTAACAGTACTCGCTGTTGCTGCCCATGGTGACTGCCAGCACCGGGCCCCTGCAGGGTGCAAGGGAGAGGCGATGCAAGGCAGCTAAGGCTCAAGCCTTCCTTGCTCACGGGAGCTTGAGGATTTCTCCTAGCTTTTAGTTTTGTTTTGTTTTTGTTTTTTCAAGACAGGGTTTCTCTGTGTAGCCCTGGCTGTCCTGGAACTCACTCTGTAGACTAGGCTGGCCTTGAACTCACAGAGATCTGCCTGCCTCTGCCTCCCAAGTATTGGGATCCAAAGTACATGCCACCATGCCTGGCTCTTCTAGCTATTTTTAAATATCATTTAAATGTATTTATTGTCATATATCACAATGCGCATGTGGAGGTCAGAAGACAACTTCTGGAGTTGGTTCTCTCCTCCTAGCACCTGAGTCCTGGGGATCAAACTTATGTTGTCAAGCTTAGTAGAAGGCACCTTTAGCCACCTAGCCCTCCCATCAGTCAGTGTCCTTTCCTAGGTATATCTTAAGGATGCCATGAGGAATTTGGCATCTTTGCTCTAGGGGCCTCAGTGAAACCACAATGGGAACCAACATGGCCCCTGAGTAAGGGGTATGCCCAAGCCTCCACTGCTCCAGGTCTCCAGGGCAGCAAGAAGCAGCAGCCCATCTATGCTGCTGGGTCGCAGGGCTTACAACAGGCTCAGCCATCTCCCTACCTGTGAGCTCGGAAAGCATGAATCGGCTCCACATCCAGTGCAGCATTTCTGTGGGAAAAAGAGGAATCCCATCACTAGGACCCCAGGTCCTAAGGCCCCGCACCCTCCAGGGTGGCACCCTTACTTCTTGGCCGTAACTGCCTTCTGCAGGTTCCACAGTTTGAGTGTGCCATCCTCAGAGGCAGTAAGCAGTGCTGACTGGCTGTGGTGGAAGGCCAGGGAGCGGATGCCATCGTAGTGTGAGCGGAGGGTAAACTTGGGGTTCCATGTCTTCTTGAAAGCGTCTTTGCTGTCAGACAGCTGGGGATGGGGAGCTGCCTCAGTGTCCTCTTGGATTCCCCAGCACTCATACAAACACTGACAACCACCCATGAACTGACTCGACTAGAACTGACGGTCCCCAGCCTGATATTTCTTTCTGTGTGCCTCAGAAGAGCCCTTCACACATACTCAGGTTTTAGCAGCAAGGGAGGCTCTGGAGGGGCCAGAGGAACCTGACTCTTTGGGGCCTCACAGTTCAGAGGCCTCTAGGAAAAGAGAGGCAGGTCTTTCCTAAACACACAGAACCGGAAACTCTTAAGGATGAGAAAGGGACACCAAGGCACCCTAGCCTCCTCTGCACAGACCAAGAGGTTGTCATGAGGGAGTGACAAATTATGTAGGACTTAACCAGTACCAGGGAAGAGGACGTTTAGGAACAAGGTGAGTATGTCAAGGCCCTGAGGCAGGAGACAGCAAGGCTGGGATACACAAATTCAGAAACATGCCACACACACAAGAAGAAGGCAGAAAGGTCAATGGCAGGCACGACAGTGGATCCCTTAGAAACCGGCAAAGCCCCAGAGTAATGAGAAGCCACATGGGCTGCAGAGCAGTGGATGACAGTCGGTCCTGGCCTCTCTGGGGAAAGTCAGCATAATTGCAGAGATAGGTCCCGAAGCTTCAGTCACAGGGAACGACCTTCACTATGACTTGGGAACCAAGTTCTAGGACAGGGGAGTCTGGAGACTCGAGCCTCAGACCCCGGGAGAGACACTCTGAAAGCACGTGCCCTAAAAGGTGAGGCTGCTCACTCTGAGTGGAAGGCCCGGTCTGGGAGAAAACATGAGCTGTCAGGCAAGCCTCAGCACCCCCAGACCCCTTCACCTGCGATCAGCTAGATTTGCACCATGATTCTTAGGAACTAGATTTGTGCTCAAGTGGGTTCCCCCTCTCTGAAGGACCACTGTGGGGCAGGTTGAGGGATGCTGCACTACAATCCCAGGTAGATCCTGCCCAGCCTCTCTTCTACATTCTCCACAGGTCCCCAACCTCACTGGGGTCAGTAACCTGATCTTCTGCCCTGGAAAAATGCATCCGATCCTACACCAGAAAGTCCCAACGACCCATCCAAGGTGCACAGCACAGAATGCCAGGCATGAGGCTCTTCATTCCAGCCCAGCTGCTCCACTCAAAACCATCTCCCCACATCCCCCAAGAGGGAGGGCATGGGGAAGACCCTGCACCCTCTAGTGAGGCCCAATGTGTTGGAGCTGCCCAGGGGCTGTGGAATGACCTCTCACAGTTCTCACATGAAAGGGACAGAACCCAGGCCTGTAACACGGTCAGAGCTGAGCCTGACTGATGGGGTACCCCAACAACTTACATCACAGCTGAGGTCGTTGTCATTGGTGACGGTGAGATCTGCCAAGTCCCCCAGGCTCACCTCCCCGCCCCCGATAGTGTCCATGATGAAGACGTCTGAGGAGAAGCCAAAGGAACCTGGTAGGGGGGAGGGGTGGGTGGGGCAGACAGGGCCAGGGAAAGAGAAAGAGGCAGAGAGAGGCGGAAAGGATGAGGAGCAAGGAAGAGAGGCAGAAAGACAGGATCAAGAATCACAGCTGGAAAGGAAGACAGGGACAGACAGACAGACAAGGGAAGACAGACAAAAAGAGAGGGAAACAGACAGACAGACGACCTTTTGGGACAGGGAGGCTGCAGACTGGAGGCTGGGCCTTACCTCTGAGGACACAGAAACCCCAGGCTTAGCTCTGCAGCCTCCCTCTGTCATGAACCCCAAGGGACTGGAGTGTGGGGCTGAAGATTACCTTCATGAGGCCGGGGCTGGGGTGTGCCAGGAGGTGGGACAGTCACTTTCGGGGGCAGCCCATCCACATCCCGGAGGTCAGCAAGAATTCCCTGGAGTTTGACCCGACGGCTTTCTGCATGGAAGAGGGATGAGCAAGGGTTGGCCACCAGTTCTACTCAATCTCTCAGGGAAGCCCCCTTCACTGCCGCTGCCTTTTCTGCAACAGGGGAAGCTATAAAGACCTGACCCCAGAAAGGGACAGACTGAGGAGACAGACTGGCAGGATCCCAGTGAGAGGTGGCAGGCAAATCCTGGCCCTGCGCTAGACCCAGAAGACCTCACGGCCCTTCTGGCCAGGAGTCACAAGACAGGAAGACACAGCCCACGCCCCTCCTTCACCATCAGTTTTCATCCTGCCCTCTGTTTGAGCTAGATAGGCACTGGTCACCTGCTGTAAGGACCAGCGCTTGACTTCTGGCAGAGCTGCTTGAATACAGCTTCCAGGGACTTTCCAGGGAAGAGTAAGGGCCTGGCTCTGACTAGGGGCTTGAGCTATCCTTGACCCACCTCGGGAAGTATATCCGTCCGGGCAGAGCCCTGGACAGGAAGCAGCTGAAGCATGCAGGGTCAGATCCTGCCCTAGCCAGGCCTCTCAGTCAGTCCTCAACTCACCCAGCTCATGGGGGTTCCCCTCTGAAGTACAACGTCGAGGATCTGGAGACCCCTCTCCATCCTCTCCTGAGCCCAGGAAATCAAACTCATTGATGGCATCTTCTGAGTCATCCTCTTCATCCTCGTCCTCCATTTCAGGCACTAGGGCCTTGGATGGGAGCTGGGACGGGAAAAGAAGTGGGGATAGGGGTCAAACCCACCTGGCTCCCAGGAAAGGAAAGCCACCAGCTCCTTTCCCAAAGCCTAGATCCAGACACTGTGTAGTGGGCACTGGGCACTCACACATCTCTCCTCACACCTCCGCTGAGGCCCTCCCCAGCACACGGCTCTCAGGAAGGCATATGGTACAACCCCTAGGGGTATACAGAGACACACAATTGCAGGCAGATGAGCAGAAGCCTGTATCTGGGCATAAAACTAACAGTGATAACACGAGGAGCATCAATCAGTGACTCATGGAAGGAGCTTTGAGGCATGGCTTCACTCTGCCCCACAGCCCTATAAACAGATTCAAATTACAGCCCTTTTCCCCATCCTACATGTGTGGGAACAAGCTAAGCAGAATAAAGCCAATTGTTCCAGGTCCCCAAATTCATACCTGGCCCCAGGGTATCAGTGTCCCCCTCCCCACTCCCCCCACCCTCCCGCTCTTGTGTGCACGCACACACAGGCAGTCTTGAGTAGGGGTTAGGAGGAGCAGAGGACTCCAGCATCTGACCCAGGAAGCCAAGTCAGAGTCCACATACTCAAAGATGCCCTTTATCCTTTTGCCTCCTTCAGGATTCCAGGTCTGTGTATTTTGCTCCCATCAGAATCACATCAGGACAGGACCCTATTCTAAGTTATGCTAAGAACCATAGAGACAGAGTAGAAACCAAGCCTCCCCAACACATACGGTAAGGGGTGGTCAGAGTCTGGAGAAGGGAACCCAGAGGCTCTAGAAGCTGACACAATAGATCCTTCGTGGCCCCAGGAGACCCAAGGCAAGACAGAGAAGGGGTGCCTGTAGAGAGTGGGAAAGAGCCACAGAAGCTACATATCTGAGTAAAGCCCAGGTATTTCCCACAGCTGACGTCTCTGCCTCCACCTCAGCACATCCTACAGGTGGCCACCCCAGCCACTATTGACCCACTTGTGGTCTAGACTTGTGTCGTCTTGTCCCATACTTGCTCAGAGCTGGGCTGTGAAGGGCTCAGCAAATGCTCAATAGGCAACTAAGGCTACACCCATGACCAAGGACAAAATTCTGAAGAAAAGAAGTACAGAGCCCAAAAGGTATAACAACAGATGTGAGGACATGCAGTAAGATCAGGATGCTACCCCAAGGTCAGTGTCCACAGGCAAAGGTCCTGACCACGATAGCAGACCAGAATGCCCAGATCATAAACTCCCCCAGGCCTCACCCAGACCTGGGTCCAGGCACATTTATTTCATTTACAAATCTTTACTGAGGGCCGTGTTTCACACCCTTTTCAGGATATGGGAACAGAAAGCAAGAGTCACTGGAAAAAACATTCAACTTAGGGGGGTGGGCAGGCTGGCTGAATGAAGGCAGACTCAGTGGGTCAGGGCACTGAGCTAGCCTGCAGGACCATAAATGGGAAGGTGGGATGGGGCATTGTCTGGAGCCAGGGAGGGCCAGAGCAAAGGTCAGTAGTGGAAGGCTCACCCTCACACGTTGCTTCTTATGCTGCACACTGTCCAGTTCATCATCCTCATCGCTGTCTTCATCCTCGCAGTTCTGCAGGAAGGGTATCTGCTCCAGCACCGAGCCACCCAGGCGCTCCTTGCCATCTTTGCCAGCTGCATTCCTGCCAAGATAGGGACGTACACAAGCGACACTCAGTCTTCAGGTGACAGAACCCAGAGAGGGAGACACTCCAGACATAGCTGAGCTCCTAAGCCCCACGGAGTCTTGGCTTTGAGCATGCAAGCCTCCTATCAAGCCTCTGCCGTGTCCCATCATCCCTGGACCCTTGTACAAACCTGAGGCTGTGCCTCCCATAGCACTGAGTTCCAACTGTGGTGACAGAGCAAGCCCCCAACCCTGAACATTCCTGCTCCACATCTGGCCAAATCAGATATGAGCTGGCTAAGAAGATGTCTCTGCCCAGCAACCCCCTCCCCTAGTCAGCCATAGGCAGCAGCCACTCTGCAACATTCAGTCACCTCAACTCTTCAACCACCAACTAACACGGACATGGAGAGAGCCTTGCCCCACCATATAAGCAGCAACTCCTCCCCTGCCTCCTGCCTCCCAGGGGATCCAGACCCCAATACCAAGTTCAGGTAACACAGACACTCAGATGCCCTCTCTCCTGCTGTCCAGGGTCACACCACAGCTGTCAACTGCCAAGACACAGTTACTGCTTCCCATGGAAATCAGTGTAGAACATCCTTTATGGTCACCTCAAACACTT
This sequence comes from Mus musculus, assembly GCF_000001635.26. Lineage (NCBI taxonomy): Eukaryota > Metazoa > Chordata > Mammalia > Rodentia > Muridae > Mus > Mus musculus. The sequence goes on along the minus strand of NC_000073.6, from coordinate 16,828,065 downwards.
TCTTTTGAGGACTTCCTCTTCCACACCCACCTCTGCCTCCTCGATGACTGTTTCCTCCCTTAGCTCTTTTTGCCAATCTCTTGCCTTAGGAGCCCGCAGGATATGCAGCTGGATCCCTTCCCAAACACATCAGTGTGCTGGTAAACTAGAAATCTTTAGGGCTCTTGTAGGACACACGGCACCTTACCCTTCACACAGCTGCACTACTGCTGATCAGCTCCTGCTGTTCCCCTCGGGTTTCTGACCTTAGGAGGTGCCAGTCAATTCCTCACACTTTTCTCTCTCTCCCTCCCCTAAGTCTTTCACAAGAGCACATTTCTTACCTGTCCATTGCTAATGTCCACCAGCCCTGGCCTGGATCACACAGTAAGCCCCACCTGGTCTCCCTGCTTCCTCAATCTCTCCTCGAAGCAGACTAAGATGTCAAATGATAGACCTCTGCTGGAAATCACTGGCTTCCCACAGCCCCGTGGGTAAGCATCCACTGTTTATCATGGCCTAGGAGGCACTCTGTGATCTGCCTCCTGAGACCTGGCCTCACCACAGACCACAGGCCACAAGGCTCATGTGTTTACTGCAGCAGCCATGCCACACGGGTCTCCTGCTTCCCACATGCATTGAGCCCTCTCTGTCTCTACTACTTCCCTTGCCTAGAGAACACTATTTCCTGCTACTCTCTGGCCACATGTCACCCCCACAAAGTGGTCCTCCCTCCTAGCCACCAAGAGGGGTACTACTTCCGTTACTTCTCATGTAGCCCAGGCTGGCCTCAAATGTGCCCTGTAGCCAAGAGTGACCTTGAACTTCTGATCTTCCTGAATCTACCTTCTGAGTACTGGGATGTACGTGCCTGTAAAGCAGGAGTCTGTTTTCCATGTCTGGTTTATACAGGGTTAGAGATGGAAACCAGGGCTTCATGCCCCCCTCTTCCTCCTTGTCCTCCCCCTTTTCCTCCTCTTCCTCCTTTTTGGCCAGGCTGGTCTCTAACCCCTGGGCTCAAGCAACTCCTGCCTCTGCCTCTTGAGTAGCTATGACCCCAGGGGTATAGTACAGTACCAGGCGGTCTCCTGTCACTCTTTCCACATGCTTCACCTAGCACCACCTAATGACATTTCTGCTTCTGAGGGGTATCAACTACTGATGGGAGATGAACTAAATGAGCTCCTAAGACAAGGGTGGAGGCCTCATGTGTTGCTAACCACTGCAGCCAACCCCTCCCCCACCTCCTCCTACCCCACCCCCACCAAGGTCTGTCCTCAGCTAGAAAAAGAGGCCATGTGGCAACCTGAAGGGGAAGCACTCAACACAATCTAGAAGGGCTGGCAGCGAAGCTGGGAACACTGCCTTCCTGCCCAGCCTCCCCGGGGAAAGAAGAGCAGAGTTCCTCATGACTCAGGGTCTCACCTCTTGATCTGTTCCTCGATCTGTTTTACCAGTAGAGACTCGCCACCGCTAAGTCCCCCAGGGCCTGGTGAAGCCCTGGGGGCCCCCTCAACGGGCTCACCGGCCCCATTGAGTTCCAGTGAACGGCCCAGAAGGGAACGCACACGCTTGGACCGCATGTCCAAGATGGTATCTGTGTAGCCCACCTCTTCCAGGTACCTGTGGGAGCAGAGCCAGGGCAGGTAACACATGAGCCGAGCTGCTTCTGACTGCTGGGCCACGCACAAGCCAGCAGCCTTCTGAGGAGCCACCAAAGAGCAGATGGCAGTTTTTCAGAAGCAGCCCCTGAGCAGCAGCTTGGCTTCTGACACTTATCAATGGAAGCCCTGGTCCCCATGCACGCTGCTATGGCACACGGTGTCCCCAACATGTAGGAGAGAGCCCACGTGCAGGAACAGCCAGATGTCCACTGATGGACGCTAGGCAGAAGGTGACAAAGGCAGAGTGCCACAGAGAGATGGCTATGACCAGCAGCACAGTGAACATGGCGGATGTTCCATGTTCCCACGCGATTCCGAGTTTTATAAAAATGCAAAGAAGAGTGTGATGGTGTGTGTATGCTCTCATCACACACAGACACACCCTTATGCTTGCTTCCTGGACGCCTATTAGACAGACATAAACTGAGCAACAGTGACCTCTGCAGGGGAGGATACAGGACACAAGAGTACACTGTTTTTTTCTGCAGTACTGGGGATGGACCCCAGTGCCTTGAGCATGCGAGGCAAGCGCTCTACCGCTGCGCTACATCCGCAGCCTGAGGTCTACTTACTTCTATACCTGAGCATTTATTACTTCTGCAACTTAAAAAACTGAAGCCAGCTGAGACTGGCCTAAAGGAAAAAGAAAAAGAAGAGAAGATCAAAAAGTCAATCCTGAGTATGTGCGGCTTCCAGGGTTAAGGGACAACACTGCCTCACTGCTCTGTTGCAGGACCCTTTGGATGCCTGTGCCCTTCTCTGCTTCTCCTGCCTCTGCAATGCCTTATGTGGCCCAGGGAACAAAAGAGGCGGAGAAGCCTGGCAATCTGGAAAACGGGCTCTATGGGTGACTGCCTAAGATCTCACTATGGCCCTCCATGCATTTATCAAATGCTCTTGGCACCAGTGAGAACCAGGGGCAAGTCAGCAGTTACACAGTACAGGGACTATGGGGAACCAGAGGACAGGGAGACATGAGTATAGTGGCAGGCCCATGCTCCCATAATATTTGTTTTACAGCCCTCTGGGGTTATTTGTGCCCACTTAAACTAGCAGTGGTTTGCAGATACTGAACTGAAGACAGTGAAGGTCGGCTTCCTGAGTTCTGTCATTTGTCTTAGACTCAAGTTTTAAAGTAGCTCTCAACACAGCACCTCAGGATGGATTGGCTCTGGAGATCTGTGGCTTTCCAGCAAGGTCCCTGTTACATAGTGGTGATTTCTGTAGTGCTGTGGATGGACCCTAGGGCCTGGTCCACAGTAACTAAGGACTTAGCCCTTAAGCCATACACTCCACTCCTTTAAGTTCTTAACTTTACATAATCTGACTGATCTATATGTGGGAATTGACAATACTTAGTAAAAGCATTACAAACCACAGGGACAGTTTAAACAAACAAACAAACAAACAAACCAGTCCTGGCTCTTACACATCATGGAGCACACCACTTGAGGGACTCACAGTACCTCTCCAAATATTAAGACTGACACAGCTCTTTAGCCCTCACCTCTCTTACTCTCTAGTCCTCCTTCTCTCTCTCTCCCTTCCCCCCTCTCTCCAGGTGGCCATGGCCGGTCTCTCTCTCTCTCTCTCTCTCTCCCTTCTCTCCTTTCTCCCCGCCTTTCTACAATAAAGCTCTAATACAATTAAAAAAAAAAAAAGAGAGATTGACACAAAGATGCAAATGTGAACAGGGCCACATTTCCTCAGAAATAAGATTATTTACTTCTCAGATATCCTAAAATGCTAAAATCTTTACAGTAAGAAAAAAAAAAATCCAGATTTGGTTAGAGGCTGGTGAACCTCTGATTCTGTTTGAAGCCTTTCTCTAGTCAGGAGGCAGGCCAGCTCACCTCTCAGAAGGCAGGCCAGTAGAGCTCATCTTCTCTGGGTTGAGCCCACAGCACTCAGGTACTACTACTGCTATCATTTAACTTCACTGTTAAAAATATTTTACCCCAACACTACTCTTTTAAAAGGAAATATCAGAGAGGCATACAGGGTCAAGTTTGGGGGGAGGAGTGTTAGGGGGTGCCCCCTGCTGCAAGCCTTTCCTCTATTTCCCACTGAGTGTCTGGGTGGAATACTGATAGTTCATGTCCCAGTGGGGACAAGAAGGACTGTGGATTCCTTGGGCCTATCTCCTGAGCCAAGTATGCTGTGAAGTCTCATGTCCCATCCTGTCCCTCCCTTCCCATCACTCACTGTCGCAGAAGCTGTCGACCCTCCTTCCACACCAATGGGCTGTTCTCCAGTGTGACCGACTCTACAGGGCCATTGGAGACTAAAAAGAGAGAAGAGGAAGATGTCTCAGTCAGGGCATGGACACTCTCCAGTCACCCCTCCATCTTCTCATATCAAGTCTGAATGAATCTGCCACCATCACAGGCCTGTCCCCATTTCCTGAGTCCCCTCCACCCACACTCCCCCTCCGAGTGACTCCTCTCCTGGAAGCTCTCCTGTTAGGCTCTTGACTGGCCCCTGCCAACCACGGCCAAGAATAGCAGAGCTGTGCCTCCACATGCACGGCTGGCTGCTGCTTTCTTATGCAAGGAGTGGGTAGTCTAGCTCTAGAGAATGAGCAAGCAGGCTGGAGAGAACCGAGGGTAGCGGCTATAGGTGAGCTGGCTGGGAAGCTAACTCTATGCATTGCTCATCTATCCATAAGGCCTGGCTGAGTACCTTTGCCATCCCAGTCAAGAGCGTACATCTCAGTAGCAGGGCATGAAAGGAAGACCTCACTTAGCCCTGTAGGCAAGAACTCCACAGAGCCCCAGGACCAAGCTCCAAACATCACTGGCACAACCGTGCACACTGGTGCCCTTGCCACTGGGCCCACCTGACTAGACACTAGTGTGTCACCCGAAAACATTCCCGCACTCCCATGGACATCTGTTTCCTCCTTCCAGAAGCTTAAGCTGCCAATGCCCACAGAATAAGCACACATCTATTCTGCTCTCTGCTGTGCCCTGCTCTATGACAAGAAGCCAGCACCTCATATATTAATTGAGGTGGGGGGGGGGGGTTAGTGTAAATGACTGAATGACAACCCAGTGCAAACACTACCTCTTCAATGAAGTTTTTCCTAGACTTTCCACAGCACACCATAAATAGTTACACTCATTCTCACAACAAAAGGATGCAGGAGATGCTGGGCCATCCATCATGTCCTTGGGAGGACAGCAAGATGGCAGACAGGTAAGGCTGGACACAGTCTGACACAGAACTGGTGGGAAGAGCCCCTGAGGTTGCAACTCTACCCCACCCTATGGCCATGTGCAACTTCTCTATGCCAAGCAGCTGCTCTGCTGGGGTGGCCGCAGGAAGTTGCAAGGGTGGGTACCTTGTTCTGACAGATCTGTCTTCTTCTCCCCCTGATTCAGGTCTGTACCAAACTTCAGTTTATGATATTTGGCCCTAAAAGAATAACAAATGAGCTGAGAGAGGAGAACAAACAGGATAAGGGACCACCTCAGGAAACCCGGGGCCTCCCTCATCAGCTCCCTGCCGCAAGCATCAGTTCTAGAATTCTCAAGGCTGTCTCCCCTCCTCCTGAAGTCTCAGTTCCTTCCCAGACGGCAACACCATCAGACTATGGCAAAAATAAGCAAGGTAGCTGCTGTGCAGAACTGGAGCACATAGTAGGTGTGCTCAAGCCACAATGCTGCTGCTGCCATTTGAATCCCACCCACTAGAAGCTCCTTTATACTCCTAGGGATGACAGCAAGAGGACAGTAGAGAAACTTCCTTTGCCAGCAGAAGTGTAGTTAGCAGCCTGCCACCTTGTCAGAACAGTGACCTCTCTAGCAGGGGCAGGGCTCACCTCTCCTGCTTTAGTGCATACTCCAGCATCTTGATCCGCCGCACCAGGTCCGTCTTTAGATTCTCTTGGCCTTTCCTCTCCCCCTGGAGGAAAGCCACCTGAGCCTGGGACAGAAAAGAAGGGAGGACAACAGGTTCAGGGGTTGTCTCCCTCCATATTCAAACACAGCTTCAACCCCTCCCCTACATCGATGTCAGGGTTCAGTGAGAAGAGATGACATGCTGGACCCACCTCCAAGGTCTCTAGGTATGTCACCCATAAAAGAGCTCAGTCTATAATCTCAGCATTCCCTAGGGATTGCTATGAGTTCAGGTCCAATGTGGGCTAAGACTCTACCTTTACAAAAAAAAAAAAAAAAGGCCGAGGAGTCACCTTTAACCCATGAAGTTCCAACAGGGACAGCAGAGCCTGACTTGGCTGTAGCCTTCTGAGGAGTTAGGTCAGGGATGGTGCTGGGGGTATTAACAGCCCTGGACTCCTCTCTCCCCCCATCAGCTGCTGTCCCTATGGTTGCTGGTGGAGGTGGTGTCCCACTATTCCTTCAGAGCATCTGTTGCTGGGAAGCGTAGGAAGCTACTTCTGGCACTCGGGGACAGGAGTAGGAGGCTGGGCTCAGCTCCCACTGCAATGCAGAAGAAGCTGTTCCAAGCTTTATGCTGCCCAAGGCATGAGAAGATGTGCCACAGACATGACCTACGGGTTCCTGTCAAGCTCGTCTGTCAGTCTGCTAGCTTGGGCTGCCCCAGTAGGCTCAAGTCTGTCAACATGTCATTTAGAGACACTGGACCAACTGCCTTAAGGCAGAACCCTGTGGCTTCCCAATCATGTCTGAAGGCCTTCTACCAAAACCCAGAGCCTGGCACTCTTGCAGGCTTTCTCAGAATGGCTTTACTGTTCCAGTCCAAGCAAGTCTAAGAGCCAGGCCTGGCTCTGCCGCTGATTTGCTGCAGATACTAAGTAGTTCATGGGGTCTTCCTCTGCTAAGAGAATGGAGCATTGTGGGCACTGTCCCTCACATGCAGCCTGCATGAGGGTTGCTGTGTCAGTCCCTGCCTCTGACTCTTTTCATTTTCTCTCCCTGTCCAAATTCCAAAGCTCAGCTAGCCAAGGGGACCTAGCCCTTGAACAAAAAAAAAAAAAAAAAAAAAAAAACATCATCAGGAAGAGAGCTTGGGATGGCAGGCCCTTGCAGATGTCTGTCTTCCTGGGGCCCCACTTCCTGAACATCACAGACCTGCTTAAGTGCTTCCAGGGCTCTCCCAAAAGCTCACAGGCTGACCTGGCTGGCCCCAGGCGGTGTTCAGATGTCTAGCAATGTTGCTCTTTGTGCCAGCAGGGCCCTGACCTATCTGCCCTGTCCCTGTGCTCCAGGCTTGCTCGCTCTCATCTCCATTGTAACTAGGGGCTAATAGAGAACTGAGGCTTACCAGACGCTAGGTGAGGGAGGGAGAGAGTTGCAGGCAGAAGACAGAAACAACAGGGCAGGGCAGACTGAAGATACTCTTAAAACTGCATCATGGCTGCATCAGAATGTGAACTTAGGCTTAGTGTGAACTTAGACTGAGAGGAGCATGGCCACCGAGATGAACAAGATGTCTACTGGAGGACCACAGGAAATCCATACAAGAAAACTACAACGAGGTGTACAAAGTTTAGGTGTAATGACCAAAGCCATTACAGCTACAATGTGGAGAATCAAGTGTGAATTTAGCAAAGCTCAAAGAAGAGCCACCCTAATAAAAGAAGTAGCTACTCAAACGCTGGAACTGGGCTGAGCATGTTAGCATGTTGATCTAACATGCATTTAGTCCTAAATTTGATTTACAGTACCACATAAAATTGGGTATGGTGGCATTAATACCCAATAACACATGAATACAAAAATGCAATGAAAACTTTTTTAAAGCCCAGAAGAACTGAGAATGGCTGACTGGGAGTCTCACCAACACGCTCTATTCTGCTGTCTTCTTCCCAGTTCCTCTAGTAGAGAAGAGGAAGGAAAACCAGGAAGACATGGCTGAAGTGTCTTATTAGATCAGTGGAATCTACCAAAAACGGGAAGTGCTGGCACTAGCCTGTCAGTCTCCTACATGGGAGCTGGAAGTGTCCTCCCTGCCTTCCATACACAGGATCCCAACACCCTGAGTTCTGACTTGGGGCTGCCATCTCTCCTAGGCGGCTCCTCTCTCTAAGGCAAAGTCCTGAACACAGAGCCACTCCTGCTGCAGTCTTTCCAGTTCTCAAGCTCCCATTCACTGCGTGGCCTGGAGGCCATAGCTCACACAGCTCCTGGCAGGGAGAGCTTCCATAGGAGGTGGAGGGAACGAAGGGACTACACAGTCCTTTTTCCTTAATGTCTTATCTATTTTCCACACCTCAAGAACATCAGGTTCAGACCTCTCCCCAAGGGCTCCCTTCTCAGAAGCACACAACGGAGCCCCACAACCGACTTTATGCATGAGTGCAGACAGTTCTCTGCAATCTCCTTAGCTGGTCTAGAAGCTTCTGAGGGGCAGGAGCCACATTATCTACTCCTCAGAAGCCACCCATCCCAACACATTTCCACTCGTTATCACAGCACACTCCACCTCTTCTCCGCTCTGATCTCTGGAGTCTCTTGGCTAGCCCTCTCCCTACCGGTGTCCTGGGCACTGACTGCACAGTGGGCCTCTTATCAAAAACAGCCAGGGCCAGCTCCTCAGTACTGACACTGCCCAGTCATGAAGGGTCTCACAGAAGTTGCCCTTCAGAAGGTGTGAGTGCTGGGTAGAAGGAAGGTAGGTAAGAAGGGATACTGCTTGTGAGATGTGTTGGTGCACACCCATTACAAAGGATGGGGTTACTCCTGTAATGGTGCAAGACTGTAATTCTAGCCCTCCAGAGGCTGAGGCACAAAGATTGTGAGTTCAAGGCCATCCTAGGATACATAGTAAAGACCTGACTCAAAAAAAAACAAAAAGGGGCCAGATGGGGTATTGGGCACATCTAATTCCAGCACTCGGGAGCCAGAAGTATTGGGAATGGGGGATGAGCCAACAGGAATTTAAGGCCAGTCTAATCTACCACTCTACATATGGAATTCCAATACAGCCATAGCTACATAGCAAGATCCCACCTCAAAAATAAGCAAGCAAGCAAGCAAGCAAGCAAGCAAGCAAGCAGATAGATAGATAGATAGATAGATAGAGGTGTGTGGGCCAAGGAGATGATTCAGAGAATAAAGATATCAGCTACCAAGCCTACTATCTGAGTTCCATCTCAAGATCAACATGGTAGAAGGAGAGAATCAACTTCTGCAATTTGTCACCTGATCTCCACAACAGTGCACACCTTTAAACCCAACACTCAGAGGCAAAGGGATCTCTGTGAGTTTAAGGTCAGCTTGTTCGACATAGTGAATGCCAGGATTACAGCGAGAGATCTTATCTTGAAACAAAACAATAAAGTAAAATAAATAAGTAAAAATGTAAAGAGCACAAAAGACGGAGCAATCACCATTTTATAAACACATCCACTTCACTACTCCACGTCACTCTCTCACAGGATAAACACTGCCAGCAAAGCCATATCTTGTGTTGTGTGTATACATACACACCATTCCTCAGGACCCTCCCCTGGAGCTTAGCTCTCTCTCATGTGCATCCTCCCCCTCCACCCCTCTCCTCCCTCTCCCTCTCTTGGTGGGTAGGATGACTACCCAGTGAGCGCCAGAAACCTGCCATACTGGATTACAGTGTGTGCCACCAGACCTGGTTTTCTCATATGGACTCTAGGGGATCAAACTCAAGTCCTCATCCTTCGCAGCACGTACTTTACCAACTGAGCTGCTCTTGAGGCCTCAGAGCCATTTTGGGCAGGGGGAAAGATGGAAATAATCCTGAAAATCCATTGACAAGGGTCAAAATAAATAAGCTATGGTGTGAATACCCAAGAGAATACTACCCAAGCTATCAAAAATAAGTATTCTCTGCTAATGGGGAAAGGGAACTAAATGTATGACTTATGAAGTGTCGAATGTGGTATATTCTAACACATTCAGGACATGTACATACACACACACACACATCCTGATGTCTGACTTAGAATGCAACAAAAGTAGCAAAAGCATGAAGTTGGTGATGCTGGAGCCTTACAGAGCATGCTCTGTGACTCCACAGAAGGTCACTAAGTGAGTGGGAAGACCTCTTCTTAGGAGGCAGCACATACTGTACACTCTGAGTGGAGTCTGGGATACACAGCATGGCTGACACAGTGAAAGCTGTCAACTGTACCCCTGTCAAGCTCTGCTGTGATGGCCTGGGTGACCTGGTGAGGTCTCTAAGCTTCCTTAGAGACTTTTCTCACCTGTGCTCAGTGTCAGACAGGGAAAAGACACAGTCAGCACTGCCACCACTGCTGGGATCCGTAGCATCTCCCTCCCCTGCTTATTAAAAAAGAGAGGAAGGGATACCATTTCCCCTCTCAGAATGCCACAAGAATTAAATGATAGCATGTATAATACTTAATACAGTGTCAGGCACATAATATGCCCTGAATAAATAGCAGCTGCTGTCGTTATTGCTGAGTGAGGTAATGACATTGGCCCTGCCTACATAATGGGGTATTGAGAAGATCTGATGAGATGTATGCTGGGAAAGAGCCTGAGTTAGAGTTGGGCACAGCACGAGGAGCACTTACATAAGGACTTCTCTCTCAGGGATGGGAGCTACATACACAAAATTCAAATGCTCTTGGCATTCATCCCATGGACAAAAACTGAATCAGTCACTTATTTGGGGCTCCATTTCAATCTGACAGGAAAGAGCACATTGGAAACAGAAAGATGGGTTGCCAGAAACCAAGCGCTGACTGTTTTTGTTAATAACATCCCAGCCTAGGAACCATTTGACTCCTGGGGGCCCATCCCTGAAGGCCTTGAAGTGCTCACCTTTCTGATTCCCCACAAGCAGTACCTAGCTCAAGGTCACAGAGCCCAGCCCAACTTCTACTCCACGAGCCATCACCTGGCACATTCTTCTCCACAAACCATCAAGTCCCTTTAGAGGCCCTTACACAATCACTTCCCTCACGGAGTCCCTCCTCGTGCTGTCTTTTCCCCCTACTCATCACCCAAAGGCACCTCCATCCCTCTTCACCGTGTGCAGCATCTCAGACGCTCCTGTCTTCCCACTGAATATACCCAACAAACGCCCTAACAGTTCAGGGGTTTCTACCTAACATCCTCAAATCTTTCATAACGGAACTCTAATTCCTTAAAGCACCCAAAATGTCGCTTCCCACTCTCAAGCTCTCCTGGGGGAGCCCAAAACATGTCCTCTACCCTCTCCGTGGTTCCACCCAAACGATCCCAATGTGTCCCTACATTGTAGCCACACGTGCCCAAAGTGTCCTTCTTGGACAGGAGGCCACACACTTCATCCTGGGACCCCTTCCTATCAAGCTTCCTCCCACCTTTCAATTGCTCCGGGCCAGCCACTCCCCCAAGGTACCCCATGCCAGCTTCCAGTCTTCCTCTCTTCACTCCCTGCACCCAGTGGATGTTAAGAGTGTGTCACCCCACTAGACATCTAGTCCATTCCACCCTGACAGCCAGCATCTGGTTAGGATCCGGAGGCGAGGCGTGGCATATTTATTCGCGCAGACCCCATCCACTTTCTCAGCACTCTGTCCCCCGGGAACCCCGAGTCGCATCGCCCAGACAGGCTCTCTGGGCTTGGGCTCGTCACTCCCACTCGCGGCTCCCGGCAGACTCGGCCCTGCTCAGATCCTCTGACCGGTCCCGGCCCGCGTCCGCCCCGAGGCCCCGAGGACCCCGCCGCCGGCCCGTCGCCGGCCCTGCCCGCCCCCTCCCGGCCGTCCCGGCGGCCATTGCTCCAAGATGGCGGCGGCGGCGGCGGCGGGTGAGGCGAGGCCGGGCCGGGCAGGACTGGGGCGGGGAGCGCGGGAGGGCAGCGGTGGCGCTCACCTGCAGCTCGGCGCGCTCGGCCTCCCAGCGGGCCTTCTCGGCTTCGAAGCGTGCCCACTCGTGTTGGATAAAGTGCAGGATCCCCGGCAGGCTGAGGGGCTCCGGGCCCGCCGTAGGGCCCGGGCTGCCTCCGCCGCCACCTCCTTTTCCTACCGGGCCGGGCCCAGGAGCAGGGCTGGAGGCCGGGGCCGCCGCCGTCGGGTTGGGAGCCGTGCCCGAGCCCAGAGGGCGGCAGGAGGAGGCGGCCGATGCGACCGCGGCGGCCGCTCGCTCCTCCATCATGGAGGCCCCGGGGCCGGCCCGCGCGCCCGCTGTACCTCGCGCGCCTGCGCGGACGCGCAGCTTCACACTTCTACACCCCCGCCTCGTGTGCGCGCGCGCGCGCGCTGGGCGGGCGAGGGGAGCGGGGACAAGCACGGGGCTGGGCGCGAGCCTCGCCCACCCACCCGGGTCGACCCCGGTGGTGCGCGCGGGCGGGGGTGCTGACAGGGAGGGGGAGGGACTGCCTCTACGTAGGCAAAGGACCCAGGGTCCCTCGCAATTGTCTCCTTTGCGGTCGAGAGACCAGACCGGACTTTTTTTTCTGCATTCTCCCCAATGTCAGAGTCCTATCCCCTCCAAATGCAAATACACCCCCATCTCTTTCACTTAGTGAAGAAAAAAAAAACAAAAAACAAAAAAGACGACCTGGGGTGGGGAGTGGGCTCTGACCAGAGGAAGTCGGTTGTCATAATAACCCTATCCAATCTGGAGGCCCCTTCCCAGTTTGCATATGTGGAGTCCCAAACCTCTACTATCATTGCACTAGGAGGAGGTTGCTAAGGTAACCCAAGTCCCTGGTGGTTCTTCTGACCCTATCCTCATCAGTTACTATAGCAACCTCCCCTCACCTAGAGCTCAGGTAGAAAAAAGGCCCAGCCCCAAAGACATTCCTCTAAGAGGAATGCCTCTGTCCCACTCCTCCCCCAGCCAACCCAGTTGCCATTACCATGGTAACCATCTCCCCTTCCCTTATGGAAAGTCCATGGATAAACCAACCAGGTGTTTTTATTTAGAAGACAAGTGCTGCTGTGGGACAGTTGCTATGGTTACAGGGCCTGGACCATTTCCAGGGAGATGAGAAACAGTTAAATCCATGCCCTGGTTACTATAACAGGGCAATCTCCCACAGTCTGATGATCCTAGCAATCAGGTCCTGTAAGATAGGGGATGTTTAGGATTAGCTCCAAAGGATGCATGAGTCTAGAGAAGAGGTTGTCATGGTAACAGTTGCTGTCACTTCTGCCCTTCTGGACACCATCATGGAAGAGGGATAGTTATAGCTTACAATTGATGACTCCTACCCACCACATCACTCCTGAGACGACTGAAGTGGTAACCAGGCTTATGGACTTCAAATAGACAAAAGAGTCTGTGACTTCATTAGCTACTTTCACGGGCGGGTAGAATGAAATTGCACTTTGTTGGGAGGGGCTGGCTCATTTGATGCTTTCTGGTTCCTCCCTCAGCAGGGCAGATGACCCAAGGTGAAACCACTCTTCTTGATCACCCTCAGCCTGAAACCTAGGGAGGTAAGAGTCCCTGGATGTCACAGTAATCACATGGGTAACTGCCCTTTCTATGTCCTTAAAGGCTTTCCTGAATGGGTCTCCTTTTTGTACCTACTGTGATTGAAAAGGCTAAGGCTAATTCCAAGTGATGCATACGCTTAGATTTTTTTCATGTGTTTGTTTATTGTGTGCATGTGCATGTGTGGAAGTCAGAGGCTGAGTTGCCGGAGTTGATTCTTTCCTTGTATTGTTTGGGTTCTGGAGACTAAACTCAGGTCTGCCTTGGTATCAAGAACCTGCTGGGCCATCTTTAAACACTGTTTTGTTGTTGTTGTTGTTGTTGTTGTTGTTGTTTTTCTGACAGTCTCATGTAGCCCAGGCTGGCCTCAAACTCAAGCAGTGGTCAAGGATGACCTTGAATTTTCAATCCTCCTGCCTCCACCTCCCAAGTGCTGGGAATACAAGCATTTAACATCAGACTCAGCGTATATAATGTGTGGGGGAAGAAATGGAAAGCTAGTATGAGCTCAGATTCACTCTCTTCCCTGACCACTTTTCCTAGGCAAGGCCCCATGTTACTCACTCCTGCTCCCGGCTGGTCTCCTACCTTACCACTAAGGTGTGCCTGTCTTCTCAGATCTGCAGAACACAGAGGCTGGGGTTGGAGCTGAGGAGACAGCTCGGTTGGTAGAGCGCTAGTGGATAATGGTAGTGTGTGCCTGTGATCCCAGCCCAGCCTTTGCCTTGTAGCAGTGTCATCCCTCAGCTACATACCTAGTGCAAGGTCAACCTGGCCCACATTGAGACCCTGTCTCAAAAACAAACAAACCCAAAACACCCTGGCACAAAGTACCTACTTGTTGATAAGGTGACTTTCGGCTGGAAAGTCACATGCCATATTCAGCTTTAAGACCACCCATCAGCTTAGCTGTAGTGTAAGAGTTGGGATATGTGATTGCAAACAAGAATTAGCTGGGTGGACAGTGGTATACGCCTGTAATCCCAGCAGTCAGAAGGCAAGAGGTTCTTAGTTCAAAGCCAGACTTCAATACTTAGTGAGACCCCCTCTCAACAAAACAAAACAGTTTTTTGGTTGTGAGACAAGGTCTCTGTACACCAGGCTGGTGTCGGAGTCATGGAGATGCCCCTGTTTCTGCCTCTGGAATGCTGGGATTAAGGCAAGTACCATTGGCTTACTGGTTTGAAGCAGGATTAGTAACCAGCTTCTTCTTGCATCAACTCCCGCGTCCCTCTTTTCAGATGTATGGCTTTAAGCAAGTGCCTTCACCTCTCAGTGCCTCAATTCATTAAGAGTATGAGTGTTTTACCTGCATGCATGTCTACACACCATGTGCATGCCTGGTGCCCACAATGCCCACAGAGGCCAGAAAAGGGCACCAGAGTCCCTAGAACTGGAATTCCAGATGGGTGTGGGTGCTCTTCACCGCTGACTTCTCTCTCCAGCCCTGCTTTGTGTTTGTTTGTTTTTTCCCCCTTCTTCTTGATTGTATTGTAGTTTAAACATAAAGTAACTTTTCATGTTATGCAATAACACCGCTAAAAGCCACACCCCCCAGGGGACCCCCTTGATGGTGAATTTTAGACTAGCCTTCTGTCTTAGGTAGGGTTTTACTGCTATAAACAGACACCATGACCAAGGCAAGTCTTATAACATTTAATTGGGGCTGGCTTACAGTTTCAGAGGTTCAGTCCATTATCCTCAAGGCAGGAACATGGCAGGATCCAGGCAGGTGTGGTGCAGGAGGAGCTGAGAGTTCTATATTTTCATCTGAAGGCTGCTAGCAGAATACTGAGTTCCAGGCAGCTAGGCTGAGAAGTACAATGACACACCTACTCCAGCAAGGCCACACATCCTAATAGTGCCACTCCTTGGTCCAAGCATATACAAACCATCCCACCCTCTATTGCAAAGCCATGCCTCCAGCCCTGCTTTAAATTAAAAAAGAAAAAAAAAAAAAATAGCACGTATAGCCCTGGCTAGCCTGGAACTCACCCCATAAACCAGACTTGCTTCAAACTCATGGAGATCCACCTGCCTCTGCCTCCTGAGTGCTGGGGTTAACGGGAAGCCACTGTTGCTTCTTTCCTCCTTTTCCTACTTTTGGATTTTTGTGGTTTGGTTTGGTTTGGTTGGGTTGAGTTTGGTTTAGATTTTTGAGACATGCTTGCCTTTCCCATCCTCCTGCCTCCTCTTTCCAAGGGCTGAATTACAGAATGTACTATGGCTTTTAAACACTGTGATCCTGGGCTGAAGAGATGGCTCAGAGGTTTAGAGCACTGGCTCTTCCAGAGGTCCTGAGTTCAAGTCCCATGGTGGCCTATATCTCATTTATAATGAGATCTGGTGCCCTCTTCTGGTCTGCAGGCATACATGCAGGCTGTGTACGTAATAAATAAATCTTTTTTAAAATTTGTGATCTAATATTCCTAAAATCAAATGCATCACTGGCACACTCACAGTTCAGTAGTACTAAGTACATCTACAACAGTGTGGTGTCCACACCTGGAAACCCCACATCGGGAGGTAGCTGCAGAAAGACCAACAGTCCAAGACTGGCCTCTGCTGCGTAGCCTGGGATAATGTGTGAAACTACAGCCCTCTAAACACCCTCACATTGTTAGGCAAGTAAGGTGTCAGAAGTGTTTCACCTTACAAAACTAAAACTGGGTGCTGGGGTTGTGCTTAAACCACCTTCCTGGATCCACCAGTGAGGGGCTGGGAGTGGGGCTTGGTGGTAGAGCATTTGTCCTGGGTAGGGCCCCAGGTTCAACCAGTTCACAGCTCTCCCTCCACCCTCTGGCAGCGACCAGCATTGTTTTTTTCATTTGCAGGGGTGATGGGTTCAATTTTTGGTTTTAGTTTTAAACAGGCCCTCACACATTAATTTAAGAACTCACTGTGTAACTGAGTGGGAAAAGTGACCCCATGACGTGATGCTTACAAGTGGTCTGTTTAGGGCAGGGGCATGAACCAACCTAGGAATTCCTGGAGGGCCTGAAATCAGATCCAGGAAGGGCAACTGAGAATTCAAGGGTAAGGAATGCTGACAACTTGCTCCACACTCCCTTTTCATCCTGTCTCCCCAGGATGCCCTGGACGCCCCAGCTAGGGTCTGACATCAGGCCCCATGCGGCTCACCCGCTGCTGGGCTGCCCTGGCAGCCGCCATCATCCTCAACCTCCTAGTCTTCTTCTATGTGTCATGGCTACAACACCAGCCCAGAAACTCCCGGGCCCGGGGTCCCCGCCGGACTTCTGCCATTGGCCCCCGAGTCACCGTCCTGATTCGGGAATTTGAGGCTTTTGACAACGCGGTGCCAGAGCTAGTGGATTCCTTTTTGCAGCAGGACCCAGCCCAGCCCGTGGTAGTGGCGGCCGACACACTCCCTTACCCACCCCTGGCCTTGCCTCGCATCCCCAACGTTCGCCTGGCTCTGCTCCAGCCAGCCCTGGACCGGCCAGCGGCGGCCTCGCGCCCGGAGACCTACGTAGCCACCGAGTTTGTGGCTCTAGTGCCTGATGGAGCGCGGGCCGAGTCACCAGGCCACCTGGAGCGAATGGTGGAGGCGCTCCGAGGGAGCAGCGCGCGCCTAGTGGCCGCCCCGGTCGCCACCGCCAACCCAGCGCGGTGCCTAGCTCTGAACGTCAGCCTGCGGGAGTGGACTGCGCGCTACGACCCAGCTCCCAGCGCGCCCCGCTGCGACGCTTTGGATGGCGACGCTGTGCTGCTGATGCGCTCCCGCGACCTCTTCAACCTCTCGGTGCCCCTGGCGCGGCCGCTGGCCACCAGCCTCTTCCTACAGACCGCCCTGCGCGGCTGGGCAGTGCAGCTGCTGGACTTGACCTTCGCCGCGGCGCGCCAGCCACCGCTGGCCACCGCCCACGCGCGCTGGAAGGCGGAACGTGAGGGGCGCTCACGGAGAGCGGCGCTGCTGCGCTCGTTGGGAATCCGTCTGGTGAGCTGGGAAGGCGGGCGGCTAGAGTGGTTTGGCTGCAGCAAGGAGAGCGCGCGCTGCTTCGGTACGGTGGCGGGCGACACACCCGCCTACCTGTATGAGGGCCGCTGGACCCCACCTTGTTGCCTGCGCGCGCTGCGCGAGACTGCGCGCTACGTGGTGGGCGTGCTGGAGGCGGCGGGCGTGCGCTACTGGTTGGAGGGCGGCTCGCTGCTGGGTGCAGCTCGCCACGGCGACATCATCCCTTGGGACTACGACGTAGATCTGGGCATCTACCTGGAGGACGTGGGCAACTGCGAGCAGTTGCGGGGTGCCGAAGCTGGCTCGGTAGTGGATGAACGCGGCTTTGTGTGGGAGAAGGCGGTGGAGGGCGACTTCTTCCGAGTACAGTACAGTGAGAACAACCACCTGCACGTGGACCTGTGGCCCTTTTACCCCCGCAATGGGGTTATGACCAAGGACACGTGGCTGGACCACCGGCAGGATGTTGAGTTCCCAGAGCACTTCCTGCAGCCACTTGTCCCCCTGCCCTTTGCGGGTTTCATGGCACAGGCCCCTAACAACTACCGCCGCTTCCTGGAGCTGAAGTTTGGGCCTGGGGTCATCGAGAACCCGGAGTACCCCAACCCCGCACTCTTAAGCTTGACAGGCGGTTGAAGCCCTGGTACCCACATCTGGGGCTAGGTGAACAGCAGGGTACAAGAGTCTGTTCTTGCCTCGGATTGTGTATGGATCTGAACCAGTTTGTGATTGGGTAGTGGGGCTGTGCACTGGAGGGAAGAAAAAAAAAGGGTGAACTGGCCAAGGAAGATTGGAGGGAACACACAGGACAGTTTCAGCTTTGGCGGGAAGCAGAACCCAAAGACTGGAGCAACTCAGCCTCATGAGGGAGGAAAGTGGTGGCCTTTGATAGAAAAGCCCAGGGAGTCTTTAGGGCTCTGCATAGTCTCTGCCCTATATTCCAAGAGCTGTAGGCCCTTGGAGAGTGAGATCCGGAGAACAGACGAGCCAGCCTCAGTCTACCACATACAACTTAGGTATCCCTGGACCAGTTAGTTACCCAGTCTGTTTCATTTGAGATACCGAATGCCTCCCTTTGTGTTTAGGATCCTCAGGACGCTTGGCTCCAGTGCTTGCTTCCTCCACTAGAGGGCACTTCTGTCCCGCTTCAGTTCGTGTTTGATGACCGCTCGCGGCTCTGCTTCATCACCTTCATCTCTGGTTTTCTTGGAGTGGCTCTGGGAGGTGGGACAGCACTGGCCACCTCCTCTCCTCCCCGAATGTGGCACTTTCCTTTGAGAGTGCTGCTTGATGTATCTGCTGCTTCTAACCCCATCTTGCTCTTGGAGGACTGACTGGGCTCTCTCTGGTTTGGGATCTGGCCAATGCATTACCTCTTTATTTCAGCCCTCTGCACCTGTTCCCCGCCTTCCCCCTCCCTTCTAGGAAGGGATAAACCTTCGCCATAGCTCACATTTACAAAGAGCTTTCGGGCTCAGGCATACACTCGGAAGTGACAGCTGCTATTACGTCCATTTTCCGGGGAGGAAAACTGAGGCCAAAATGACAGTCACTTGCCAGTAATCAGATATTTTAGGAAGTGGCTAGTAAGGGACTTGAATTCAGATCACCGTTTCAAGGCCCACACTTCATTTCCTCTCTAGGTTCTGCTGTAGAAATAGTACCCAAGTGGAGCCTTGCCATGGCTGTGCCACTCAAACAGGTTTAAAAAAAAATTCTCATTTAATTATGCATATAAATTATGTTCAAACCAGTCTGTATATTGTTAAATAAGACTTAAATTATGCTACTTTAAAGTTTAAAAATTCAAGACAAATAGAGCCGTTTGTTTCCTTGCTTCATTCTACAGCTTGTTCCACACACTCCCTGAATCTCCCCACACCCACCCTGCACCCCATGAGGAGCAGGAGTTTAAGGCAGGTGTCTAACTTTCTAGGCCAAACTGGCTTCAAACTTACGGTCCTCCTGTCTCTGCCTGTGGAGCGCTGGGATTACAAGTGTGCACCACAATATCTGGTCCAAAGGAGGAGGAGGATTTTTATTGGTGGTCCTTGACCCAACCTCTGTCCTTGCTGCAAATCCTAGGCGAGCCTGCAAGTCATAGCCCTCCCTCCTCAGTCTCCCTGGCGCTAGGGTTACAGGTCTGTGCCACCACGCCCTTGTCCCGGCTTTTTATTTATTTTTAAAGCACAGGAACAGGGATGTAGGCCTCGGGTTTTTCTAGCCTGCACAGGGCTTAGGCTTGGTCACTTGTACCACAAAATAATAATAGCTAACGATTACAGCAGCGCAGGAAGCCAGGCACAGCTGTATCCATCTGTGATCCCAGCTATTTAACTGCAGCTGACTGAGGCCGCATTATCTCCAGCCCAGGCTGTTAAGGCCAGCCTTCGACACAGCCAGATGTCTCAACCAAACTAAACAAAACCACCAGGAGTGGTGGTCTATGCTCAGCCTCAGCACTTGAGAGGTGACAGCAGGAGGAGCAGTTCAAGACTCAACTTCATGGAGAATTCTAAGCCGGCCTGGGCTACAAGGGTCTCAAGAAAACCATACTATTGGTCCAGGTTTAGTGGCGTATATCTTTAATCCTAGCACTCGGGAGGCAGAAGCAGGAGGATCTCTGTGAGTTTGAGGTCAGCCTGGTCTCCAGATGAGTTTCAGGATAGTGGGGGCTACACCGGGAAACCCTGTCTCAAGAAAAGGAGGAGGGGGTAGTCCCAATGGGGAAAGTGCTAACTGCTGGTTAATTTGTCAGCTTGACACAGGCTAGGGTCTTCTCGGAAAAGGACCCTTGGTTGAGAAAAATCAGAGTGGCCTGTAGGAAAGTCCGGGAGCATTTTCTTGGTTAATCGATTGGTGAGAGGACCTAGCCCACTCTAAATGGCGCCCCCAGGTGGTGGTCTGGGTTTGGTAAGAAAGCAAGCGGAGCAAGCCAATGGGGCATCCTCCAGGGCTTCAGCTTCCGTTCCCGCCTCTTTATTCCTACACTTACTTCCTTAGTGACAGTGACCTGAGAGTTGCAAGGAATAAGCCCCCTCATCCCCAGATTGCGTTTGGTCCTGGGTTTTTTATCACAGCAATAGAGACCGACCTAGGATACTGTTGAAGCATGAGACTTGAGTTCCAACCCAGCACCCAGGTGACCTTACAAGGGGCTCAGAGAAAGACAGACAAGCTGCTCTTGCAGAAGACTCAGGTCCCGTTCCTGCAACCCACACGGTGTCTCAGAACCATCACCAACCGTAGTTCCAAGGGATCTAATTAATGTCTTGGGGGGGGGGGGTTGTTTGTTTGTTTGTTTGAGACCGGGTTTCCTGGAACTCACTCTGTAGACCAGGGTGGCCTCGAACACAGAAATCTGCCTGCCTCTGCCTCCCAAGTACTGGGATTAAAGGCGTGCGCCACCACAGCCCGGCAGCTAATTAATGTCTTTTCTGGTTTCCAAAAGCATCAGAAAATACACACAGGCAAACCTCCTAAAGCACTCAGGAGGCAGAGGCAGGAGGATCCCTTTGAGTTCAAGGTCAGCCTGGTCTACAGAGCTAGTTTCAGGTTAGCCGGGGCTACACAAGGAGACCCTGTCTCAAGAAAAGGAGAGGGGGAAGTCCTTTAAATATCTTAAAATAACAATATTTTGCCGGGCAGTGACGGCGCATGCATTTAATCCCAGCACTTGGGAGGCAGAGGCAGGCGGGTTTCTGAGTTCGAGGCCAGCCTGGTCTACAGAGTGAGTTCCAGGACAGCCAGAGCTACACAGAGAAACCCTGTCTCGAAAAACCAAAACAACAACAACAACAAAATTGTTTTCAAGACAAAAGTTGGGCAGTGGTGGTGCACGCCTTTATTCCCAGCACAAGGGAGGCAGAGACAGGCAGATATCTGTGAACTCGAAGTCAGCCTGGTCGACAGAGAGAACTCCAGGACAGCCAGAGCTACACAGAGAAATCCTATCTTGGAAAACAAAACAAACAAACAAACAAAAGAATAAGGTAAAAGGAACTATTGAGGGATACCCTGAGGTCACAACTGAGCAAACCCTTCCCCACACAATAATAGGGCCAGCAAGATGGCTCAGGGGGTAAAAACATGTGCTGCGGAGCCTGACAAGCTGAGTTGAAGCATACATGCCCGTCCCCAGTAAATTTATAAAGAATATGTAAATTTACCATTTTACCAATTGACTACCAGCCAGAAGAGATATTATTTCTACATTTTAATACCTTTCGCCTTGCAGGTGAAAATACTATTGATCTTCGCTCCCCGTTGACGAACCCCTCCTTCGTGAACAGGTCTTCCGTGAGACTCTGCCTCTGAATTTTCCAGGAAGTCTAACAGCCATGTAAAATGAGGGAAGCTTGTGTCAGCGTTCATTAGAAACTTGGCCAAGGCTTGCCTATCACACGGGAAAATCTTGTTGCCCACAGCACTTGGTAATTAGCCACCAGAACATCTTCCAACACATTTGGAGCTGCCAGTTTAGTAGGTACCAGTGTCAGACTACCTCCTGGCATATCAAGAAGGGGAACCCACAGATGTGCCTAGTATTACAAATGACTAGCCTTTCGGGTGGGACGTAGTCAGTGGGAGAGAGGTAGAGTGCTGGCTTAGCATTAGTAAAACCCTATTTTCAGCTCCCATCACTTAAGGAGGTTGTGGCAGAAGAAGCAGGAGCTCAAGGGCAACCTTAGATACATAGAAAATTCTAGGCCAGCCTGAGCTACATGTTGAGTTCTCAGCCAGCCTAGGCTACAAAGCAAGACCCCTGTCTCAAAAAAAAAAAAACAAAAAAACAAACAAAACAAAACAAAAACAAAAAACAAAAAAACAAAAAACAAAAACAAGAGCCGGGCAGTAGTGGTGCACACCTTTAATCCCAGCACTTGGGAGGCAGAGGCAGGCGGATTTCTGAGTTTGAGGTCAGCCTGATCTACAGAGTGAGTTCCAGGACAGCCAGGGCTACACAGAGAAACCCTGTCTCAAAAAAACAAAAGACAAAACAAAACAAAACAGGACCCAGGAGACTGCCTGGTAGATACAGGTGCTCAGCCTCTAGGCCTGAGTTTTGAGTCCCACAGCCCACATAGGCTGGAAGGAGAGAACTGGGATTTGTTCTCTGACCTCCATATGCATACATGCGTGCCAAATGCACAAAAAACAGTAAGTGTAAAAAAAAAATACCTAAATAGGTGACAGGTTAGTAACAGTGGTGGTGGGGGTGGGGGGGAGGGTGGAGATCAAATTAATATTGTCCAAGATGAAGAAAGACCCAAGTAGAGATGTAGGCCAAAGGTGTCTTGGGGAAGGGACAAAGGGTTCTGGGGCAAGAGCTAGCCTGGCATATGGAAGAAATAACTAACAGGCAAGACAGGGGGGTCAGGGTGCTTGCCACCAAGCCTGAAGACCTGAATTCGAGTCCTAGGTTCCACATGGTAGAAGGAAAGAACACATCTCTCTCTCTCTCTCTCTCTCTCTCTCTCTCTCTCTCTCACACACACACACACACACACACACACACACTGCTGCACTTGAATGTGCAGGAGCATGCATGCACACACATACTTTTTTTTTTTAAGAAGAGAGAGTAGAGGAGAGAGTTAAAAATGGATATGATCAATATATATTGTATACATTTAAGAAATTGTTGCCGGGCAGTGGGTGGCGCACTCCTTTAATCCCAGCACTTGGGAGGCAGAGGCAGGAGGATTTCTGAGTTCGAGGCCAGCCTGGTCTACAAAGTGAGTTTCAGGACAGCCAGGGCTACACAAAGAAACCCTCTCGAAGAAAAAAAAAAAAAAAAAAAAAAAAAAGTAAATAAATAAGAAGGAAAGAAATTGTCAGAGAGTAAGTAATAGATATTCTAAACAAAATCTTAAAAGATTGGCTTATTTTATTTTATATATATGGATGTTTCCTCTGCATGTATGTCTTCACACCAGAAGGAATTGGATCCCACGAAGTTATGAGCCACCATGTGGGTGCTAGAAATTGAACTCTGGACCTCTGGAAGAGTACCCTATGCTCTTAACCACTGAGCCGTCTCTCCAGCCCTTAAAAAAATATTTTTTTTTTCAAAGAAAGAAACAGTAAACGCTGGAGGGAGTGGAGGGAGGCTGAGACCAGGAGTTTCAGGCCCCCTTGACTAGGGAATGAGACCTTGCCCCTAAAACAAAACCAAATGAGCAAAAAGCAAAATAGGAACGGATGCCCTCTTGTGGACATATGAGGAACAGTTCAACAAGAAGCCTGTAGAGATAGGGAGTCTCAGAAGCCATTCAAATGGGTGAGGGGTCAGCTGGACCAGGGAAGCAGCCAGTGTGGGAGGCGAGAGGAGCCAGATGTGAAGTTCTTTCGAGAGCAGGAAAACGTGGTGTGTGGTAGCTTGACTATGAGACATGAAGGGCAGGGACTACAGCTCAGGTGGAGGAGGGTTGCCTAAAGTGCAGTGGCCTGGGTTTGGTCCTCAGGGCCACATATAACTGGGCACAGTGTAACATGCATGTAGTTATACCACTCAGAAGATCAGAGATTCAAGGTGGCTGGGCAGTGGTGGTGCACGCCCTTAATCCCAGCACTTGGGAGGCGGATCTCTGAGTACAAGGCAGCCTGGTCTACAGAATGAGTTCCAGGACAGCCAAGGCTACACAAAGAAAACCGAAAATCTTGTCTTGAGAGAGAGAGAAAAAAAAGGGGGGCGGGAGAGATGACTCAGCGGTTAAGAGCACTGACTGCTCTTGCAGAGGTCCTGAGTTCAATTCCCATCAACCACAGGGTGGCTCATAATTATCTATAATGGGATCCAATGCCCTCTTCTGGTGTGTCTGAAGATGGCTACAGTGTGCTCATATACATAAAATAAATAAACAAATCTTTAAAAAAACAAAATAAATAAATAAAAACCACGCATGAAAGAAAGAAAGAAAGAAAAAAAGGAAGAAAGAAAGGAAGGAAGGAAGGAAGGAAGGAAGGAAGGAAGAAAGAAAGAAAGAAAGAAAGAAAGAAAGAAAGAAAGAAAGAAAGAAAGAAAGAAACTCAAGATCATTCTCAACTACACAGTGCCAGACAAACTTTGTTTAAATAGGATCTTGTCCTAGAAAAAAATGGAAGGAAGGAAGGAAGGAAGGAAGGAAAGAAAACCCTCTGAGTTAAGCATGGTAATAGACATCAGTAACCCAGCACTCAGGAGGAGGCAGAAGAATGGAAAATTCAAGACCAACCTGGTTCTCCCTTCTCAAACTAAAGGCAGCCCACTATGCTAGGATTTTGAAAGCACTGATACAACAAAACTACTGTTTTGTATCATATCACAGGATTCAACCTTGGGATTGAACCCAGGACCACAGGCTTGCTAAGCAAGCCGTCTACCACTGAGCTACATCCCCTGCCTACTCCTCTTCTGAGGCAAGGTCTGATGTCGCGTAGGCTGGCCTAGAACTCACTAGGAAACCTAACACTCCTGATCCTCCTGCCTGCACGTCCCAATTATATTCCCAAGTTCTGGAATTATAAGTGCGTCCCGCCATGTGTATATATGCACACACACAGAGGGAGTGTCAGTCAGAGGGCGATATGCAGTGCGTCCTGCCATGTGTATATATGCACACACACACACACACACACACACAGAAGGCGTGTCAGTCAGAGGGCGATATGCAGTGCATCCTGCCATGTGTATATATGCACACACACAGAGGGAGTGTCAGTCAGAGGGCGATATGCAGTGCATCCTGCCATGTGTATATATGCACACACACAGAGGGAGTGTCAGTCAGAGGGCGATATGCAGTGCGTCCTGCCATGTGTATATATGCACACACACAGAGGGAGTGTCAGTCAGAGGGCGGTATGCAGGAGTTGGTTCTTTCTTCATTCTGTGGATCCTGAGGACTGAACGCAGATCTTCAGGCTGAGCAGCAAATACCTGTCCCCACTGAGTTGTTATCTTGACTTTGTAAAGCTTTTACATGTATGGGTGTTTGCTCATGTGTATGTATGTGCACTGCATGTGTGTGTGGTGCCTGCAGAGGCCAGGATAGGGCCCAGGTCCCCTGAAACTGGAGTTACTGACTTATGTGAGCTGCCATGTGGGGGTGCTGGGAATCAAACCCAAGTCCTCTGCAAGATCAGCCAGTGCTCTTAACCACTGAGCCATCTCTGTAGCCCTCCCACAGTTTTGGTTTTGAGATGGAGTTTCATTCTATAGCCGAAGAAGGCTTTAAACTCATAGCGATCCCGGCTTAGTCTTCTAAGTACTAGTGTTTCACTACTTTCTCTGTGTGGCCCAGGGCACCCATGTACTGGGTGGGGATCCTTGCCTCTGCCTCTCTGCCTCTGCCTCTCTGTCTCTGCCTCTCTGCCTCTCTGTCTCTGTCTCTGTCTCTGCCTCTCTGCCTCTCTGCCTCTCTGCCTCTGCCTCTGCCTCTCTGCCTCTGCCTCTCTGTCTCTGCCTCTCTGTCTCTGCCTCTGCCTCTCTGCCTCTCTGCCTCTCTGCCTCTGCCTCTCTGCCTCTCTGCCTCTGCCTCTCTGCCTCTGCCTCTCTGCCTCTGCCTCTGCCTCTGCCTCCCGCATGCTGGGATTACAGGCACACCACACCCAGCTCTGTTTTTTAAAAAATCCTCTTACACTCTATTACCACTTAATAAGGATTAGGACATACCAGAAAGCATTTAAGACATCTGTTCCATAAGGATTCAACAGTAAGCTCATTAGTAGTGTTTGTGTATGGCATAGGATGGGCCATGGAGTCAGGACCATAATGACCATGGGGAGTAGCAACCAAAATCATGCTCAAGAGACTCAAGATTCCTCCATGCTAAGACCCAGGAAGATCCAGGAATGAGTCAACAGAGCGACCTAGGATGGGGAGAAAGCAGGTGCTGGACTGCAGCAGAACTCACAGCCTGCACACAGCAGGGCTTGACGGATCTAAGCACACGGGAAGCTGAGGCCATGGGATCTAAACACAGCAGACACAGCAAGAGTGCCATAGCAGAGTTGGGCTTTCCAAGACAAAGGAGAATCAGAGAGCAAATCAAAGTCAGGCAAGCGGCTGATGCCTTCAGTCCTGCCACTGGGGAAGGCTTAGGCAGGAGGGTTGCTTTCTCGGGGTTCAGCCTGGGATATGTAGGAAACTCTGCCTGAAAAAATCCTAAAACGGGGTTCGGTGTGGTGGCTCAGCAGTTAAGAGCACTTGCTGCTTGTGCAGAGGACACAGGGTCCGACCCCAGAACCTACATGGTGACTTACAACAGTTTGTAACTCCACTTCCAGGGCTCCAGTGCCTCTTCTGACCTCTGTAGGTGCCACACATGCCGTCATGCATGCATGCAGGCAGAACATTCACACACATGAAGTAAATCTAAAAAAAAATTCACAGAAGATGGGGCTGGAGAAACGATGGCTTAGCAGTTAAGAACATTTGCTGCCCTTTAAGAAGACACAGGTTCAGTACCCAGCACCTACTTTAGAGTGTTAACATCTGTGTGTAACTCCAGTTCCAAGGTAGCCTCTGCAGATGCACACAACACACACA